>NC_030682.2:14673797-14975940 GCF_000004195.4 Xenopus tropicalis | reverse complement strand
GACGGCAACAGGGCAGCGACCATACTTGCAGGTGGGGATTGGGTCTGGGTCAGCCTGTATTAAAGAGACATTCGATATAATATTCATATTTAGTTATATTATTCCACAAAATATGTAATGATGCAGAAGAATAAACATTTTGAATGCATTTTACCTCCTAAAACTGTCTATAGAGAGATGTACTATCTTCTGTGTCCAGGCTGAGTTGAGGGGGGGCGTGTCTATTTATTCCCCCACAGGAAGTGGTCTGAAGGCTGAACTCTACAGTAGCAGGGAAGCCCCTCCCACCTTCCTGCCTGGGTCTCTCTCTGCTCCCAGGCTGCTCATAGCTATTATGCTCAGGGTTGTCAGGTTGGCGTTTTTTCCGCCAAATTGGGCTACTAATTTAAAGCCCTGGTGGGTTTCCAAAGTACAAACCCACCAAGGTACAATTTTGGGCTATTTTTTGGAGCCTTGGCGGGTTTGTAGTTTGGAAACTAGTCAAAGTGTGCATGTTCCACATGCTGGGTAATGTAGTTTGTATCTAACACTTAGCCTACAGCTAGGATTAATATAAAACTACAATACCCAGCATGCAATTGGGCAGTATAGACAGAGGCTCCATTTTCTATTCATTTTTGCCCTTTCAGGCTCAACCTGTCTGCCCTACAACTAGCTCCCTGCTCTATAGGGTATGTGATTGTACTGTTACTTTCTACTGGGATGTGGGGCAGTTCTACCCCCTGCTCCCTGCTCTATAGGGTATGTGATTGTACTGTTACTTTCTACTGGGATGTGGGGCAGTTCTACCCCCTGCTCCCTGCTCTATAGGGTATGTGATTGTACTGTTACTTTCTACTGGGATGTGGGGCAGTTCTACCCCCTGCTCCCTGCTCTATAGGGTATGTGATTGTACTGTTACTTTCTACTGGGATGTGGGGCAGTTCTACCCCCTGCTCCCTGCTCTATAGGGTATGTGATTGTACTGTTACTTTCTACTGGGATGTGGGGCAGTTCTACCCCCTGCTCTATAGGGTATGTGATTGTACCGTTACTTTCTACTGGGATGTGGGGACAGTTCTGCAGTTGATCCTTAAGCTATAACTCTCAGGATATCTTGGGGCTGCTGAGAGTTGTAGTTCAACGCACCCATATGTATATCATGTCTGGGGTTAATGCAACATTGTGAATCTATTCCTGTAGTGACTTCCCAGCTGGACTGGGCACAGAGGGCAGGGAATTATCAGCCTTTCCAGTGGGTAGTGATTATACGCTTTAAAAAGGCAGGTTTTCCCATATATACTTTTATTTTTTTAGAATTTTTTTCATTGCACATATTGGGCTATTTTTGGGCTACTTTCAAAGGGGCTTTCTTTGGAGGTCCCTGCCCCGTAGATCTTACAATCTATATAATCCTAGTTTTGGGCTGGTTTTAGAACTGACTTTGGGCTGGTTTGGAAAAATAAATCTGGCAACCCTGCTTATGCTGCTGCCCAATCTTGCTTTGTGGAGGTTTTATATAAGGAACTTCCTGTATCTATTGGCTTTTAGAAGATTTATAAACAGTGCACAGTAAGTGGTACAGTCTTCCAGTTCCATGACAGCAGCAGAAATATTGGGTTTTTTTGTAACTCCCTACATCCAATGATATAGTGTTTCCACACATCAGTATCAAGTTCTCCAATTCAATATCAACATGCAGAGACATTATATCGTTGGATGCAGGGAGTTACAGAGAAAAACAGCACAGCAGGCTGTCAGAACTTGATATTGATGTGCAGGAATGCTTTATCATATGATGCAGGGAGTTGCTCAGGACCTGGGGTTTTCCAGATGAGGGATCTTTTCGTAATTTGGATCTCCATAACATAAGTCTGCTAGAAATCATTTATCCATTAAATAATCCCAATATGATTGTTTTGCCTCCAATAAGGGGTAATTATATCTTAGTTGGGATCAAGTACAGGTACTGTTTTATTATTACAGAGAAAAGGGAATCATTTAACCATTAAATAAACCCAATAGGGCTGTTCTGCCCCAATAAGGGGTAATTATATCTTAATTGGGATCAAGTACAGGTACTGTTTTATTGTTACAGAGAAAAGGAAATCATTTACCCATTAAATAAACCCAATAGGGCTGTTCTGCCCCCAATAAGGGGTAATTATATCTTAGTTGGGATCAAGTACAGGTACTGTTTTATTGTTACAGAGAAAAGGGAATCATTTAACCATTAAATAAACCCAATAGGGCTGTTCTGCCCCCAATAAGGGGTAATTATATCTTAGTTGGGATGAAGTACAGGTACTGTTTTATTATTACAGAGAAAAGGGAATCATTTAACCATTAAATAAACCCAATAGGATTGTTCTGCCCCCAATAAGGGTAATTATATCTTAGCTGGGATCAAGTACAGGTACTGTTTTATTATTACAGAGAAAAGGGAATAATTTAACCATTAATTAAACCCAATAGGGCTGTTCTGCCCCCAATAAGGGGTAATTATATCTTAGTTGGGATCAAGTACAGGTACTGTTTTATTATTACAGAGAAAAGGGAATAATTTAACCGTTAAATAAACCCAATAGGGCTGTTCTGCCCCAATAAGGGGTAATTATATCTAAGTTGGGATCAAGTACAGGTACTGCTTTATTATTACAGAGAAAAAGGAAATCAGTTTCAAAATTCTGAATGATTTCATTAATCTATGATTTAATTAGTCTATGGGAGACGGGCTTTCCATAATTTGGAGCTTTCTGGACAGCCGGTTTCCGGATAATGGACCCCATACCTGTACAAAACTGTGAATAAAAATTCTGATAGCATAAAAAAAATCCAGACCCAAAGTGTAGAACACACTAGAGACAAGCTGAGCTAAACGCCCTATTTAACTGGGAACCGATACATATTTGTGTGTGGTTTTTTTTCCTCTGTGCATCCGCGGGGCTCGAGTCGGCCACTTTGAACAGCAAAACATATAAATAAAGTACAAATCTTTTTTGAAACAGTTTCAGTTTTAAGTTATCGAGGCTCCCTGTCGGCGCTCGCCGCTCCGAGGGACCCAAGGAGTGATGTAATGGCGGGGAACCGCGTTGCACCGGTCTGTTATAAAATATGTAAAATATCAAGAGCAATGGAAGATTGTCAAAGCTTGTAAAAATCCCTCCTGAAATATATGTCTGCAATCTCACAAGTGGTTTCAACTAATAATTTTATTCGCATTACAGTCTTACCTTAGGCTTAAAGAAAAACACTCCTGGGATGCTGGCGGTAATATAAGAATGACTGCCATAATAAAACAGAAGATAGATGGCTTCATAGAATGTCTTTGGCTCCTCAAGGACAGAATTCCATGCGTTATCCCCGTCATCACAGCCGAGGGATGAGAAGTAAAAGAGACATAATGCTCGGATATTGATGTGGAAAGGCAAAATACAGACTGTGTTCAAAGTCAAGTCGGCTGTTTTTAATCTTCTGTCGGACCAACAAATGTTGCAGCGGGAGTCGCCTTGCGCTAAACAGGGGATTATCGCTCACTGCAGAAACAGGTACAGGTATGGGACCTCCTATCCAGAATGTGCGAGACCTGGGGTTTTCCAGAAAAGGGGTCTTTCTGTAATTTGGATCTCCATATTTTATCATTTAAACATTAAATAAATCCAATAGGATTATTTTGGTACAAATAAGAATAATATATTACTTTGGAGCAAGTACAAAGTTACGTTATTATTACAGAGAAAATTCTGAGCTTTCTGGATAACAGGTTTACAGATAACAGATCCCATACCTGTACAAAAGTAAAGGCTTCTTTAAAGGAGAAGGAAAGGCATTTTGGCATTTTACTGCCAATAGATTTGCCACATTTGTGCCACCTAGAACACTATATTTAATCAGCAGAAAGCTTTACCCTACCTGAGTAAACAGTTCTAGAAGCTCCCTCCATTTGTTTAAGATAGCAGCTGCCATTTTAGCTTGGTATCAGTAGCTTTCGTGCTGCAGCTCTGGCTGCTGGTAGCTCAGATCACACAAGACATACACTATAACAACTGGGAATCTAGAAACAAACACACTCTTTACAGAGATTATACATCATTCCCATCAGTCCCTGCCCCAGTGAGCTTACAATCTAAGGTCCCTATCACATTCCCATCAGCCCCTGCCCCAGTGAGCTTACAATCTAAGGTCCCTATCACATTCCCATCAGTCCCTGCCCCAGTGAGCTTACAATCTAAGGTCCTATCACATTCCCATCAGCCCCTGCCCCAGTGAGCTTACAATCTAAGGTCCCTATCACATTCCCATCAGCCCCTGCCCCAGTGAGCTTACAATCTAAGGTCCCTATCACATTCCCATCAGCCCCTGCCCCACTGGAGCTTACAATCTAAGGTCCCTATCACATTCCCATCAGTCCCTGCCCCAGTGAGCTTACAATCTAAGGTCCCTATCACATTCCCATCAGCCCCTGCCCCACTGGAGCTTACAATCTAAGGTCCCTATCACATTCCCATCAGTCCTTGCCCCAGTGGAGCTTACAATCTAAGGTCCCTATCACATTCCCATCAGCCCCTGCCCCAGTGAGCTTACAATATAAGGTCCCTATCACATTCCCATCAGTCCCTGCCCCAGTGAGTTTACAATCTAAGGTCCCTATCACATTCCCATCAGTCCCTACCCCAGTGGAGCTTACAATCTAAGGTCCCTATCACATTCCATGGATGCTCTGGCTGGAATCAAACACACAACTCCAGCACTGCACCCTGGAGGAAACATTAATACCTTGTATCCATGTGCCCAGGGTCAGGCTGGGCCAGTGGGACATCAGGAAAAGTTGGTGGGCCCCTGCCCTAGTGGGCAAAACCGATCCCCACCGGGAAGCATCAGCAATTTCAGCAGCTAGAATTTACTGGTCACCTGTTTAAAAGTGAACATATTATTGGTTGTTATGGTTATTGCTACTGAGCAAACTTAGTGCCTAAGTATCTATTGAAATCTGATTTACCCAGTCCTTTCTCTTTTCAATAGGTAATGACTCATCAATCAATACCTGTACAGGTATGGGATCCCTTATCCGGAAACCCATTATCCAAAAAGCTCCGAATTGTGGAAAGCCCTTCTCCCATAGCCCTTCTCCCATAGAAAGCCCTTCTCCCATTTTAAAACTGATTTCCTTTTGCTCTGTAATAATAAAACAGTACCTGTACTTGATCCCAACTAAGATATAATTACCCCTTATTGGGGGCAGAACAGCCCTATTGGGTTTATTTAATGGTTAAATGATTCCCTTTTCTCTGTAATAATAAAACAGTACCTGTACTTGATCCCAACTAAGATATAATTACCCCTTATTGGGGGCAGAACAGCCCTATTGGGTTTATTTAATGGTTAAATGATTCCCTTTTCTCTGTAATAATAAAACAGTACCTGTACTTGATCCCAACTAAGATATAATTACCCCTTATTGGGGGCAGAACAGCCCTATTGGGTTTATTTAATGGTTAAATGATTCCCTTTTCTCTGTAATAATAAAACAGTACCTGTACTTGATCCCAACTAAGATATAATTACCCCTTATTGGGGCAGAACAGCCCTATTGGGTTTATTTAATGGTTAAATGATTCCCTTTTCTCTGTAATAATAAAACAGTACCTGTACTTGATCCCAACTAAGATATAATTACCCCTTATTGGGGGCAGAACAATCCTATTGGGTTTATTTAATGTTTTATTGTTTTTTTAGTAGACTTAAGGTATGGAGATCCAAAGAGCATTGTGGGAGTCACATACCTTCCCCCTAGAGTTTTTCCAGCCACTCTGCCACAGTATATAGACCTTTGTGAATCATTTTTATACACGATTTGCGCTTTTGTTACTAACATTAGTTATGCTTGTATGTATGATTAAAAATGGAGCAGAGTAGAAGTATCTACTGAAATCTGATTTACCACTACAGGTGCTAAAATGCACCTCAGCCTGAAAACCCCCTCTTTGCAGGCCCAGAGTAATCCAAAGCACCATTATCCCCACACTTTATGGTAAAAAAAAAAATAAAAAAAATGTCCAATCTTTCTGGAATGAAAGATAAATCTGCAATAAAGGGCAATATTTCACAGCCATAAAAGCCAGTGGACATTCAATATACTTGACAAGCAGAAACATCGCGGCTAATCAGGTTCAGCTGCGCAGAGAGAGAAAAGCAATGTTTGATTTTGAATCATTTATAATGGGCCATTCAATTGCCTGTCAGAATATTAGCATATTTAAATAGTTTTAATCTAACCTCATCACCATGATTAAAATTGCTGACAAGGATGGAAGGCTTTGATGAGGTCTGTGAGGCATAGCGAATAAGGTGAATATTAATGGGTAATGGGACAGCTACGTTTTTGTGCCGAATGGCGTCTAATTAAAGTGACAGACTCTTTGCAGAATAATATTGATTCTTTGGAGAAAAAATAAGACTGACCCGTGCCGTCTACAGTGACATGGCCGCTAAAAGCATTGCCGCAATGCCTACAGAATATATTGGGGTATTGCCAGAGCTGTCTTTTGACGGACTGCCCCGGGCCGCTCAGAAATTGGGGTGCTACTAGGGTTGCTACCTCACCCCTTAGGCTAATGCCAGACGTGGTGTTTTTACGCTGCGTATTTTCTCAGCCTAAAAATGCAGCACAAGCCACACAGCCCCTGACTATGGCGTTTTTCAGCCTAGTACTGGTAACTTAGCTAATCCCGTTTCCCATGGTGCTAATAGTGCGAAATAGTAAAAAGCGCAGCTTATTTCCGCTAGGTCTGGCAGCTGCCTTTGTGTATACATAGGAATAGCTTGCTGTGCAAATACTGGCGTATTTCGGCAAACGCTTGAAAAATCTGTGGTAAGGCGTTTTCTACCGTATTTACGCATTGTGTGGTTTGCTTCGAGTCTTTTCAAGTTATTTCTATGGATGATGATATCAGGCGTTTTTCAGCCGCCGAAAGAACTAGAAAATACGCAGCGTAAAAACGCCACGTGTGGCATCAGCCTTAATACCAGCCGCATATTGAGTCCAAATCCTCCATGGCTAATAAGCAAATATCTTTGATGCTGCAGTCTGAACTGAATTATGTGCAGCCATGCAGCATGTATCTAAATGAATTCCTAATTAGCCAAGCAGGATGTGAATTCAATGTGTAGCCTAGGGGTGGGAAAACTTTTTGGCTCAGGGGCCACATTGACTTTTAAAATTTGACAGACAGACTGGGCCAGCGTTACGCCGTTTCCGCTCATCCGTCCCCAGACGCGTGATGAGACTTGCGGAGTCGGCAGGCCGGATTAAAAAGACTAACGGGCCGAGTGTGGCCCACGGGCCGTAGTTTGCCCACCCCTGGTGTAGCCAGTATTAAAGGGGTGAGGTGGCAACAGAGTAAGAGGTACACAGAGAAAGAGTGAGGATAGATATATACAGGGTAATGTAATATAAGGAGCAAAGTTTGCTACAGTTCTTACCATCTATAGCAACCAATCAGCAGCTAGCATTCACTGTTACAGCTAGCATTTACCTGTTTAAAACCAAACATCTCATTGGTTGCTATTGGTTACAGCACCTGGGCAAACTTAGTGCCTTTTATTACATATGGGGGATTGTAGGGCAAAATAACAGCAAGATGGAGGCAGTAACCCCCAACTATCAGTGTAGCTCATCATTGGTTGTTAAAAGTACAACCGGCCAACAGTTAAAGAGCCACTGATTTGGGCAGCTCCACTTTATATGAAAATTGGCCCCTATGAAATAACAAAGCTATTATTCATCTTATTTAACGGTAAAAGGTATTGAGTGACACTAGTGGGGTTATGCAATTTATCAGCACTGAGCAAATAAAAAAGCATGGTTGTGGCAAAAAAAAAGCGAGGTCGTGTAAAAAAAAAAAAAGGCACGGTTGTGGCAAAAAAAAGCGAGGTCGTGTAAAAAAAAAAAAGGCACGGTTGTGGCAAAAAAAAGCGAGGTCGTGTAAAAAAAAAAAGGCACGGTTGTGGCAAAAAAAAGCGAGGTCGTGTAAAAAAAAAAAAGGCACGGTTGTGGCAAAAAAAAGCGAGGTCGTGTAAAAAAAAAAAAGGCACGGTTGTGGCAAAAAAAAGCGAGGTCGTGTAAAAAAAAAAAGGCACGGTTGTGGCAAAAAAAAGCGAGGTCGTGTAAAAAAAAAAGGCACAGTTGTGGCAAAAAAAACCCAAGGTTGTGTAAAAAAAAAAAAACAAATTGCGCAACAAACCTGTTTCCCGGATTTTTTGCCGTTTCGCAAATTTTGCTGTCATTTGCCGAATTTTTCGGGACAGATTCGCTCATCACTAGCTTTGAGTAATAGATGTATTCAGTGTCGGACTGGGGGGGTGCAGGGCCCACCCACTGCAGCCCCCACAACTCTTACAAGGGCCCCTCCCACCCAGCCGATCCCCCTCCCCTGAGCACACATTAATTAAACTTACCTTCAGCACATCGGGGGAGAGAGATAAGTGGCTCTGGGGAGCTCCGGTGGGGATCAGGTCTGGGCTGGGACCAGTACCCAGTACCACCCTGGATGTATTTTTTTATACCAGGTAAAAAAAGTCTTGTATATGACTTTTAACCTGTATACGATATATAATAAAAATAAAGGAAAGGGGAAGAAACGGAATGTTAGTAATAGACTCTGCCCGGAGAACATGCAGCGAGTGAATCAGTCGCCTCTGCCTGGGAATATGTTCCAGAGAATGACTATTAGTTCCATCCCGGCTTACAGAATTGCCTGCGCTTCGTATCATGCAGCTACGAGTGCCACATCTCTTTCTATTATCACACTTGTTAGTTTGTGAGCTTTCTGAAACTGTCGCTTGGGAACGGAACGGGGAAAAATAAGTACCAGACTGAGACAAAACATAAACCTTCTCATCAAGCCGAAGATAAAAAATCTATAGCGGCAAAAGTGGATTTCCAGCTGGAATCCATAAAGTTTGTCAATTTCATCTGCTGTCACTCAGAACACTTGCAGGGGGAGAGGCAGTCTGAATGCTAAATTCTAATATAACTAACGTGCTATGTCCATGGCTTCAGATATAATCAACAGGGATTCATGGGGGGTCATTTACAGGGTGCACAGTGCAAATAAGGGCCCAATCTGCCATGATTTGTGTATTTTCATACTGTCCTGAACTTTGAAGAAATGTTATAGGTCTCTGTGCTCCAATATACCCCTCTAGGCCACATTTACCCGTTTGCGCCCCCTAACATTGGCATAATGGGGGTTAAAAACCCAGAAGGTTCTGTTGGAGGTTTTGCTTTTTGCTATTTAGTTGACACATTATATAATTATTCTTCTGCAAAGGCAGACTTAAACTGTTAGAATATCATATATATAAATTGTACAGATATGGGATCCCTTAATTGGAAACCCCTTATCCAGAATGTTCCGAATTACAAGAAAGGCCATCTCCCATAGACTCCATTACAAGAAAATAATTCTAATTTTTAAAAATGGTTTCCTTTTTCTCTGTAATAATAAAACCGTACCTTGTACTTGATCCCAACTAAGATATAATTACCCCTTATTGGGGGCAGAACAGCCCTATTGGGTTTATTTAATGGTTAAATGATTCCCTTTTCTCTGTAATAATAAAACAGTACCTGTACTTGATCCCAACTAAGATATAATTACCCCTTATTGGGGGCAGAACAGCCCTATTGGGTTTATTTAATGGTTAAATGATTCCCTTTTCTCTGTAATAATAAAACAGTACCTGTACTTGATCCCAACTAAGATATAATTACCCCTTATTGGGGGCAGAACAGCCCTATTGGGTTTATTTAATGGTTAAATGATTCCCTTTTCTCTGTAATAATAAAACAGTACCTGTACTTGATCCCAACTAAGATATAATTACCCCTTATTGGAGGCAGAACAGTCCTGCCGATCAGCAGAACAATGGGAAGGGAGCAAGATAGCAGCTCCCAGTAGGTATCAGAATAGCACTCAATAGTAAGGAATCCAAGTCCGGCTTGGGACTCCTCCAGTTACATGGGAGTAGGAGAAACAATAGATTAGCTGAAAGCAGTTCTAATGTGTAGTGCTGGCTGAAAGCTCAGACTCAGGCACAATGCACTGAGATGGCGCCTACACACCAATATTACAGCTACAAATACATTTGTTGGTTCAAGAATAAAATGTTAAATGGCAGAGGGAATTATTTGCTATGTAAACAGTGTAATTTAGAAATTTAGAAAAGTATCCCATAAAATCAAGGCTGCATTGGTCAAACGCCTAAAGGTCCCTTAGCTAATCGGCCTGTATATGGGCACTGCCCACGGGCCTGCCCGACTGATATCTGGCCTGAAATCGGCCAGATCTTGATTGGGCAGGTTTAAAAATCTAGTCGGGGACTGCATCGGCTTGTTGATGCGGTCCCCAGACCGACTTTGCCTATACCCGTCATTATAATTCGATCATTTGGCCCCAAGGCCCACCTGTAGGTGTATGGGCACCTTATAGCTGTCTATACAGGAGAAGAGGTTGGAAGGAAAACAAGTGGATTAAGACAAAGGAAGCGCAGGGCTGCTGACAGCAGAAGCAACTAAATCAGAAAGAATTTTGATGGGTTTTTTATTTGCCATTTCTACTAAAAAGTAGTCTGGTAGCAGGTGCATAAAGAGTTAACCCAACCACATCATAAGTGCCGACTATCTGTAATACAGAACCCATCAATCACCGGACCCTTATAGTGGATTTGAGTTTTATGCCTGAGCTGAAAGCCTTGCATCATGTGTCCGGCCTGACACGTGAAATGTTTCAGAAGCCGAAGTCCCTGATTTCCCCCGCTGGCCGGTAGCCGGGAGCGTGCCGACGCTTGGCCCCGAGATTCAGATCTGACAGAGTTGCAGAGGCAAGCGGTGATGCGCTGCCAACATCTGATCTATTTTACTGGAATACCAAGTACAAAGCAGACGCATAATTCTTTCACGTTTTAGAGCCGTCATTTGCATTCCCTGAGATCCGAGGTTCCTGTACGCGGATTGAGTGGTTACTGTAACCGGCGAGTGGATTGTAAACGTTCCCTCCTAATGATATGGTTAAAGTATTCATGAGGCCAGCTGCCGTACGTTGGCGAGATGTCAAATGAATATTCCTTCCCTCTCTTCCTCTCTGTCTCTTGCCCCCTCTCCGTCTCTCCGTGCCTGACTCAGCACCCTGGTTTCTGTGGCAAACTCACACTGCCAGTTATCATTTTTAATAATGAGACCGCTTTTTGGCGACTGCCGTCAATAGATAAATGGATCTACTTAACTTAATTGCAGGCATTCGTTTTGCCTGGTCCTTGTGACTACACCTTGGCAGATTCACTAGCCGCACTCCTGGTACTCGGATGTGCTAGGCTTTACCTGGATAATGAAATACAGGTATGGGACCTATTATCAAGAATGCTTGGGAGCTGGGGTTTTCCGGATAAGGGATCTTTCCGTAATTTGGACCTCCATACCTTAAAGGAGAAGGAAAGGTAAAAACTCAGTAAGCTTTATCAGAAAGGTCTATGTAAATACAGCCATAAGCACCTACAGTAATTCTGCACTGAGTCCTCTATCAAAAAAATACAGCCATAAGCTCTTACAGTAATGCTGCACTGAGTCCTCTATCAAAAGAATACAGCCATAAGCTCTTACAGTAATGCTGCACTGAGTCCTCTATCAAAAGAAACAGGATTTGTTGTCTCTTTTTTGTAAACATGATGTTCCAGTGTCTGATTCCTCTCTCTGAAACAGCCTTAATTCCCGGGGCCAGAGTCTGCGCAGTTCTCTCCTCTCTCCCCTCTCCTGCTCCCCCCCTCCCACCAAAATGCTAAAATGTTCCCCCCTCCCTTAGGAAGGTGTGATCTGAGCTATAACGGCTAGACTGCAAGCAGGAAACTACTTAAAATGGCAGCTGCTATCTTAAGCAAACAGAGAAAGCTTCTAAAGCGGTTTACTCAGGTATGGTAAAGCTTTCTGCAGAATAAATATAGCGTTCTAGGTGGCACTAATGTGGCGAATCTATTGGCAGTAAAATGCCAAAATGACTATCCTTCTCCTTTAAAGGTGGTCATACAAAGGCCAATTTCAGCTGCCGATATCAGTCCTTTAGGCAATTTGGCAGCTTATCTGCCTGTGTATGGGCACCGCTAAGTTATGGAGATACAAATTACGGAAAGATCCCTTATCCGGAAAACTGATCCGTCTGTTAGACTGATCCATCACACACTTTTTTCTTGGCTGTTTACCTGTATTTGGAATCCAGTAGCCTGGCCCTCCTTGCATAAAAGATACTGGGCAATGGGATTTACAGAAGCACACCTCAGGGGAATTCCACTAGGTAAAATAAAACACACACACTTTGCATCAACAAACATTAACCTTTTATGAAAGTAAAGATATGCAATGGGCATCTAATACAACTAACAATCCTGCCCTGGGGACACGTGGGGACCTCTATGTCTCACTAGCAGACTGACTGTCTACCTAGCACAGTCTCACACATTACTCTGGAAGGGTTTGAATGATCCACAGTTCAGTTCAATTCAAACTGTCCCTTTCCAAGAGCTGTTATACCGCAGGTAGCAGTACCTACCCCAAAGTACTGCTCCCTTTGGATCAGAAAGTTGCTCCCACATAGAAGCCTCAAGAGAAACACCTGTCCTCACACAGGGGACACACAAGGATGGCAACAGGCATCAACAGTCTCTTACTCTATGGCTGGAGCTCAAAGCTGTCCCAAGCTGAGCAGACTGCAGCCATAAGTGTTGCTGGCAGCTTCTTCTCTCCTTCCTGCTTCTCTGGATCTGGTGCTGGCTGGCTTTGCAGCAGTGCTCCCTTTATAACCTACTTGCCCAACCCACGGATTTGGGTCCTCTTTTATACCCCACAGGTGCACTGGGTCTCCCAGCCAATCATATTTTCTGTCAGTCTGTAAACCAGGCTGGACAATGTCATAAACAGAAAAACTGGGGAAAGGGTTCTCTGATCCCCTACAGAGATTTGTTTTGCTCTTTAGCCCAATTATGTACGTTGGACATGTTCAGCCACAACCAAGCACCTCATGCATTAATACAGTCTACTTCATCTTTCTACATATCCAAGAGCCAGAGACAACAATGGTCAGTTCAACACTCTTTCTTTATATAAGCTGTCAGTTCAGAAAGAAAAAAGAAACAACAGAAGAGTGGGCAAACAGAATATGGCTTGATGCATTAACAAATAAAAAATAGAAAAGGAAAAGTTGTTCCTTGAGCAGAAATGTATTTCGCATTGTCTCTGCTGAATAAATATGTATATGGCGCAGGCAAGTTTTGGCTGGTGTGGAGAGAAATCAATATAAAAATCATCATGCGGTGACAGAGCATAAGTAAATGGATCAGCGCACTAGGGAATGTATAAAACTATTCCAGGGGAATCATCACAACAAACATACTGAGCTTTGAAAATAAGCCTTAAAGCAGATTTCAGTAACAAAACCCAACATAGGGAAAGTCTATCGGGATTTTTAATCCAAGATGCCTTTAGAATCCAGTCCATCTAGGATAACATATAGCAGTGCAACACAATGGCAAGGGAGGGCATATTTTATTAGCTTAATCAACACCACTTCAGGGGTCCTAGCTGCCTGAGGCGGCCAAGTTGATGCCACCTCCCTCTTCCCCCCGCGTTTAGCGTTTTTGCATCAGAGGGGGGGACGCATCTCTAGTGCAGAAACACTATTGCACTCTCTGCACTAGAAGAGCCAAAATTCCGATTTAAAAATTTACCAGGAATGTCTTTTTGCCTCCCCTGGTAACTTGCCTGCCACCTGAGGCAAGCGTCTCAACTCAACTCATGGCAGCAGCGCCCCTGAGCTTAATGTACACAATTTCTCAATGTTCTATATATGTATTGATAATGGGTGAGTGCAAAGGACCTTTTGAATTTTGTGGTCACAGCCTCATTGCACCCCTTTTTTGCTATAGTTTATACAGGAGCAGTGGCCAGCTCATGTTGTAGCTCCCACCCTTCCCAGCTACAGTCAGGTGATCCCAGTGGAGCCAATAAAAAGGGCAACCTTTGGGAAGTTGCAGGTAAAACTTAGTCCCTTTGTAAAATGTATAATGAAGCATTAGAATTCTTAATGAATCAGATGAAAGTGAGTGTAGGACTGGCCAGACCAGGATTGGCATAGTTGGCCAGCTTGAAGCATGTTGCAATATATGGACAAACTATCTCTGTTTTGGTTAAAGAGGAGGGCATTTCCTACTGCACGAAATGTGAGAATTATACAAGCGGAGGTGCTGTTAGCCCATGTACACTGTAGTGGTGCAACTTTGCTAAAGGTATTCTAGATGTAGAAAGTCAATTTCTTTTGATTGCTTTTCTTTTCATTTAATGATTTGACACTAAACATGTCTTTTTCAGAACTGTCTGAAGGTTCCAATACCAGAGTTGCTTTTATTGACTGAACTGACTGACATTAGTTGGTATTTGGGGTCCAAATGATCGATTCCCCAGCTGACCAAAGATTGTATTGGACCTTTCTGATACAATCATTTCAACAGAGGGCTAACTGTTTCTGTTAGTTATATATAGCCCTGATAAGCGGGCCACTAACCCAAGATTCACTCATTATACAAGAAAATATATCTATGGACCAGATTTACTACTTTACTGTAACTTCTCCAGAGAGCCTATGATCATGGGTGGCATGGTATGAGTTATAGTTCCACAATCAAGCCGTGATCAATAGGTCTACTTTATTTTAGAAATAAAGAAGTGTAATGTTGTACTGCCACCAACATTCCTTATCACTAACAATGGATTTTAGGCATTCCACAAATCCTAGATAACTGAGCCCAAGCAAGAGAGGTAGGACATTAAAGTGCAAAAAGCAACCCCACCCTTTGGCATCGGCACACATTGCTCATAGGCTCAACACTTTGCACACACAAAACATTGTACTTACAGTATTTAAATATACAGCCATGAGTGCTTTGTGTATGGGCCCTAAGGGACTCAAATTTGCTCCCCTTAGCGCTAAAGCCCTTGAGCCTTTACCAGTAGAAAATAAAGCCTAATTCAATTTAAAATGAAATACAGGGATTAAAACCATGTATTTATTGGTCCAAAGTCTTTTATAAGTATTCAACTGTGTGACCCTGTGTATCACAAAAAAAGGATTGCTGCTAATTGGTATTCATATGCACCAAACTGGCAATAGAAATATCCTATCAATGTGCTGAGTTAACGGAAGATTATAGGGGCGTAAGCAAGATTGCACCAACTGTGGCCAGCACAGACTCATCACAGAGAGCTAGGACCTTTACAAATTAACACTCCCCATTGACTTGTCCTTCAATTTGACCCTATCATTATATTTTTCCTACGTTGATATTTTCCTGCATGGTTTTCTCTAGGGCAGAGTGTTCCCTTGAACGTCACCTAAGTCTTATATAATGAATAGCTTTTTATGTAGAGCAGAAATGATAATGATCATCTCAGATTATGCTCCAGGATCTGCCCAGACACTGAATACCAAAGGAAAGTGATGGAAAATATATAGTAAAAATGAAAGTCTATAATAAAGCTAAATGAGCGTGCTGCTCCTCCCGGTATAACCACAAATGGATATACTGTAACTTAATAACCACGCTAGTGCTTTAATGGGCATAGCTAAAGGGGAGACTTTTAAAAATGAAAAGGTTCTGTTTGTGCCTGAAAACAATAAGCAATATGTTATTGTGTAGACTTTGAATTCTGCAATTGAATTTAAATAGCCACTGTACCTACTAATAAGCCTGCGTAATAATATCTACGGCATGCTAGTGTAGGTTTATGGTATCTCTCTCCAAAGAGTTTAAGAAAATCAGTAGCATTGTCCCAGCTCATTTAGACTTCTGTTCAGCTAAAGTTCCCTTCTGGCTTCATGGTAGGGGACTATAACAAAAGCTCTGTGGGTTTGTAAGGCTATGTTGTGTAGCTAGACAGTGGTAGCTGAGGCTAAAACTGTAAAGTGAATCAGTACTACTTTTATAGAAACTATAACTATAAAATGCATCAGTTAATAGAGCTTCTCCAGCAGAATCCTGCATTGTAATCTGTTTTTCAAAACACAAACATTTCCCAGGATGCCACTGCCATGTGACCTGTGCTCTGCGCTGCAAGTTGGAGTGATATCCCCCCCCCCCCAGCAGCCGATCAGCAGAACAATGGGATGGGAGCAAGATAGCAGCTCCCAGTAGGTATCAGAATAGCACTCAATAGTAAGAAATCCAAGTCCGACTTGGGACTCCTCCAGTTACATGGGAGTAGGAGAAACAATAGGTTAGCTGAAAGCAGTTCTAATGTGTAGCACTGGCTGAAAGCTCAGACTCAAGCACACTTTACTGCTGCGCTGCAAGTTGGAGTGATATCCCCCCCCCCACTCCCAGCAGCCGATCAGCAGAACAATGGGAAGGGAGCAAGATAGCAGCTCCCAGTAGGTATCAGAATAGCACTCAATAGTAAGAAATCCAAGTCCGGCTTGGGACTCCTCCAGTTACATGGGAGTAGGAGAAACAATAGGTTAGCTGAAAGCAGTTCTAATGTGTAGCGCTGGCTGAAAGCTCAGACTCAGGCACAATGCACTGAGATGGCGCCTACACACCAATATTACAGCTACAAATACATTTGTTTGTTCAAGAATAAAAATTTAAATGGCAGAGTGAATTATTTGCTATGTAAACAGTGTCATTTAAAAATAAAAAGTACACAAATCATGACAGAATCCCTTTACCATATAACAAGGAAATATATTATATTGGAGCTGTGTTTTAAGAAAAAAAATAGTGGCTTTAGGCTCAATGCATGATCTCCATCCATGTTAAAAAACTCTGATTTCACCCTTATGGTAAAGGTATAATTAACCCATACTGTAAGTCTATTTGCAAATCCCCAGCAACAACCATTAGAGAAAGAAATCATTTAGGGTAAGGGGAGGCCTGCAGGCTGTTCCAGATTGGGTTTTTGGAAAACTTACCTCCTGGTGATACTAATGATTATGTTTCTATATTTCTGTCTGTTTTACCCATCTTGTAGGCCAGTAAGTTGACAATGGTTATGGTCATGATTTCTAACCTCACTAGAGCAGCTTGAAATCAAGAGGTCTACAAATCTCTTCCCTGAAGATGACTTTGAAGTAGGCAATAGCCCTAGGGCCAAATGGTGGGATCACATTGCCACATCAACAAGTCAATTATTTTCTTGCCCCAACCATTTTTTTAAACTTTCCCCAATCAACATCTAGCAGATTAGGAGTATTGGTGTATTGGTTTGGGAGGACTCCTGGAGAGCTCCATCCATAGGCCAATAAGATGCCGACACAGTCTGTAGGCAACTTCTATTGGCCCATATACGGCCACCTTAGGGTGATAAGCATCCGATCAATTCATGCCCCATCTATCCTGGTCTTCATTATAAGAATATCCTGAGTTCTGAAAATCTCTTCCCTGAAAATAGCATTGAAGCAGGCAATATTGAGCCCTAGGGCCAAATGATGGGATCACATTGCCACATCAACAAGTCAATTATTTTCTTGCCCCAACCATTTTTTTTAAAACCGCCCCAATTGACATCTGGCAGATTAGGAGTATTGGTGTATTGGTTTGGGAGGACTTCTGGAGAGCTCCATCCATAGGCCAATAAGATGACGACACAGTCTGTTTGCAACTTCTATTGGCCCATATATGGCCACCTTAGGGGATAAGCATCCAATCAATTCACCCCCATCTATCCTGGTCTCTATTACAAGAATATCCTGAATACATTCAATTACAGGACTAAAGGAGAACCAACTTACTTTATAAAAGGGGGGGATGATCCAAGTCCGGAGCGGAAATGGAAATTAGGGTTCTTCCATTTCAGGAGAGTGTTAAAGTGTTTCTACTGAGTCAGTGCTATTCTAAACCCCAGGGAATATGTTCTTAAAAAGGGTTTATTCATCAAAGTCTCTGCATTAATCCATTTGGGTCTTTCGAATGTCAAATGCTTTTCCCTTCAATCCCGCAGCTGGCAAATCTGACACATTTCACTTCTCATATGGCCGGGCCAGCTGTCTGCTTGCTGCAAACTCACTGAAAAGAAAAGTTACGGTTGCACTTTTGAAGAGAATTTTAGTTGCGTCGGTTTTAATTTTTTTAACAGAAGCCAAAAGTATTGTATAGAAGGATCTAGCAAATTACGGCCTGGATTTGGGGGGAAATGTTTTGGAATAGATTGTGGTTTTATTTTAAAAAGAATGAAAGAGAAAAGGAAAAAAATATTTTGAAAGGGCAATAAAACCTTCAAAGAAAGATGAATTGTTTAAGCATTCCTTGTCTCCAATAGTCCAATAGAAGGGGGTGAGCTTGGCAGCATAAAAGGGCTGAAAATCATTAGTACTGATTCTTTCTCCAGGGACTAGTAGGCCGTCAAGTGTGGTTTTGGGCATTTCTCTTCAAGCTGAATTTCACTCTCTATGATTTGTCAACCCTAATATTTCCATTAGGTACATCTGTACTGAAAATAAAAAGTGAAGCTGTTGTGGCCCTTTCCAATGGTGCTTCATCCAAGACCCACACTGGACCATCTGTACCTGGCTCCTCCTGTAGACACTAGGTCTGATGCTTCCATATACACCTCCTAATCTCAATGAAGGGCCCATTGTGAGTGTTACTAGATTGGGATGAAGCCCACCTAATATTTCCATTAGGTACAACCATACTGAAAACCAAAAATGAAGCTGTTGTGGCCCTTTCCAATGGTGCTTCATCCAAGACCCACACTGGACCATCTGTACCTGGCTCCTCCTGTAGACACTAGGTCTGATGCTTCCATAAACACCTCCTAATCTCAGGCAAGGGCCCGTTTTGAGTGTAATGGGACTGGGATGAAGCCCATATTCTGTGAGCAGCCAAAAGGGCAGTTGGAACATAAATTGTGAGCGTGCGTTTATGTGCCTCTCATTCGGAGGAGTTAAACTTGATAAAATATTGTCTTTATTCCACCCAAATGAACTACACAATATGTAGCTATGTTCTCTTTGGCTTTAATATAGCCGAGCAGCAATGTGGTCTACATGGGTACATATTCATATTTATGAGTTCCTGCAAAAGCAGCGAGCCCTGATCATACATAGCATAATCAGGAAAACCAAAGAGATCCCAGAGTGTCTGACTTTATATCCAGTTATAAATACATCCTCCAGCCGCCATCTGTAAGGTGCAGCTGCTGCCAGCCAAGAACTCTCAGTGCTTTATACGGAATATAAAATACATTTAGTGCACATGTTCCTGCATCAGATTCTGTCGTTACTTCTAAACCAAGAATTTGCTCGCTCAAATCATCTTTATTGCCTGGGTGTTTCATTTGTACAACCATAATGCTAACCACCCCAAATAGACACTGTGACCCTAGGTACAATACCATGCCCTGGTAGTCAGATAGACATCCCTCTTATAGTCATTTGTATTCGTTGGTAGAATCCAATTAAAGTGCAAGTGTTGTAAAAGTTCATAAATGAGTCAAGAATTCATTCATCATTTATTCAGATATTGATGAACTTCTCTCTTGGTTCCATGGAACCAGGTGGCATTTTATCATACTGCCATCTGTGCATAAATCAATTCTGTATCTATTTATCCAAGCATTGAAAGGGCCTCCGAATAGTTGTTGACCCCAATCTGGCCGATCCTGTTTTCCCTGTAGTGTGGACTAAAATCATTTTTCCAGTACTAATTGTAGTATTGAGTCTGCTTGATATAATCAGACAGTTATTGCTTCCATATATTACAACTGTGGTCCCATTGAAGTTCAGGTTATACAGGGGATCCTGAGAAAGGGCCACAGCCACCATAATTTTACATTGTGCCCTACTATACTGTCCTCTATTCATATGTGTGGCTCTATATTAATATTCAGATTTCATCATGTTCAATTAAAGCAGGTCAAGATGACCTTCTGCTGAACAGGGATGCCACCAAGAGGGTACAGGGGGTGCTGTGGCAAAGTGGGCAGGGTGTGGGTTGACCATGGTCCCTAAAGATGACCTTCTGTTGACCAAGGATGCCACCAAAAGAGTACAGGGGGTGCTGTGGCAAAGTGGGCAGGGTGTGGGTTGACCATGGTCCCTCAAGATGACCTTCTGCTGAACAGGGATGCCACCAAGAGGGTCCAGGGGGTGCTGTGGCAAAGAGGGAAAAGTGGGCAGGGTGTGGGTTGACCATGGTCCCTCAAGATGACCTGCTGAACAGGGATGCCACCAAGAGGGTACAGGGGGTACTGTGGCAAAGTGGGCAGGGTGTGGGTTGACCATGGTCCCTCAACATGACCTTCTGCTGAACAGGGATGCCACCAAGGGGGTGCTGAGTTCCAACACCCAGGAGACCCAGGCTACCAGTGGGCTACTAATTGGGGTTGCCTGAGGGGAAGCCCCTCGTAGCTTAGTAGTATGGTGCCCATGATTATTCATGGCTCTGCTGCTGAGTGTGGTGAAAACCATGTACATTGAGGAAGGGTATGGAAAAATATACATTAAATAGATATTTCATGCTGAATTGCAGTTAATTCTATACCAAATGAGTTTGGGCAGGTCATGTGCTGGGCTGGTGTAACAGCCCTCCCCAACCTCCTACTACCACCATGTGTGCCATACTCAGCCTGGGTATTGTGCCCATAACAGATTATAGCTCCGTGTATGCCCAGCTTTGCACTACGGCACCACGTTATATTTCTAGCATTCGGCCTCAACTGATGTTGCCTTTATAGACTTACAGAGGTGCGGAGGCTTTTGTCAATAATTACCATTAATGCAGTATGAGCCCCGGCCTCCACCACTGATGACAAAACGTCAGTAGAAAGAGAGGAGCCTCTCATATATCCATCCAATTTCATTACCTTTTGCATCACCTGCTGCGCCTGCCGAGGGTTTAACACAATCCGCATGACAGCCTTTGGCAGGTTATTAAACTGAGAAATGAAGCTGAACACAGTTATCATCTCCCCTTTATGTCTAATTAAAAGCACAAAGCCTTGTTGTTTGGTGTATCAGAGGGCGCATTTACCCATGACTGTAGAGATTTATGGTTTCAAAGAGTTCAAAAAAGGGAAAGTTGGAGACTGGCAGCCGGAGACCTCGGCGCATCAGTAGCAGGGAAATCAATTAACTTCCAAATAAAATAGTCACAAGTCTGGAATCAAAGAACTTGCAGAGCAGTAGAGATTGGTTCTGGAAGAGCTCGGGCTGACTTGGTGGATTGAATGAACTCGGCAATAAGAGACAGATCCAAGGGCTGTAGGGACTACAACTCAAGCAGGGAATTGGTGGAAACCATCTAAACTCATCCCCCAGTGAGTTCCCAGTCCCCTGTGAGGTCCCAATAGAGTGCTAGCCAGGTTGGTTCCACTTTGTTTATATTGAGTTGCTCAGCCACCAAAGGAGAATAAAGACAAGAGGGGCCCAGAGCCCTATGGAAGCACCATATGCCGAGTTATGGGGATAAGGAAGATCATAGATGGCAAATGCCCCTGAATTTTTTGAATGAATGAGTTTATGGCATATTAGGGTTCTGGGGTGGGCACATCTGTTTACTTCTACCAGTGCATGGGAATAGTACATTATATTTAAATATACAAGTTCATATTTTAGTATTGCTGGTTTCTTCAAAGGGAAACTCCAGTTTCCAAACCAAAGCCCCACACAACACAGAAACCCCTAATATCCCTATCACTGTAATCTGTATCTGTTCCTGAATAAATACCATTTTTATATGCTGAAATCCAGCTGCAAAACAGTTCTTCTCTTTCTGCATCATTTGAAATCCTGGCAGGGGAGGAGGGACTAAAACACTGATGTTACAAATTGTAACAACTTCTCCGCAGCTTACAGACAGCATGCAGGAACTACATAACCCACAATGCATTGCACTGGGATGTCCCTTTCCTTATTGACATCATGTGCAAGGTTGAGCAGAAAGGCAAATGGAAAAGGCTGAACATGAAGGACTGATGTCTCTTTCCATTCTTCCTCACTATGTTACGTTATTATGTTAATCCATCATTGATCTGAATCAGACAGGTTGTCACTCGCCGACGCATACAGACAAAAGGGCAACTAAGCGCCACTGACACCTACATAACATGAGACCTACAGAGAAGTATTTAATCAATGATTTCAACAGAGAAGCAAACAACCATGCAACAAATACTGTGTGTGTGTGATGTGATGGGCGGATGGGTTTAATGACTGCAGGAACCAAAACCACAGGGAGAATTTCCACAATATACTCACTAGTGAGAACAATTACACAGCAGCACTCAGATGTACCCGGGGCAATTAAGGGTTAATAACTGGGATAGCCCACGTATAGACTTATGCTAATGGTATATGCTTCTTCTTCAGGTCTTCAAGCAGACCTGTCACCCATAATTATACGCATGGAGGTTGGGATGTGGTTGGGGGGATAACAGTCATGGGTTGGGGTGGTTGGGGGTGTAACGACAACGGGTTGTGGTAGTGGGGTGCTGTGGGCATGGTCAAAAATGACCTGCATTCCCTGTAGGGGCAATGGGGCTTGTTTAGCAACAAAAGGTAAAGCGTTGATGCAAAATGGTGACAACTGTAACTGAAACATTTAGTATCAATATTGTAGCACCTAGCACTAAAGGATAAGTAATAAGGATAAAAGCCCCTAAATACAGCCCCCAGAATAACATACAATAACATTCCCCTGCCTTCCTTCAGTCTCATGTAGATTCTGTAGCACAAGCAGCTTACCTGCAGCTCTCTCAGCTACTTCCTAGTCTAGCGTAAAGCTCCACCCCCTTTTCTTTGCTGAGCTCTTCTCTCTGTCTACTGATCCAATAGAAAGCATGTGCAGTAGGCAGCTCTTTGATGGAAGGAAGGTTCGCTATACTATAGGGGGGTGGAGCTTCATGCTAGATAAGGAAGTGACTGATTTCAGCTCAAGGTTTCAGCTTCTATCTTATTAAGGACATCAGACTCCATGTTGGGAGAGGGGTATGCCATTTGGGGGGCTTTTTAGAGTATTTTGGGGGATATTAAAAGAAAAGGTTATTATTCTTTAATGTCTATTAACTGTAACTAAGGGTCATTTAATGAACACAAAGGTGCAACCATCGTTGGGCACCATTTATTAAAGGTACTTTAAAATACCCTCAGTCAGCCAGTGAAGGGGTTAAACTTGTTTAAGCCGAAACCTCATGTTCCTTCTGCCTGATGTTAAGGAAAGGGTTGCTATGGGCTCCAAGAGAAAAATGCCATCTAATTTGTGCTGCGGCTTGGGCAGCGAGAGTTATCGGATCTGTGAGGTATTTTCAGAAAGGAAAGAGTGCCCCCTGCAGGCAAACAGACCATACTGCAATGCCAGAGAAGTGATATCTTATTTAGCAATATGTACAGGGCTTAGGGAAGCGTTCACTCAAGCAGAATAAAATGACATTTACTGTAAAGGCAACAATTCCTTTTAAATATTATTCTTTTAAGATGACGTGGATGAGGCAGTGCCGAAAGGCTGAAGCAGTTATAAATAGGCCCCTTAGCCTGTTCTATTGTTCTATAGAGGCACCATCACTTGTTTATTCTCATTCTTTCCATAGTGTATGGGATGCAGCAGCAACCCTACCCCATTTATCTTCTCTATATAACTATATCGCTATAAGGATACAGTAGATACCGCCTTCCTTATATCTCATCATTATCATAGTTCTAAAGCTCCAACATATTCCCCAGCGCTGTACAACAGCAAGGAGTATATATTATTATTAACATTTATTTATAAAGCTCCAACATATTCCCCAGCGCTGTACAACAAGAGGGAGTATACATCAAACATTATTATTATTATTATTAACATTTATTTATAAAGCTCCAACATATTCCCCAGCGCTGTACAACAAGAGGGAGTATACATCAAACATTATTATTATTATTATTAACATTTATTTATAAAGCTCCAACATATTCCCCAGCGCTGTACAACAGGAGTGAGTATACATCAAACATACAGATTACATATAAGTATTGACTGATACATGAGGTAAAGAGGGTCCTGCTTATCACTTTCTGTTTTTAGTTCTCCAGGGGTGGGTCTGCCTTATTATTCCTCTATAATTGCCATTAATGATTAAGGAATGGTTCCTTGGAATGATGAGCAAAAGGGATTCTTGTTAGAATGAGATCTTGTAGAGACAGGACAGGAAAGTGAATGCACTTCATGTCCGCAGGACATGTCCCCACCATGGCTTCCAAGTCCCACTGGTTTTAGGGAGAACAATCAATAAGGCCTTCCTATGATAGACGCTGGCACGGTCAGGCTGGGATTGCTCCAGAACGTTTATGTCATCTCCCATAATAGCACTTGATTGGCAGAATATTGCCCATTCATAAGTAAATTTTATGTGCGGGATGGGGATGGAGTTTCTTTGACAAAACTGTCCAAATTCCTTGTGTTTCATATTCTAAAGTGCCAATGTCTCACACTAAATCAACTTTCCTTATCACCTCCCACAACCATCCCATTGTGTTATAATCCCCTTGCAAGCATGCCCACCATCAGAAATCATAGAGCCGTATTCTATGGAGTTGGGACGTTCCTCCCATCAGGGGACAGAGCTTATTGGCCACTGTCTGTCTGTTCTTCCCGGGTGATGAGCCATACAAAGTACAATAAGCCCTCAAATTAAATCCTACTATCTAATACACCTACAATTTACCCCAAACACTGCCCGCTCTTTCCCAAGATCCCTTCCTTTATATCATAGGTTTTTCTTATAGACTGCACTGAATGCTACTATGACATTATAGCAGCATTAGTACTGCCCTTTTACTACACATAGATCAGCGGGGAAACATTTGGCTATAGTAGCCCAAAGCTTCACAAGGCAGTAGCATCTAAGGACCAGCATTAGATTTAGCAGCCCTATAAATATATGAATATATACATGTACAGTATTATCGGCAGTGGGAAAGCGGCAGGGTTTTCTTTTGTGATGTGAAACTGCAGCAGCGACAGACAAAGGACTAGAACATCTCATTTAGAAGAACAGAATCTGATCGGGTATCAGAATTTACATCTAAAGCCTTGGAATGTTACAGCCTGAAATAAAATTAGCAAATCCTGACATTTTGACTATTCTTGCTGCTGGCAATGACTGGCGAATTTTTAAGACAAGTACAAGTGAGTTAATATACTTGGGAGAATATTTCAGAATAATTGAATCAGTGCAGCTACAATGTTTTCTCTTAGATCAAATGGGAGTGACTCCCTGTTGTTGTTGCTGGTATGGTAATAAAGATGCTGAACAAGGTGGTATTATGGTTATTTCGGGGTTTAGGAATTATTTTAATATTATCTTAGTAGGGAGAGATAGTGCCTATAGTAGCAGTGGGGGGATAATAGCCTCTGGGAAGGGACTGGGGCTGTGGGATAGCAGGTATAGTAGGGAGAGATGGTGCCTATAGTAGCAGTGGGATAATAGCCTCTGGGAAGGGACTGGGGCTGTGGGATAGCAGGTATAGTAGAGAGAGATGGTGCCTATAGTAGCAGTGGGGGGATAATAGCCTCTGGGAAGGGACTGGGGCTGTGGGATAGCAGGTATAGTAGAGAGAGATGGTGCCTATAGTAGCAGTGGGGGGATAATAGCCTCTGGGAAGGGACTGGGGCTGTGGGATAGCAGGTATAGTAGGGAGAGATGGTGCCTATAGTAGCAGTGGGAGGATAATAGCCTCTGGGAAGGGACTGTGGCTGTGGGATAGCAGGTATAGTAGGGAGAGATGGTGCCTATAGTAGCAGTGGGGGGATAATAGCCTCTGGGAAGGGACTGTGGGATAGCAGGTATAGTAGGGAGAGATGGTGCCTATAGTAGCAGTGGGGGGATAATAGCCTCTGGGAAGGGACTGGGGCTGTGGGATAGCAGGTATAGTAGGGAGAGATGGTGCCTATAGTAGCAGTGGGGGGATAATAGCCTCTGGGAAGGGACTGGGGCTGTG
Source organism: Xenopus tropicalis (assembly GCF_000004195.4). Taxonomy (NCBI): domain Eukaryota; kingdom Metazoa; phylum Chordata; class Amphibia; order Anura; family Pipidae; genus Xenopus; species Xenopus tropicalis. The sequence goes on along the minus strand of NC_030682.2, from coordinate 14,949,946 downwards.
GGATAGCAGGTATAGTAGGGAGAGATGGTGCCTATAGTAGCAGTGGGGGCATAATAGCCTCTGGGAAGAGACTGGGGCTGTGGGATAGCAGGTATAGTAGGGAGAGATGGTGCCTATAGTAGCAGTGGGGGGATAATAGCCTCTGGGAAGGGACTGGGGCTGTGGGATAGCAGGTATAGTAGGGAGAGATGGTGCCTATAGTAGCAGTGGGGGATAATAGCTTCTGGGAAGGGACTGGGGCTGTGGGATAGCAGGTATAGTAGGGAGAGATGGTGCCTATAGTAGCAGTGGGGGGATAATAGCCTCTGGGAAGGGACTGGGGCTGTGGGATAGCAGGTATAGTAGGGAGAGATGGTGCCTATAGTAGCAGTGGGGGGATAATAGCCTCTGGGAAGGGACTGGGGCTGTGGGATAGCAGGTATAGTAGGGAGAGATGGTGCCTATAGTAGCAGTGGGGGGATAATAGCCTCTGGGAAGGGACTGGGGCTGTGGGATAGCAGGTATAGTAGGGAGAGATGGTGCCTATAGTAGCAGTGGGGGGATAATAGCCTCTGGGAAGGGACTGGGGCTGTGGGATAGCAGGTATAGTAGGGAGAGATGGTGCCTATAGTAGCAGTGGGATAATAGCCTCTGTATAGTACAGTATATGAGGGAGATATGGTGCTTATAGCAGCTATAGGGGACTGTAGCTTCTACTAAGGGTTGAATATGAGGAATATCAGTCATTTAGCAAGAAATGAGCATTAATTTCTGAACCAATTCCTTCTGCCCTCTGTGTATAATACTCATACAGTAATTAGCAGTATCAGATGCGCTGTATTTTCTTACTGAGAATAATAACATGTTGTTTATGTATGGCCTCTGTAATGCATTTGGAAAACGCTAGCATATAACCTTACATATGTAGACATTTATCTGATTGAAAAAAAATATTTCACAGTGATACGAAAGATCCATTTGTAGATTGAATTTCTGAGAAGCAGACTTTCCTGGAAGGCGTAGAAACTGCCATGAGAAATGAAACTTTAACATGAAACGCCGGGCGAGCGGAGCAGCCTTTATCCAGAACCCTTCGCTCTCCGCATACGAACAGACTGATTTGCCTTCCTTTGGGTGAGGTTACAGTCGTTTGCCTACAATTACACTCACCAGTAAAGTGTCATTTTTTTTATTTCTATTACCCAAATAAAGGATACTAATAAAATAATTATACTCTGGTACTAAAAGAGTCTGCAATTCCCAAAAACGAACGTAATGGACTTTAGGATTCATATACAGCCATTAAATGTCCCCCCAATAAAAATGGCAATTATATATTCTTTATTTCTTGCAGTACAGGTATAGCACCTGTTATCCAGAATGCTCGGGACTAAGGGTATTCCGGATATGGGATCTTTCTGTAATTTGGATCTCCATACCTTAAGTCTACTAAAAAAGCAATAAAAGAGTAATTAAACCCAATAGGATTGTTTTGCATCCAATAAGGATTATTTATATCTTAGTTGGGATCAAGTACAGGTACTGTTTTATTATTACAGAGAAAAGGGAATCATTTAACCATTAAATAAACCCAATAGGGCTGTTCTGCCCCCAATAAGGGGTAATTATATCTTAGTTGGGATCAAGTACAAGGTACTGTTTTATTATTACAGAGAAAAGGGAATCATTTAACCATTAAATAAACCCAATAGGGCTGTTCTGCCCCCAATAAGGGGTAATTATATCTTAGTTGGGATCAAGTACAGGTACTGTTTTATTATTACAGAGAAAGGGGAATCATTTAACCATTAAATAAACCCAATAGGGCTGTTCTGCCCCCAATAAGGGGTAATTATATCTTAGTTGGGATCAAGTACAGGTACTGTTTTATTATTACAGAGAAAAGGGAATCATTTAACCATTAAATAAACCCAATAGGGCTGTTCTGCCCCAATAAGGGGTAATTATATCTTAGTTGGGATCAAGTACAGGTACTGTTTTATTATTACAGAGAAAAGGGAATCATTTAACCATTAAATAAACCCAATAGGGCTGTTCTGCCCCCAATAAGGGGTAATTATATCTTAGTTGGGATCAAGTACAGGTACTGTTTTATTATTACAGAGAAAAGGGAATCATTTAACCATTAAATAAACCCAATAGGGCTGTTCTGCCCCCAATAAGGGGTAATTATATCTTAGTTGGGATCAAGTACAGGTACTGTTTTATTATTACAGCGAAAAAGGAAATCAGTTTTAAAATTCTGAATTATTTGATTAATATGGAGTCTACGGGAGACAGGCTTTCCATAATTCAGAGCTTTCTGGATAACGGGTTTCCGGATAAGGGATCCCATACCTGTATTTATGTTTTGTCTGTGCCCAGTATCGAACTGGAGAGCCAAGGGCCCACCGGAAGACTTGACTTCAAAGACTCCACTGCCACTAACAACCCCTCGCCCCCCACCCCTGTCACCGCCAATCCCTCCTGCCCCGCTGCTACAATCCCCCACCCCAAAAAGCACATACCTGACACACAGAACTGGAGGGGTTTTGTTGCTGATGAAATCCTGGCCTTTAGTTTCTGGCATCTCTACTGCTGGAAGAGAGAAATTCTAATTTTGCCCCCCAGTTTATGGGTAATTTCCAGTAGTGCTCATACTTCTCTATATATCTGTGGGTCAGACAGCCCATGCAGTTAGTATGATCCCCAAACTGGTGCTAATGGGGGTCTTAAATGAGTGGCAGGGGGTGCTCGCCCTGAATGCCATTAGGGTAAGGTTTGGGGTTAATGCCTATTTGCTAATAGATGCACCAAAAGACCATCTTAAACTCTGATTTAATAAGATATAGAGTTAATACTGACTTACTTACACGGAGCGGTGGGCGTGTTACTCCTGCACTTCTGGGGTAGTGCTGTAGTTTGATTTCACCTGCATGACACCTGCCTAGTTGGGGGGGTTATAAAATACGAGTGGGGATTACATTTGGGTTATTGGCTCCTGAGGAAGCGTGCTGCTAGCACATGAAACGCGTTGAGCTATTGAATATTGCTTTTTTACTTCTGTACACTGTAAGTAGCCTGCATTTTAGCTGGGGATTTGTTATTGAACCTTTTTACACTATATTTGATCTCCATTCTGCTTTTATATACATTGAGGATCCAGTTCCCACTGCAATCAATGCCTGCTTTGGGTATCCTTTTGCTTCATTCCAATTATGTCTAGTGAGCATATATATTGGATTATTTGAGCTGTTATTACACCTGGCTACACTTTTAGTCACCAAGCACTATTGGGTGTTTGTCCTATTTAGTCATTTAAATTTTTTGCACTAGATTTTGTTTTTGTTTTATTTTTCATCTACTTGATCACTTACTGTCTGTCCTAGATATTTTTGGAACTAGGGATCAATAGCTTTGTTATTGGCTAAGGGTGTACTGACCAAAGACTGGACTTTTCTGGATACAGTACTGCACAGAAAGTTATTGATAAAACTGAGGCATATTGGCCTGGAACATATTTATACTTGGATAGAGAACTGGCTGAAGGATAGATTACAAAGAGTGGTGGCAAATGGAACATTTTCTAATTGGGCCAGTGTTTGTTGTTTATTAATGACCTGTTTCTGTTTTTGCTGATGACACTAAATTGTGCAAAACTATAAGTTCCATGCAGGATGCTGCCGCTTTGCAGAGAGATTTGACTAAAATGGAAAACTGGGCAGCAAACTGGAAAATGAGGTTCAATGTTGAAAAGTGCAAAGTTATTCACTTTGGTAGAAATAATATGTACGCAAGTTATACACTAAATGGTAGTTTGTTGGGGGGATTCTTAACTGAGAAGGATCTGGGGGTTTTTGTAGATAACAAGTTGTCTAATTCCAGGCAGTGTCATTCTGTGGCTACTAAAGCAAATAAAGTGCTGTCTTGTATAAAAAAGGGCATTGACTCAAGGGATGAGAACATAATTTTGCCCCTTTATAGGTCCCTGGTAAGGCCTCACCTTGAGTATGGGGGGCAGTTTTGGGCTCCAGTCCTTAAGAAGGATATTAATGAGCTGGAGAGAGTGCAGAGACTGCAACTAAACTGGTAAAGGGGATGGGAGGGTTAAACTATGAGGTTAGACTGTCAGGGTTGGGTTCACTTGAAAGGATTTGGGTATTTTTTTAACCCAACTTAACTACGTAACTATGTAATCCCTGCTCTAAGAAATGCCCTTTTGTGTGTGCACGTAAGTTATAACATCAGTACACACATAATAGAGTTCTTGCATAAATCTACGCGCCTCAATGCACCCACAAAACCCCCCAAAAATCTCTTGGTGGCACAGTGTAGATTTTCTCCGCTGGAGTTTGTGTTGCATTCAGCATTTATACCTTAACCTTTAGCAAAGAAAGTACAAATAATAACAACAGGCCCCCTGTTTGGGAATAATTTGCATTTATTTTCCCTAATCACATTGATCAAGTGCAATTTACAATTCTAATACCGCGCTCCCAATTTATGATCCATCGGATAATAAGCCAGGAATATTTATGTGGGCCTATGAGGGCTGCCTGAGTTACAGTTTGGAGGTCACATTGCATCACATTATCTAAATCCAAACCAAGTGTATAAACTAAGCCTTGTGTCATGATTTCTATTGAGTTTACCCTTTATTATTTATCAAAGTATTCTACTGTATAATGTAGGAAAGGGTTTATTTTACCCCTTTACGTGGTTGCAATTTGTATTTATATACGTTTTCAATTACTTTATCTCTAATATTTATTGGTATTAGTATATGCCGTAATATACATGACAGTAATAGTAATAATGACAATAAAGAGCGCAGGAGTCAGGGTGCAGTGTGCCCCACTGAGGGCAGTCACTAAGGAGCCCCCCATAAGGGGCTATCTGCACATAGGATCAGGTTGCACCTAACTGCTCCCCGTTTTGTAGAGAATTGGAATGGGTCAGAGCTCAAATCATCTTCTACACGTTTGGAAGAAATTCCCTTTAAAGGGAAGCAGTGAAGAGTGAAGATGTGCGATTAGAGAATGGCAGTAGGTGCAGGCCTTATTATATCCCTGTACTTACAGACTCCCTCGGTCGGGCTGTGCCCCCAGTGCTCTGCATTTAGTGTCGGGTTTCCATTATGGTGCTAGGTGCAGACCATAGCCAGACCCCCCACGTCAGTGTTTTTTAAATGGGGGGGGTTTAAAGGTAGCATGGTTTTGTGACCCTTAGTGTTCCTTGTAATGATGTGTACCAGAAGGACACTGAGTTGAAAATGGTCTCTCTGTACACCTTTTACTCCATGGTCTCTTACTACACCTTTTACTCCATAGTCTCTCTGTACACCTTTTACTCCATGGTCTCTTACTAAACCTTTTACTCCATGGTCTCTTACTACACCTTTTACTCCATGGTCTCTCTCTATACCTTTTACTCCATGGTCTTCCTACACCTTTTATTCCATGGTCTCTTGCTACACCTTTTACTCCAGGAAATCTCTTACACCTTTTACTCCATGGTCTCTTGCTACATCTTTTACTCCATGTTCTCTTGCTACACCTTTTACTCCAGGTCTCTCTAAACCTTTTACTACAAGGTCTCTTGCTACACCTTTTACTCCAGGGAATCTCTCACACCTTTTATTCCAGGGAATCTCCCTGCACCTTTTACTCCATGCTTTTTCTCTACTCCTTTTACTCCATGGTCTCTCTCTACACACTTTAGCCCATTGTCTCACTCTACTCCTTTTACTTCAGGGTTTTTGGAGAAAGAGACCAACCCCAAGAGTTGCAGGAGGACAACTAGGAAATGCAGTAAGCTTGGAGATACCCCTTCTTGCATCAAAAAAGTCTGACGTACAATGTAATCATGGTACCCTGAGACAACTTCCAACTATGCTTAGGAGCTCAGGAATTTCAAGCCAAAGCCTTACAGGGTAGTACGGAAAGGTCATTATTCCCCTTAGTAGCCCACACAGTGGCCCAAGACTATAAAGTGCTAGAGAACAGATGACAGAGGAGATCTGTAATTACCAAGCCAAGCACCTAAAGAACTAATTAAAAGTTTCTGAAAAAAGAAGTTGGCCTTGGCCCAAACATAAGAATATATCAGGATCTGCCTGCGATTATTATTCTTAACAAAAAAAAATGTTAATGATGCATTGATTTCAGCATTTATTTCAGTGATGGAATGTTCGCGGGCAGCGTCCAGCCGCCTTTTGCTGATTCCAACATTTCTCCAAGTCATTTTCCAACTAATTGATCATGTGTCACAGCTACGATTTCAGATATCAATCTTTTGCATTGCATTAATGGTACGTCCCGGCGGATTTAACAGGTCCTGGAAGCAAAGCAATTATTTGTTTTACCATCTACGATTCAATAAAATGACACTGATTTTCAGTATACGCAGAGTCACAAAGGGAAGCCGAGGAATCCAAGCAGAGCTGAACTACAGCCATTACACTAACCATGCTACCAAATGTTGACTAAGGAAACCCTTAACTTCTCTCTTTAATAATTCATTTGCAATCAGGGACCTTGATATCAATAATAAATCACATCTCATTATCAGTGTATATTTAGAAAGTGAACCCATTTGAGGCTATTAAATGTAACATGATGTACTTAATAATAATACACAAAAGCCAGGAATCACCTGTAAAATATATACTCACAAAGTACTTTCCAAGTCATCAGGTATAACCAATGTTTAGCATGGCTCATTAAAACCTATGTAATAAAGGAAACAATGTACCCCAAATTTAACAGTATAAGGACATTAAAAGTTACAGAGGATTTCCATGACCACATAAAGGCTGAAGGCCACACATCTGCCAGCCAAAATCTACCAGCTTTTCTTTACAGAGCATCCCTCTTGGGTTTTATGGTGCTAATTTGATGGAAATTGGTCACATGACAGACCTGTGGTTCAAAAATGACTTTAAATATTTCTATATATATATATATAGCAGATTTAGGAGTTGGGCGTACTCTCACAACAAGATTTAAGATGCCCATACGCATGTAAGTATTGTCCTATACAGTTCCTACAGTAGATTTTCATTAAGAATATAATCATATGTAAAGGTCGTACAGTTGTTCAGATTGATCAGACACGTACAGATATCATTGTGTATGGAGCTTTTATGTAGTTAAATAGATTCTAGGTAAGCTATTAATTTCAAAATGCCCTAATATTACTCTGTACAGCCCTCAGGATAACATACCTTTCTCCCTACATGAAGATTTATTTTGTTTCTCTATTACAAACAGCTGAACTGCAGCTCTTTTACTGACTTCCTTGACTAACATGAAGTTCCACCCATTTTGCTTTGTGAGCCCTCCTTCTCTCTCTGACTATGATGACATCAAAGAGGTGCCTACTGGGCATGCCCACTGCCTCCACTTCAAATCAATCAGGCATGCACAGTAGGCACCTCTTTGAGATTATCATAGTCAGAGAGGGGAGGAGGGCTCAGAAAGCAAAAGAAGGCAGAGCTTCACGCTAGTCAAGGAATTCAGTAAAAAAAACTGCTGTTCAGCTGCTTGTAACATGCAGATGTATTTTGTTTCTCTATTACAAACAGCTGAACTGCAGCTCTTTTACTGACTTCCTTGACTAACACGAAGTTCCACCCATTTTGCTTTGTGAGCCCTCCTTCTCTCTCTGACTATGAAGATATCAAATAGGTACCTACTGGACATGACATGCCCACTGCCTCCAATTCAGATTAATCAGGCATGCACAGTAGGCACCTCTTTGAGATTATCATAGTCAGAGAGGGAAGGAGGGCTCAGAATGCAAGAGGGGGAGGAGCTACATGCTAGACAAGGAAGTCAGTAAAAGAACTTCTGTTCAGCTGCTTGTAGCAGGATACAAAATAAATGCAAGATTTACTTATTCTTTAATTTCGTTTGAAAAAGGATAATAGTCCATCAATTTAACCCCTCCACATGACCCCCAGTGCATAAATATATATTATACTTCCGCCACTGACTATCATCTCATTGTACTTAACCCTGTTGTCTGTACTAATGAACAGAAAGAAGTAAATAACCAGTTAATGTACATGCTGGATCTCCAGCATACACTCTAAAAGCTTTCTCTGATGCTAACTAGCTAATCTAAAGGCATTGCATGAATTCTAAACATTTATATGGGCAATTTAGACCCACAGTGATTGTTCTTGTGGACAACGTGCTAATGCTATTCACTTTTGCTGCCAAAAAAATATATATCATACACACATTAGTAAATGGTTTATTCTCTAAAAAAAGTGACCAATGTAAGTTTAAACATGGCTCTCTTGAAGGAGAACATCTGAATTCTTACTGCTTACTGGTTTAAAAACTGCAGGTCTGGCACACCCCCCCTAGCTCTAGATCAGTGGCTGGGGGAGGAGTTCAGCCTGAAGGACAGTTATGGAAAGATTTGGGGTGAATGCTTGTTTGCTCTCCTATATACACCTGAAAATCCAGCTTGAAGGTCAATTAGGGTGAGATTTGTGCTGCCCTAGATATTCTATGGAACATGGCTGAATAATGATGCACCAATATCTGTAACTTTCTGTAAAATTGTTATGAGCCCCCTAACCAAATGTTGGACCCCCAAGGGGAGCCTAAGGCAAGAAAGTCCAAGAACCACCGCCTTAAAGGAGAAGGAAAGGTAAAAACTAAGGAAGCTTTATCAGAAAGGTCTATGTAAGAGAGTTCTCTATCAAACGAAACACAGGATTTCTTTTCATTTTTTGTGTAAACATGTTCTTCAGTGTCTGACTTTATTCTCTCAGAAAAATCCTTCAGGGCAGGGGCCAGAGTCTGTGCAGCTCTCTCCTCTCTCCCCCACCCTTCTCCTGCTTCCCCTCCAATCAGAATTCACTTCCCCTCCCATCTCTGTGTAATCTGAGCTACCAGCTGCTAGAGCTACAGCACGGAAGCTACTGAGACCAAGCTAAAATGGCAGCTGCTATCTTAAACAAACAGAGGGACCTTCTAGGGCTGTTTACTCAGGTGTGGTAGAGCTTTCTGCAGAATAGGTGGCACTAATGTGGCAAATTTATTGGCAGTCAAATGCCAAATTGCCTTTCCTTCTAAAGGCAACAGGACAAGGGTTTTTATGGTGGGTTCACATTCTTGGACATTTGATAAGTTGCCAAATCCATTATGAATCCTAATTTTGATTCGTTTAGGGCATGTACAGTTAGAATCTCCACTCTATAAGTGTCGAGCAGAGATTATCTTCCTTCAGAATGTAGGTGTATGTTGGGCTATGTATCATGGAAGACTCATCTCACTCAGTCTTATGAAACATTCCCGCCATTAACAAAGAATGACTCCCATGAACGAGTCCCATGAATATGAAGTAATGTTCAATAAGGACCCTGGTCGTTCTGAAAGGCAAACAGTGGCGGAGCGCTTTAGGAAATTGCCATCCTTCCGCAAGTGTATCTCCCAATCTTGGCACTGGCACTCAATCATTCGCTAAGATGAATCCTAACTCGCAGACAGAGAGCAGCCATTATTATGAGAGGATGATGTATGGCGATAATTATTTGAGGTACCAGTACAGTAATTTACATAGAAACCAGCAGAAAGACGTAGCCGTGTGAAGTAATGGAATTCCTCGCTGAAATACGGCGGAGTTATCATAATCACTAGGAAAGATCCAAGTTAATGTTGGAGAAAAAATGTTGTATTAGATTAAATAGCAATCACTTGCACGGTGTGCACATCCAGATGGAATTACCGGGGTGGGGGGGGGGGACAAGATACGGCTGGGGACAGCTATAGATCAAGGTGCCTTTATGGCATAGGCATTTTCAATCAATAAACTGCTGACAGGTGCTATGTAAGAAAAAATAAACTAATAAATCAGAATATTAAAAATGCTTAGAGTGTGAGTGATTTACTGGGTGAAAACCTCCCACATCCGTCAGCCGGCTCTATGGTTTGCATGATCTGTAATCAAATAATAATGTCTTTATTCTTATTTATTCTTATAAGGATCCGTAGTGGAAATCCCTAGAGGCAGAAAGACTTTATATGAGAGAGTACTGGCTAAACTCAGGGGAATATTCTCTATTGGCTAGTACTAAATACCAGGAGAGTTTCTGGGAAGGCAAAGGGCTGACATAAGGATATAGTGGCAAGGCTCGGGCCGGGGTTCCGTCTTAAATTTCATGAAATGTCATCTGCTTATTGCACTGGCCGAGTTACTGTTCCTGAGTGGCGTAGCTTCCTATAATTTCCTTGCAGATTTCCTTCACTTGTTTCCAGAATAAGGTAAGTTTCGGGCAAGTTAACCATAGGTATGTATGTATGTATAACTGTATTTATAAAGTGCCACAAGGGTACGCAGCGCTGTACAGTCTTACAGAATACAAAATTACACACAGGGAGGACAAGTGTTATAATAAATACAATAAATATATATATAAATACAAAGGGAGTAAGTGCCATGTGGTATGAGACACAGTAGGAAAGAGGTCCCTGCCCCGTAGAGCTTACAATCTAAGTGTAAGTGTTCTAAAGTCCCTGTAGATTGGTTGCATCTCCAGCATATGTCATTTGGCATTAATCCCATTGTATAGAGCACTACTGGCGTTCTGTACCACCTTGATATTAGTTTATAGGAGGATTCCTGGAATCTACTGCTCACTGAGCACTTAGCAATGGTCTTAAAGATTTGTTCCCAGTCTTCTTCCGTTAGGGTTATATTTAGGTCTCTTTCCCACGCCTTAGTATATGTGGGGAGAGCTTTGTATTTTTCCACTATTAAAATTTTATATAGGGCTGCTAGACTATGTCTGATCGGGAAAGGCAAGGCATTTAGTGTTTCAAATTTTGTCAATTCCCTGGCTTTTGTTTCGCTAAGTGTGTTTGCTCTTAGCCATGCCAGTAGCCATGTCTGTATCTCCACTGGTCGGTTTGTGACCATATTATCTTATTCTGATAAATAGGGGGGCTCTTTACCGGTTGTCGTTTTTATTAAGTGGGCTAGTCTGAGGTTTTGCATTCCGAAAGCTGTCCCATAGCCCTTATCAAGTATTCCTGAAGTGAACTCCATATTGCTAGCCATGGGCATTAATGGTGAGGGTTACGGGGCTAATTTATATTTATTTCTGACCTCAGACCATATTTTTATACATGTTTATATGAGTATGTTACCTTGCATTGAGGTTGTTATGGTTGGTTTTTGCATCCAAGGCAGAGATTGCAGGAACTTTCCTGACCATTCATTTTCAATCTTTCTCCATTGCAATAATGCATATATTGCATATATTCCATGGAGTAGAAATACAATCTGTTGGGTCTCCTTACCTTAGTTTTAAAAGAGAAGGAAAGTCATTTTGGCATTTTACTGCCAATAGATTTGCCACATTAGTGCCACCTAGAACGCTATATTTATTCAGCAGAAAGCTTTACCATTCCTGAGTAAAGAGTCCTAGAATCTCCCTCTGTTTGTTTAAGGTTGCAGCTGCCATTTTAGCTTGGTCTCCATAGCTTCCTGTTGCAGCTTTAGCTGCAAGTAGCTCAGATCACACATGCAGGGCCCACCCTAACCCCCCCCCCACAGGGGCCCCTGTCCGACGTCCTCCCCTGAACGCGCGTATGTGAAACACGTCTGGGGAGGACATTGGAGGCCAGAGGAAGCAGCAATAGGGTCGGGTCTGGGCCACTGGGGCCCACCGGGTATTTTCCCGGTGTCCCGGTGTCCCAGTCCGGCCCTGCACACATTCCTAAGGCAGGGGAGAGTAAGTTCTTGTGAATTCGTATGGATGGAGGGTGCAGGAGGGGGGAGTGAGTTCTTGTGCATTGTTATGGGAGGGGGGAGCAGGAGAAGGGGGGAGGAGAGGGAGATAGGAGACAACTGAGCAGACTCTTGCCCCAAACCTCATGGAGCCCTAAAGGAGAGGAAATCTGATACCGAAGAACATGTTTACAAAAAAGGAGACAAGAAATCCTGTGTTTCTTTTGATAGAGGACTCTTATGGCTTATGGCTGTATTTACATAGACCTTTCTGATAAAGCTTACTTAGTTTTTACCTTTCCTTCTCCTTTCAATTCACACCATAACGTATCAAAATAATTAGCTCAAATCCAAAATGCAGGCGGTTTGGGAAACAAAATGACTACACGAGCGGAGCGAGACATTTCTACTCCATTATTTCCAGCAACGCAGAAACAAGTCTCCCAAAAGGAACTCTCTCCATTTAGAGTCAATGCTATTAAACTATAAACAAGACTCATTTTCCCCATCAGGATCTGCATTTCATTGATCTGAGTGCTGGAAAAATGAACTCTGATTATTCTAAGCCGGCATTTTTCTGTAGCCTATTTTTCCACATCTAATTACAAAAAAAAAGGGTAATATTTTCTACTACTCCCTTGTACTTAAATTCCTGATATAATTGTATTAAAGCGAAATGAAAGGATGCAATCTTCCAGAATATTTATTCATAGCGGCTATTAAAACGTAACATAATGTAATATTTAATTTGTCGGGGTTTTTTTTTCTCTTACACTTCATCATAATGAACTTTTCAGTGAAAGGCATTAAATATCATTAAATGAACCATATAATGAACATCAGTTCTTAATAAGGAATTTAATCAGAAACCTTGTAGATATTAAAAAGTTCCTGCGTTGCTGGGATACCGGCTCCAACTTCAGAAACTTCATTGCGTCTGATTGGCAACATGCCTTATATCTTTAAGTAGGGGAACATGGTGAAAATTAATATTTAATATTCATTATATCCATTTTTATATGCTGAAATCCAGCTGCAAAACAGTTCTTCTCTTTCTGCATCTTTTGAAATCCTGGCAGGGGAGGAGGGACTAAAACACTGAAAATTGTAACAACTTCTCCACAACTTACAGCCAGCATGCAGGAACTACATAACCCACAATGCATTGCACTGGGATGTTCCTTTCCTTATTAACATCACATGTGCTGGAAATTGTGGGTATGCGAGGATGTTTGGGTGTAGTTGTTCTTCTCTTTCTGCATAATTTGTAATCCTGGCAGGGGAGGAGGGACTAAAACACTGATGTTACAAATTGTAACAACTTCTCCACAGCTTACACACAGCATGCAGGAACTACATAACCCACAATGCATTGCACTGGGATGTTCCTTTCCTTATTGACATCACGTGTGCTGGGAATTGTGGGTATGCGAGAATGTTTGGGTGTAGTTGTTCTTTTCTTTCTGCATAATTTGTAATCCTGGCAGGGGAGGAGGGACTAAAACACTGATGTTACAAATTGTAACAACTCCTCCACAGCTTACAGACAGCATGCAGGAACTACATAACCCACAATGCATTGCACTGGGATGTTCCTTTCCTTATTGACATCACGTGTGCAGGGGATTGTGGGATTGGGAGGATACAGGCTGAAGGCAGGCTGAGGACAGGCGACTACTGTTACATTTTATTTGAGTCACAAAGCAGATCAGCAGAGGAACAAGGGGCGGGGCTTAGGGAACTGTTCCAAACTATATTATTAGATTAAAATTCATGTAAAGGCTGCATATTTTTTTAATTGTATATTGCAAAGTTGCTTGAAACTATGTTTACTTTTTGAAAAGCTTAAGCTGTGTTTGGGTCGAGTTGCCAAAACAAGTAATTTTTCACTATCCCCCTCTCGGCAATCTGTCTCTCTACCTGCAGGAGCAAGAGTCAGATGATTAACACTCCAGATTCAATTAGATGAGAAAGACTTATCTCCGTATTCAGTTTCAGATTGATCCATAGAGCCAGATGCAATTCACTGAGAAAAACTTATCTCACTGTTTATCACATGGCAACTCTATTATAGTCTATGGGGAAAAAAAACTGGAATGGAATAAGGAAAAAAGTTTTTTCTCTTTGAATTGAATCTTGCCCATAAGTTTTTGCTTGGTAAACCATACAATAAAGTTTTCTCATTGATTTGAAGGTGGCCCATCACACATTAGAGCCAAATGTCTTTTAAAATAACTGACTCTGACACAACGCTGCATGTAGAGAGACAGAATTCAGAGAGGGAAACAGCAAAGAGCAACTTTTTTAATTCAAATTTTTAATGGATTCTATTTAGACAAGTTTCTTATTTCCATGACATGAACCTTAAATATAATTTACGTTTTTCTTTACTTTTCCTTATTCAATTTACAGTTTAAAAAAAAAATCAAATCTCAAGTAGGATTTGCAGTCAGAAACGAAAGGATGTCCTACTGGTGTCACATGGTAATGTATTAAAATGTTGGGTATAAAGATGGCATAATGGGCATAGCATAGACCTACTGGATGAAGATTTAGGACTCGCGGTTACAAATATACCACTCCATACAAGTCGCCAAAATGGTGAGCTTCCAGTTCTGGATTCGGTGCCTGCAGAAATTGCACATATACAGATGTACCCTGCTTTATTAGTGCAACTAGTACACACGGCACCAGAAAAAATGAGTGTGGTTCCAGATGTATCAATTAACCTTTCATAGAAGAGATTTCTCTTTGTTTCCAGTTCTAGACAAGAAAATCCCATTTACATGGGTTTATCCTATAGGCCAGTGTTTTTCAACCTTTTTTGGGCAAAGGCACACTTGTTTCATGAAAAAAATCACGAGGCACACCACCATTAGAAAATGTTAAAAAATTTAACTCTGTGCCCAGCAGCAGTGCCCCCCTAGTACACTGGTGCCCAGCAGCAGTGCCCCCCTAGTACATTGGTGCCCAGCAGCAGTGCCCCCCTAGTACACTGGTGCCCAGCAGCAGTGCCCCCCTAGTACATTGGTGCCCAGCAGCAGTGCCCCCAAGTCAGTGTGCCCCGTGGCCCCCCCTAATACATTGGTGCCCAGCAGCATTTTACTCTTCGGCGGCTTCAGCAGCATCTTCCCCTCACGCGTGCCGCCTCTGCACTTCTGCCTACACGCGACCGCACACAGGCCCTTTTATAACGTTGCGCCCCGTGCGTACTGACGTCACCTGACACACGGGGCGCAACCAATGACAGGGCCCGGATTTTTTTTTTAAAGTAAAAATTGCGGCCCTGCCTACGGCACACCAGGCAACATCTCGCGGCACACTAACAGCGGTTGAAAAACGCTGCTATAGGCTACAGCTCACCCACTGGGTTTTGAAAGCAAAAGCCGGGATAATAGCTGATCAGATTCCCAACTACAGACCGGTTTTGCCTTTTTTTGGGACTCATCAGTGTAGTGCAGGGTTTTCTGATCAGCTTAGGTAGAGCCAGGAGTGGGGATTCAAAAACAAATCATTGGGGTTGACGAGACCGCCTCATACAGATACAAATAAACAAAAGGAATTCTGGGAATGAATTCCAAAGAGCTCCAAGAAAATCCCATTTACATGGGTTTATCCTATAGGCTAAAGCTCCACACTCATGGCTCTACCTAAGGTGATCAGAAAGGACTTCAACTGTTGAATAAATGAAGTGGAACAATCTGTGAATATACAGGTATGGGATCCCTTATCCGGAAACCCATTATCCAGAAAGCTCCGAATTACGGAAAGCCCGTCTCCCATGGACTCCATTTTAATAAAATGATATAGAATTTTAAAACTGATTTCCCTTTTCTCTGTAATAATAAAACAGTGCCTGTACTTGATCCCAACTAAGATATAATTACCCCTTATTGGGGCAGAACAGCCCTATTGGGTTTATTTAATGGTTAAATTATTCCCTTTTCTCTGTAATAATAAAACAGGACCTGTACTTGATCCCAACTAAGATATAATTACCCCTTATTGGGGCAGAACAGCCCTATTGGGTTTATTTAATGGTTAAATGATTCCCTTTTCTCTGTAATAATAAAACAGTACCTGTACTTGATCCCAACTAAGATATAATTACCCCTTATTGGGGGCAGAACAGCCCTATTGGGTTTATTTAATGGTTAGATGATTCCCTTTTCTCTGTAATAATAAAACAGTACCTGTACTTGATCCCAACTAAGATATAATTACCCCTTAATGGGGGCAGAACAGCCCTATTGGGTTTATTTAATGGTTAAATGATTCCCTTTTCTCTGTAATAATAAAACAGTACCTGTACTTGATCCCAACTAAGATATAATTACCCCTTATTGGGGCAGAACAGCCCTATTGGGTTTATTTAATGGTTAAATGATTCCCTTTTCTCTGTAATAATAAAACAGTACCTGTACTTGATCCCAACTAAGATATAATTACCCCTTATTGGGGGCAGAACAATCCTATTGGGTTTATTTAATGGTTAAATGATTCCCTTTTCTCTGTAATAATAAAACAGTGCCTGTACTTGATCCCAACTAAGATATAAATAATCCTTATTGGATGCAAAACAATCCTATGGGGTTTAATTCATGTTTTATTGATTTTTTAGTAGACTTAAGGTATGGAGATCCAAATTACGTAAAGATCCCTTATCCGGAATACCCTTGGTCCCGAGCATTCTGGATAATGGGTCCTATACCTGTATCTATAATATTTCTGTATTTGCCTTTAACTCGTAGGTAACACTCAGCACAAAACAAAGTCCTTAATGCAAAAGAAATATTCCTAAGCAGAGAAGCCCAGACAGAGAAAAGTGCGGAGATTATTATGAACTCGATCTTTTATCCACTCTCCTGGCCGTAAATCAAAAGTATATGTCTTACTGGTAAAAACAACAAGAGGATATAAAGGATATTTATAAGCCGGAGTGGTTATGGGCTTTCAGTAGGTCTTGGTCCCCTCCAGCTCCCTCTCTGCTGATATATTACAGTAACAAATCGTCCAACCAATGGCGTCTTGATTGCAACTGGCTCCAATACTTCATCAGCGGGACAGAAATGTAATGCCCTCCGGTAATGCATCACTGTACCAACTGACACGGCAAAAAAAGAAAAAAAAAACAGGACAACGTAAACAGTAGATATAGGGAAATAATTTGGCGCAATCATTTGTAGATGGTTTATTGCGAGATAAGCCACAGAGCGATTGCCCATCTATGACTCTAATTCAGCACTCAAACTTCTGCCGCGTCTCTAAAATGGCCAAAATATTACTATTAACATAACTATTAGTTAGTATTGCAATGCAGAAAGCAGAGACTGGGCAACCTGCAGCCCTCCGGTTAAACTACAATTCCCAGCATTCTACTGACTACTACGCTATTATGGCTGGGAATATGCTAAGCCACATACCTGTGCAATGGCTCAAGAGTAGTGCATTCAGTGTGCAGGTATGTACAGGTTACATGATGAAAGATTGTAGGAGACGTGTAGACATGACGGTGGTACCTTCAATACAGATCTACATGCTAGGTCCAGATCCAGTTTACAATTTGTCAGATGACAGCTAAAACTATTTTAGAAAATGCAGAAATGTTGCCTTGGTGGTCATAGTGCCCCTACCCTTCCATTCCACGAGGACCTCCAGCCAAGGCTGTTTTAATAAATGGGCAATAGGGGCATTTGCCCAGTCTCCACCAGGATAGGGGGGCCACTAGCACACCATTCATCTGGTCAAGTATCCTACAGAGATGGCAGACAACTGGAAGAGCTCTATGGTATGGTCCTTTGAATTTCTTTGCGTTTAGTTCTTGTGGCATTTTGTCCTTTTTCTGCTTCTAGAGCTGTTAGTCCAGGGCGGCACACCCGGGGATCATGTCTACCTCAGTAAGTATGGACCATTTGGGCATTTGGGGCCCACCAATTTTGTCAAGGGCCCACTGGTACCTTAAAGCGGCCCTGCCTCCAGCTGTTTTCCCTGGCTATCCAACCACTATTCTATAGCTATGCCCACGGTGACATCGTTCCTTCCCAGTCACCAATGGCAGAACCCTCTGATTAGCTGCTAAAATTGGCTGGCGCATGTGGGCACCCCTGAGGGCATCTGGGAAGGGAAGAGGACCTAAGAGGAGCCTGGTCTTGGTGGGTCTAAAGCCTATACTGCTTAGGAGAGCATAGAGGGTACTATCCCCGTGGAGCTTGGACAGAAGGAAAGGCCTGGAGCTCCAGCTTCACAGAGAGACCGACCCACTACCAACCAAGGTGTAGAGCACCCAGAAGGTCACCAAAGCAGCTGTGCTAAAATTACCAATGAATTCCCATCATGCTAATCACCGTGAGCATCCTTGAGAGTAGGCAACCATTGGGAGGATATTGGTAAACAATGAAGACCAATTGAAAAGTTGCTTAAAATTGGCCATTCTATAATGTTCTGAAAGTTAACTTAATGGTGAAACGCCCCTTTAAGAGTTCTTGTGGGACTTTGTGCTAGGAACTGGTCAGGCAGAGGCTTCCATGTTCCCAGGTTTGTTCTACTGTGTTAAATTCCCAACTTAAACCCTCCCCAACCAGACTTCTCCCCTCTATTTATAGACCCACGCCCATCCTGGCCCACCAATGAGGGCATGTTCCTATAAATCCAGAAGCACAACTTGGCAGTCTAAGGTCATGGGTGGGGAGAGCAGGGAGAAGAGCTCAACCCCAACCCGCGACCTACAAATGATACACCAAGGTCGGGCCGAACATGCGCAAAATAACCATTTGCCAAAAAATATGCGCTGCCCAAACATTATAAATGACCCCCAGTGTGTCTCAGTACTTCTGTATATGAAAGATCGGACCAAAAGTTCTCCGTTCACTTCACCTGTAGGACCCAACTCTAAGGCTTTCTGCCTGCAATGAATCTCACAAGAAAGGCACCTAAGGAATAAATCTCCGAGTTTCATTTCGGTAAAGTTTTATCAGCGTCGGATAATTGTACAATTCTGTCTGGTTGCTTTGATGGACAAATGAGTTATGGAGATAACAAACGGCGGAGGGAGTGAGTTATGGCGCGGGGAGTGCTCTCGTACCATCCTCATAATTCATCTCAAATTTTTCCTATTAAAATTAAATTGCTTATTATAATAAGAGCCCCATAAATTTCTATTGTGGAAGATAAATCGGAATGATCATTGTATCCATCGGCAAAACGTGTTCTAGGTCTGCAATTGGGTCAAAGATTGGTAAAACATAATAAGTTAAACGATTATCCTGTACTGTAAACTTAGGGGGCTGTTCCTGCGGAATTGTGCTTAGTACAGGGGAATCCCTATGTGCCATAGTTTTATGGTATCTCTCTGTACAGGCTATGAGCAAACTTAGGGGGCTGTTCCTGCTGAATTGTGCTTAGTACAGGGGAATCCCTATGTGCCGTAGTTTTATGGTATCTCTCTGTACAGGCTATGAGCAAACTTAGGGGGCTGTTCCTGCTGAATTGTGCTTAGTACAGGGGAATCCCTATGCTGCCTTAGTTTATGGTATCTCTCTGTACAGGCTATGAGCAAACTTAGGGGGCTGTTCCTGCTGAATTGTGCTTAGTACAGGGGAATCCCTATGCTGCCATAGTTTTATGGTATCTCTCTGTACAGACTATGGGCAAACTTAGGGGGCTGTTCCTGCTGAATTGGGCTTAGTACAGGGGAATCCCTGTGCTGCCATATGCCATAGTTTTATGGTATCTCTCTGTACAGGCTATGAGCAAACTTAGGGGGCTGTTCCTGCTGAATTGTGCTTAGTACAGGGGAATCCCTATGTGCCATAGTTTATGGTATCTCTCTGTACAGGCTATAAGCAAACTTAGGGGGCTGTTCCTGCTGAATTGTGCTTAGTACAGGGGAATCCCTATGCTGCCATAGTTTTATGGTATCTCTCTGTACAGGCTATGAGTAAACTTAGGGGGCTGTTCCTGCTGAATTGTGCTTAGTACAGGGGAATCCCTATGTGCCATAGTTTTATGGTATCTCTCTGTACAGGCTATGAGCAAACTTAGGGGGCTGTTCCTGCTGAATTGTGCTTAGTACAGGGGAAACTTTTGCTATGCGGAATCACTTTGTACTTGTATTAAGGGGGTGTCCCTGCTAATAATTTGTATTTAGAATTCTACTAACAACCATTAATACCAATAAGACCAGACCATGTCCCCTAGCTTACTAGACTTGCCCAGTCTATATAACTTTTTAGATCCTAGATAATACAATAGGAGGTCTGTAGGCACTGAGGAGGAAGGTTATGGTCAGTCATCCTGAGATAATGGCAGTTTTCTATATCTGCACTCACTGAGGGGTTCTGTGCCCATATAAAGGCACAAGGCTGCAGGCTGAGTTATACAGGGAACTCTGAGTATCACTCATGTATTATAAGGGATAATGTACCCCCTACTGTAAATGATAAGGATATTAGCAGTCACTGAGGGGTTCTGTGCCCATATAAAGGCACAAGGCTGCAGGCTGAGTTATACAGGGAACTCTGAGTGTCACTCATGTATTATAAGGGATAATGTACCCCCTACTGTAAATGATAAGGATATTAGCAGTCACTGAGGGGTTCTGTGCCCATATAAAGGCACAAGGCTGCAGGCTGAGTTATACAGGGAACTCTGAGTATCACTCATGTATTATAAGGGATACTGTACCCCCTACTGTAAATGATAAGGATATTAGCAGTCACTGAGGGGTTCTGTGCCCATATAAAGGCACAAGGCTGCAGGCTGAGTTATACAGGGAACTCTGAGTATCACTCATGTATTATAAGGGATAATGTACCCCCTACTGTAAATGATAAGGATATTAGCAGTCACTGAGGGGTTCTGTGCCCATATAAAGGCACAAGGCTACAGGCTGAGTTATACAGGGAACTCTGAGTATCACTCATGTATTATAAGGGATAATGTACCCCCTACTGTAAATGATAAGGATATTAGCAGTCACTGAGGGGTTCTGTGCCCATATAAAGGCACAAGGCTGCAGACTGAGTTATACAGGGAACTCTGAGTATCACTCATGTATTATAAGGGATAATGTACCCCCTACTGTAAATGATAAGGATATTAGAAGTACATTTACTGAAAGTCAATACATACATTACAGAAAGTTTGTGAAATATGATACTGAGAGTTGATACTGCCACTTTAAATTCCCTTCATTTTATAATGATACTGACTGAATTATATTTTATAATTTATAAGTCATTACTTCTAAACTAGCAAATGACTGGCAATAACCGCTGATGGGACAAAAGCTCCATCACAATTATCATTTCATTGAGTCTTATTATAATTTGCTAATCCAGCATGTATATATCCGTCCATTATTTGCTCAGGCTTATTTATCAGATTCCTGATCTATATTCGCTGAATCGTGCCTGTATCCGCCTCCGATGGCATTTAGCGCCAACGTCAGCAGCGAGTTAATCTGAATGCTCCGTGCTGCTCTCAGTCATATCGCCAGGAATCTGCAATCTGATTATTAGGGATTCAAGGTTTCCCACGTGCTCGGAATTTCAGCAAAAGTCAAACTCAAAGAGAATCATCAAAGGGTTCACCTTTGAGTTAACTTTTAGTATGATGTAGAGAAAAATATTCTGAGATAATTTGCAATTGGTCTTGGCGTTTTATCAGTGATTTGGTTGCTGGGGTCTAAAGAGGGTAGAGTAGGACGGAGCGTGTAAAGAGGCTGAAGAGGGACAGAGGGGGCAAAGAGGCTGGAGTGGGACAGAGAGCGTGAAGAGGCTGGAGTGGGATGGAGCAGGTGAAGAGGCTGGAGTGGGACAGAGAGGGTGAAGAGGCTGGAGTGGGATGGAGCAGGTGAAGAGGCTGGAGTGGGATGGAGCAGATGAAGAGGCTGGAGTGGGATGGAGCAGGTGAAGAGGCTGGAGTGGGATGGAGCAGGTGAAGAGGCTGGAGTGGGATGGAGCAGATGAAGAGGCTGGAGTGGGATGGAGCAGATGAAGAGGCTGGAGTGGGACAGAGAGGGTGAAGAGGCTGGAGTGGGATGGAGCAGGTGAAGAGGCTGGAGTGGGATGGAGCAGATGAAGAGGCTGGAGTGGGATGGAGCAGGTGAAGAGGCTGGAGTGGGATGGAGCAGGTGAAGAGGCTGGAGTGGGACGGAGTGGGCGAAGAGGCTGGAGTGGGACGGAGTGGGCGAAGAGGCTGGAGTGGGATGGAGCAGGTGAAGAGGCTGGAGTGGGATGGAGTGGGCGAAGAGGCTGGAGTGGGATGGAGCAGGTGAAGAGGCTGGAGTGGGATGGAGCAGGTGAAGAGGCTGGAGTGGGATGGAGTGGGCGAAGAGGCTGGAGTAGGATGGAGCAGGTGAAGAGGCTGGAGTGGGTCAGAGCGAGCGAAGAGGCTGGAGTAGGATGGAGCAGGTGAAGAGGCTGGAGTGGGATGGAGTGGGCGAAGAGGCTGGAGTAGGATGGAGCAGGTGAAGAGGCTGGAGTGGGATGGAGTGGGCGAAGAGGCTGGAGTAGGATGGAGCAGGTGAAGAGGCTGGAGTGGGTCAGAGCGGGCGAAGAGGCTGGAGTGGGATGGAGCAGGTGAAGAGGCTGGAGTGGGAAGTGAGGTCAAAAAAAGGGTTTAAATAGGGCTTGGCCAGCTCTGATTGGCTGACTGTAGGTTCCTAGCTTGAATCCTAGCTGATCCTAACACCCTATAAATAAAGCAGGATGTTCTTACTTCTATTTCTTCTACTTTCCTGTTCCCAAACTTAAGCTGGCCCGTATGTAAGAAGAAGGGGTGTCTTTATCCACTTTTGGCACCAACTCACTGGGCCAAATTTGAATCATTTGATCATTTGGTCCCAGGGTTTGGAGGTTCTTTGGGTACCCAAGTGTTTTAGGTACATTGGAGCGAGAAGCAGTGGTGGCTTGCAGGTAGATGACAGGGTCCAAAAGGGTGGGGGCCCAGCGGCATTTTTCCCGGTATCCAGACCCTGTCTGAACCCATGCCGATGGTGCTAAATAGTGAACCCTACAGATAAATATAGTTAAACGGGGACCTATGGGTTCAAGCAGTGACATCTGATGGGCTCTATACTCCTGCGATATTTGGTAGGAGTAAATAAATATCATGACCCTCAAGGTTCCAGGTAACACCTTGGACCCTACCGGTGCACTCGCAGTGCAAGTGATTATCTGAGAAGCATGTGACCCATGTAGTCAGGCGACTACCATTCTAGACAACAGAGGGGAGATTCTGCCATTAAAGTTGGAAACTGTACAGGCAGCAAATCACTGGCCACCATTACCCTTAGCCCCATTACACACAGCTGTTTATAAGCCATAAATAAGGCGAGACAACCTGCCTGGATGTTATTGAGACAACAAAGTGGTAAGATGGAGCAAGCCAAGCCATGAGGTGGTGCTTAGGTTTATACCAGGCATGTATTTACTAGAGTAACCCACTTAATGGTGTGAGTAAATGCAGACTTTATAGAGAGGAAAGTGCAGTAATAAATGGTAAGTACTGATCAAACCCCGCAGGCTGCAGATGCTCTCAGACTTTATCTCTGGCTTTTTTCCCGGTCATATAATATGCACAACTTTTATTTCAGCTTCCAATGTTCTGATTATGTAGTCTGTATATCTAAGACTTTGGGGCTGATTTACTAAGACACGAATTCGAATCCAAATTGGAAAAATTCCGATTGGAAAACAAACATTTTGCGACTTTTTCGTATTTTTTGCAATTTTTTCGGCGTCTTTACGACTTTTCGGAAATTATCGCAACTTTTTCGTTACCAATACGATTTGCGCGAAAAAACGCGAGTTTTTCGTAGCCATTCCGAAAGTTGCGCAAAATCTGGCGATTTTTTCGTAGCGTTAAAACTTGCGCGAAAAGTCGCGCCTTTTTCGTAGCGTTAAAACTTAAAAGGCGCGATGTTTCGCGCAAGTTTTAACTCTACGAAAAAATCGCGACTTTTCGCGCAAGTTTTAACGCTACGAAAAAATCGCCAGATTTTGCGCAACTTTCGGAATGGCTACGAAAAACTCGCGTTTTTTCGCAAAAATCGTATTGGTAACGAAAAAGTCGCGATAATTTCCGAAAAAAACGCAAAATACCGATCAAAAACGCAATCGGACGCATTCGGTCCGTTCGTGGGTTAGTAAATGTGCCCCTTTGTGTATGAAGTACGGGGCAGGGTGCAAAGTATAACAGACAGGTGCAAGGCACCCAGACCCATGATCCAGAATGTGCCTTTTTCATGAATGCAGTGCTGTCTGCCTTCAGCAGTGCTGTATTCATTAGGGAAAGATGGGGGTGCATAGATGTCTTCTTGGATGATATTTAGAACTACAAGCTGGAGAGGATAAATGGCTTATACTTACCAACTGCCTATGGGATTGACTACTAGAACACCACAAGCCAGCTAAGTTTGCGAAGATTTCAGCTAATTTAAAGATGGCTGCAATATCTGACTAAGGCTCAATCAGATCTCTCTTGGAGAGGCCACCAGAAGGGCCACTTATACAGGCCAATAAGCTGTCAAGTTGTTTAAGGGTCAGCAGCCAAAATCCACCTGTGTGCAGCCAGCCGTACCCTCCTCATCAGTTACAGGCAAGGCAATCTTTTCATCATTAAATAAACCCAACAGGGCTGTTCTGCCCCCAATAAGGGGTAATTATATCTTAGTTGGGATCAAGTACAGGTACTGTTTTATTATTACAGAGAAAAGGGAGTCATTTAACCATTAAATAAACCCAATAGGGCTGTTCTGCCCCAATAAGGGGTAATTATATCTTAGTTGGGATCAAGTACAGGTACTGTTTTATTATTACAGAGAAAAGGGAATCATTTAACCATTAAATAAACCCAATAGGGCTGTTCTGCCCCCAATAAGGGGTAATTATATCTTAGTTGGGATCAAGTACAGGTACTGTTTTATTGTTACAGAGAAAAGGGAATCATTTAACCATTAAATAAACCCAATAGGGCTGTTCTGCCCCCAATAAGGGGTAATTATATCTTAGTTGGGATCAAGTACAGGTACTGTTTTATTATTACAGAGAAAAGGGAATCATTTAAACATTAAATAAACCCAATAGGGCTGTTCTGCCCCCAATAAGGGGTAATTATATCTTAGTTGGGATCAAGTACAGGTACTGTTTTATTATTACAGAGAAAAGGGAATCATTTAAACATTAAATAAACCCAATAGGGCTGTTCTGCCCCCAATAAGGGGTAATTATATCTTAGTTGGGATCAAGTACTGTTTAATATTACAGACGAAAAGTAAATAATTTTTAAAAATTTTAATTATTTGTTTGAAATGGAGTCTATGGGAGATGGCCTTCCCGTAATTCCGTTGAAATATTAAATTTATTTATAAGCGACGCAATGACAGCTTTTCATTTCCAGACAGGTCTGTGCCTTCCGTTTAATTGAATGCACCAGGCGGAGGGCCTTTTGCCTCGTTGGCACACAACTGCCCAAATTGAAGGTGATGCCCCCTATTCCGCGGCACTGGAAAATGTGTTTTGTTGGTTTATAAATCATGCATGGCCATCGTGTTAGATGTTATAGGATTATGATTCGGGTCTTAACGATTGTAACTTCATCAAGAATAAAAGGAGGGATAAGGACGGAAGAAATAATTTGGAATTACAGAAATAATAATGTCTTTGTCCCTCCTATTATTCTCTCCGGCCTCTGTCTCTGTTTGGCACAGTGACTACACAGCCTTCCCCTTTATAGACAGGAAACAATAGGGCTCATCTATGTCTGGCACTTTTCCCCACAGTGAGTTGCACCTAAAACCTCTTTCATTAAGGGTATTTGTGTCAAGTGCGATCCGTATAGTTGCGCTTGGGGCAACTCATTCCTTCCTGCCTTCTGTTCCGAATAAGGCACTGTTACACCTATTGGCACAGAGGAACCAAGGAGCTTCCACCACCTCCAGACTAGACTGTAGCTACATGGTTCCCTCACTGTCAGTAGGTGCAGCCTACTTCACACACCAAATACCAGAAATTACGCGTTAAGCATTAAGGTTTCGTACGATATTATCGGTGCATGTATGGCCAGCTTAAGTCAGAGAACAATGGGGATGTGCTCCTAGGAGGGCCCATAGTAGTGACCAATGGGCTAGCCTATAGGGCATTTAGGGTAAGAAATGGAGAGAATGCCGCTGATTTACTCGTAAGGAGTACGATAAAGAAAAGCAGACACAGTCAATCCACACAATGACCATTTTTGGGCCGTTAGTAAAGGAGCCCTTATATATTTTTTACAATTCAGGAGTGCACCAGTATATGGCAATACCCTAAAATAGGCCAATACTAGCTACGCGATAAAGCTGGTGCACTTGATGGTCTTTGTTAAAGAGACAGTATTGCAAAATCAGCAGGACTCGTGTTTGAAACTTTGTCCCAATTTTTCTTTTAAAAAAAAAACCCATCAATAATTTTTGTTCTACTATAAAGCATTAATAGATCAATATTTTGTTTTCACTTGTTGAGATAATGAGCTCTGTATAACCATACCCCACCCACATTTATTTAGATAAAGAGAAGCTCATTATACAGAGCAATTTGTCTCACTTCCTTCTCCTTCTCCCAGAGTGGCAACAACAACCAGGAAGTTGGAAAGTGAAACTGCTTTCAATGAGCTCAATTCTGCTCCATTTTGGTATTTATAGGGTTGTCAGTCTTAGGAAGGAATTGTCCATGACATATAGTGCCACATTTGTTTACTCTATAACACATGGATACTCTGTACAGGCTTATCTCTTGATTATAGTTGGCCAGGTCAGCATTTACACCAGGGATCCCCAACCTTTCTTACTCGTGAGCCACAGTCAAATGTAAAAAGACTTGGAGAGCAACACAAGCCCCATAAAAGTTCATGGAGGTGCCAAATAAGGGCTAAGATTGGCTATTAGGGGCCTCTATGCACCCTATCAGCTTACAGGGGCTTTATTTGGTAGGAAATCTTGTTTTTATTCAACCAAAACTTGCCCCCAAGTCAGGAATTCAAAAATAACTCCCTGGTTTGGGGGCACTGAGAGCAACATCCAAGGGGTTGGTGAGCAACATGTTACCCCCGAGCCACTGGTTGGGGATCATGAATTACACTATGGAAAGAGGGGCCTGGATGAGTTCTTGAACAAGCAGTATCCAAGGCTATTGTGATACTAATATCTACAGTTAGTATTAGTGGTTGTATATATAGTTTATGTATGTGAGTGTATAGATTGGTAAGTATAGGTTGTGGGTGCTGGGTTTACTTGGAAGGGTTGAACTTGATGGTCTTTTTTCAACCCTATGTAACTATGACAAATGGACAGTGATTCAGGGCAACCATGGTGCCTACATTGCTTCTGGGGGACGCAGACTTCCTTCACCCCCAAAGGAAGGACTAAACGTGTCAGCTACCCACCATATGTCCATCTATTGACAAGGCCTGTTTTGCTGTAGCCACATAAGACCCCCCATCTAGCAGAGTCCATAGGACAACCAATTTTTAAAAATAGTGGCCACTAAGGACAATTCTAAAGGTCAAGGTGAGTACACAGCCTTCTAATTGGAATTCTGGGTATGATTTCCTTCAACAGTATAACCTGCCTGGGGTATTGTAACAGCATACCAGGCTTTTGCTTAAAAATCATACCAGCCATTAATATTTCCGCGGAGAAAGAGAGAAGTTTTTCATTACTCTTTAACCAAATTTCCGCAGTTAATTGCACAGAGTTGGGGGGCTCTTAAGAGATTTATTAAGAGCTTAAAAGTTTTTATAGTCGGACGTGATATCTCCATATCAGCCTATTCCCTGTATTTTTGTTCCCAGGGATAGTATTTGGCAATCACATGGCTTGTAAATTAAAAACAGCATGTCCAAATAACCCACAGCTCCGCCGAGACCCGATCTGAATTAAGGCTGAACAAAAAGCAATTAAATAAAAGTGCAACTCTATAATAGTACAATTTGCAGACACTTCAGGTGAAAGGAATTAATGAGGAAAATGAAGAAATAACGGAACGTAAAACTACACTCGCTAATTTAGTTATAGGGATTAAGGTAAATGAGAAAGAAAGGGAAGAAATTTAATTCCGCTCCTTGGAGGTTCCTCTGATGTTGCTGAGCTGGAAGGATCGGGGCGTTCATCTTTCAGCTATGTTCAGGCGTCCGATCTGCTCATTTTCATTTCTGGTCTAATAGGGAATTATCAGAATACTGTATTAAAGGGGAACTTCGGCTTCCGAAGCAAAATTTGTTTAAACAGCCCCACACAGCACAGAAACCCCTAATATCCCTATCCCTGTAATCTGTTCCTTCAAAAAGTAGGAATAAATACCATTTTATATGCTGAAATCCAGCTGCAAAACAGCTCTTCTCTTTCTGCATCATTTGAAATCCTGGCAGGGGAGGAGGGACTAAAACACTGATGTTACAAATTGTAACAACTTCTCCACAGCTTATAGGCACGTGTGCATGGAATTATGGGATCTGGAGGGTGTAGGCTGAAGGCATGTTGCAGCAAGAGCTCCAGCAATGAGAATAAGGATTTATTTTCGGGATGTACCGAATCCCAGATTCGGTTTGGGATTCAGCCGAATCCCAGGGTTTTAACAGTAAAACATTATGGTTTAACACATTTGAGTCTTAGGGGGAGATTTATTAAGACCCGAACGGGTCCGAACACGCCGAGCGGATTCGCGCCAGATTTTTTCGAGCAGCCGCTGCGAAAAGTCGTGCGCCCGCGCGAAAAATTTGGAAAGACTGCCGCTGTTTGCAATGGTTTGGTACGAAAATTACATGACTTTCGGATCGCCAATACGATTTTTTCGTGACTAATACGATTTTTTCGTAAGCATTTTCGGGATATTTGCGATCTTCAGAAATTTTCGTTTCCAATCCGAATTTTTCCCATTCGGGATTCGAACTCGGGTTTTGATAAATCTGCCCCTTAGACACTTTTTCCCCCCCCCTCCGCATGACACAGTGGATTGCGGCTTAGGTGACCCAGTCCAGCCATTTATCCCCTATTTTGTGGTATTTTTTGGGGCTACCCCTTTTCCGATAGATAAGGTTCTCTAGGGTGGATATACGTTTGACTTCTAGAACCCAATGAGAGGAGTTGGGGGGTGTGGACTGTTTCCATTTTCTTGTAATAAGTTTCTTTGCTGTGAATAGTGCTTCATTAATAAAGGTGCTTTGATACCGTGTGTATGACTCTTGTAATCCTATACCAAATAAAGATACCCGCAGTGTTCTGGGGAGTTGTATTCCCAGCAGAAAATATAATTGGATCATGCGATCTCTATACTTCAGAGATATCGATAAGGGGGATTCCAGCAACTGGTCCCATTCGTCATCATCACATCGACCTATATCTCCTTCCCATTTATTTCTAAGGGTTTCAAGGGGCTTATTATGCAGTTTAGCATGAAGTTCTTGATATAGATTGGAAATAAGGCCTCTAGTTGAGCTTTGTTGTAAACGGTCAGTTAGTGAGTATTGGGCAAGGAGGATAGTGTTTTTATTATTTTGTGATTTCAGACATTTTTGAACTTGGATATATTTCAACCATTGATGTGAGCCCTAATTTATTTTTACATGTTTGTAGCCAAAACTGTGGACAATTAGAGGCTTAAAGATCCCAGTTAAAGGTTCACCTTGGTACCAGGTTCTCCCCATCCTTTTTCCGATGCAGGCAGTTTCCCAATACCCCCCAGGGCTAGCATATAATGTATTGTCCAACAATACTCTGACTAGCGCACCCAATCTGTGTCAAACTGGAGACTCTAGGACCCACCGGAGGACCTGACCTACAGGGCCCCATCAACCACCCCTCCCCTCTGCCAACCACCCTATCTCACCCCAGCCGCTGCCAACTATCCCTCTACCCCCTGCGCCCCACGCTCATGTAATAAATCAGGGTATTTATTCTTTGTATTTAGTTATAAAGTCAAAAGCTCCTATAGTTTATCCACATAGTTACATGTCTATTTGACCCCATTTCATATCACTGCTCTAATGACTTTGCCTACAAATTATGTCACTGAGGTCGCATTCCAAACAATTTCTATTGGATTTTAATACTTCACGAAGACCTTCGGAGCCTTACCTATAAAAATCCAGCGGAAGATAAATAAGTGATAAAAATACACACAAACAAAAGCATTTGGATAATGACCACCATTTCTACTCAAAGTGCCCATAAAAAGATTGCAGATCATTAGCAGCCCAATTGAATTCCCCAGACCAGAGCATGTCCCTTTAACTGTGTGCCAAATCCATTTGTCTGTTTATGAACTTTATTAATGGTGTTTACTCACTGTTAAAGTTCTCCCTCAGGCGACTCAGAGGAAAATGAACATAGAGGTTTCAAAGGGCAAAGTCGATGTTATGATGCTCGCTATGTGGGCTTTTGTAGAAGTTTCCCACTGCCAAACTGGAGTAGACTTCATACTACAACACAGTTAAATGCATAAACTGTGTTCTCCCCAGCTGATTGCACAGCATTGTGGGATATGTTGGTCCTTAATAGTGGTTTAATAGCGGCTGGAGAACTTCAAGTTGTATTAGAAACTTTGGAGCCCCCACACAAGGATTTTACCCAAAGGCAAGCAAAAGGGCGTTACAATTATCTAAAATACACCAGTCAGATTCTAGATATTGAATAGGACTATTTAACTATTACAGTTCCAGCTTCTGTGCGATTCTTTGAGATGGCACCCCAGAACTTGTTGCACTTTTCGGGGCAGTTTGATATTTAGAAAAGTTTATAAAAATGAAAATAAAAATGGCCAATGGCTAAAACAATCAAGACTTTTCTCTAAAATAACATGTTCTCACACTAACTGCTGAGTTACCAAACTGTTCATGGGGAGTGTGGGGTTTCTAAGGGGATCAGAGGCAAATACATGTGTAGATTGTAAGCTCTTTTGGGCAGGGCTCTCTTCACCTCTTGTATCGGTTATTGATTGCTTTATATGTTACTCTGTATGTCTCCTTGTAGATTGTAAGCTCTTTTGGGCAGGGCCCTCTTCACCTCTTGTATCGGTTATTGGTTGCTTTATATGTTACTCTGTATGTCCAATGTATGTAACCCACTTATTGTACAGCGCTGCGGGATATGTTGTGCTTTATAAATAAATGTTAATAATAATAATAATAAATACATCTAACACTAACATGTGCAAGTGTCGGCTGGAGTGGCGTAAAGGTTGCCACCATTGGACACTTGAGCAGTGGAAATTTGCCCTCTGGAGTGACAGTGGCAACTGATGGAAGAGTCTGGCGTTGGCAGATGCTTGGAGAACACTACCTGCCTAAATGAATCATGCCAATGGCAAAGTTAAGTGAAGGGGAACTAAAGTTCTGGGGCTATTTTCCATGGTTTGGTCAAGGTTCCATTGAACCTAAAAGGTACTTTGTGCAATTAAATTCTTCACAATTCTGTGCTTTATACTCTGGAACAACAGTTTGGGCATTTTCCTGTTTCAGCACAATAATGTCCCTATGCACAATGCAAGGTCAGTACGAAATGGATTTGCTGAGATGGGAGGGGAAGAACCTGACTGGCCTGTACAGATCCCTCACCTCAACCCAACTGAACCCCTGTAGGATGAACTGGAACACTGACTGCAAGGCAGACCGACCCCCAATATCAGTGCCCAACCTCACTAATGCTCTTGTGGCTGAATGAAAGCAAATCCCACCAACAAATTTAGTGGGAACCTTCTCAGAAGAGTAGAGGCAACTTCATATTGATTCTCTTGGATATGAGAAGTTGGGCAGACAGCCGTCTGGATACTTTTGCCCATATAGTGTATTTACCTAATGTACAGTTATGTACAGAGAAAGGTTGGTAAAAGAGAAATGTGCTAAAATGTAATGTAAAATGCCCCTGGCTACTTCAGGGGAGTTGCCTGATGGCAGCAGGACCACAGCTGAACACACTGCACTGCGGAATATGTTGGCGCTTTATAAATAAATGTTAATAATAACTGTAGAATGGGAACCAATCAGCAGCTAGGTGGCCATGATAGGGAACTGAAGCCTGTCTGCCCCTCTAATGTACTTGTACAGAGTAATCATGTTCCCTCGCAAGCGCCTCTTTTCCAGAGAAAACAACCCCAACCCTGATAGTCTAACCTCATAGTTTAACCCTTCCATCCCCTTTACCAGTTTAGTTGCAGTCTCTGCACTCTCTCCAGCTCATTAATATCCTTCTTATGTGCTGGAGCCCAAAACTGCCCCCCATACTCACGGTGAGGCCTTACCAGAAAAATTATGTTTTCATCCCTAAAGTGAATGCCTTTTTTTATGCAAGACAGCACTTTATTTGTATTAGTTGTCACTGAGTTACACTGCCTAGAGTTACACAGCTTGTTATCCACAGAAATCCCCCAATCCTTCTCAACTAAGGTTACCCCCCACCCCAACACCTTTAACTCACCAGCAGACATGCTTGGCCTAAAGATTAAGCAAACACAATTAGAAAGAAATGATGTTACACAAACAGGTCTATGGAGACCTTGGGCATACAGGGCACCATATCTCTAGCAGGGTCACGTCTGGCCGCCGGGCAGCCTTTCCTTCAACATAACAAAATGCATTAAACACATTAAGCCAAATTTCATGTTTTCATTAAAGTTTTCACTCCAAACTCTTTCCCAACACGAAGCCGCTGTATTGTGAATTTACTTCAATCCCTCATTTGAAAGGGAACTTTGTTCCTTAAAAGAAAATTGATTATTTCCCATCATCATTTCATCCGTTATTTTTGTTGGCAGCGCGAGGCTGGCTCCGCGCCCGTCCTGATGCTAATCAAAATCGAAAAACTCTGTTTCACGGGGATAAAAGCCGTTACATTTCCATCCTCTTCCCCTCTGTTGGATGAAGATTGTACTTGCTCTATATTCCAACGATATTCTTATTGCTGTGCATATACGTACTTATCTCTGCGGGAAACACTACATATCGTATTTATGCTGCAAGCACTTACAACTTCTCTTTCATCCATTTGCCGTCAATAGGATATCGCTAACTGGCTCCACAGATGTTGGGAACAATGTCGGACTTTTTAGAAGGAGGAATGAATTCTGCTTATTTATATGTATTTACAATATTCTGAAAGCAGAGGAGATGGTTAATAAAAAACCCACACTGAGAAGTGATACAACATCTCATGAAAGTCTCTGAATTGAAAAGATTGAATCCGTACCTCATAAGATTACTGATAATGTTCAAGGCAGATATTCAACCTAAAATTCAGTATTAATATGGTGTAGAGAAAGCTATTATAGGACTGGAACTGGCCTTTATTTTTGTAGTCATTGTGGCTGCCAAAGAGAAAATAAATGTGAATTTACCCAGATTGCTCCTCTGAGCATTTTGACAATTTACACTATTTTTAGTGGTTTCTGGCATAGTGGCAGTTCTAGACTGCTAATGCCAGGCCTTAGGCCAGAGGTGGGCAAACTGCGGCCCGCGGCCACATCCGGCCCGCTGGCCTTTTCAATCCGGCCCGCCGAATCGTGCCCCCTTGAAAGAATTATGGCCCCTGATTGGTTGCGCCCCGTGCACAACCATATGCAGTTGCAGCGGGGAGCTGGGATCAGAAGCAAGGGGAGGATGGAGTGAGCCGCAGGGAGGGAGCTGTAGGATGCTGGGGGTGGAGCTGTAGGATGCTGGGGGTGGAGCTGGAGGATGCTGGGAGGGAGCTGGAGGATGCTGGGGAGTGGAGCTGGAGGATGCTGGGGTGGGGAGCTGCAGGATGCTGGGGAGTGGAGCTGGAGAATGCTGGGTGGGATGCTGGAGGGAGCTGAGAGGCCCCATGATTTGTGATGCTGGCCCGGCGGTAAGCCAATGTGGCCCCTGAGCCAAAAAGTTTGCCCACCCCTGCCTTAGGCTAACCAGTTTTAGCAGGAGGATATAGCCCTGTGTGGACACACAACATTTTGGGGGCATGCCCATTCATTGGGTGTGGCTGTTGGTAATAGAGCTACTGGAAACGAAGACAGGAAAAACAAACTTCATGCATATAGTGCCCAGGTAGGTAGTGAATAACAGAAATCCATGGTTATGATAGAGCATAACCCACCTAGTGCCACCTATACACAAGAACTATGTAGCTATGAGTGTAATCCAACAGGCATTGTGCAAACCTAAACATCAGGCAAAACCAAAAGTGACGTTGGGTTGCCACCTTGTAGGTCATTTCCTGGGCAAACCCGGTCGCTAACCTTCCCTGCCCTCCCATCACCATCTTGGCACATCGGGTAAAGTCCCTACTAGCTACAGTGAACAGCACACACGTATGAATTGCAATGTCCATTAGGCAGAGCTTTCCCATAAGGCTGTGCTACCTGTGGGACTCTGAAATGTGCATCCATGGGGCCAACAACGGCCAGTCAAGACTCGTCCAGCACAGTCGATGGGAGGTTGAGGCACCAGATTTGACTTTTCATGACCTTGTTGAGCCAAACTGGACTTCCGGAATGAGTTTTGCTCTGTCCTGATTGGTTTGTACGTGCAAAAGTTTAGTTTGGCCGAGAAACCTTATGCTATAACCTTCTGCAGATGGCAGAATGTTATAGCTCAACAACAGACCCATAGCTGGTATTGGTAATGCTGTAAAATGATGCTCATTTGACTTTAACCAAGAATCCTTTGTCCCAAAATCTATCCTTAAATAATTGTATTAAGGACAGTTACTCATTTCTTAGGTCTTTACAAAAAGATGATATGATCCAAGAAGCACCTAATTTAGTTCAAATATATTTATAATTAATAGTGCTGGCGAGGGACAGTCAGGGTAACATGAATCCGATTGCTTGGAGTTTCAGTGGGACTTGGTTTCCTTTACTTTACATGTCCCACCAACTAGCGCTGCTAAATGAAATGGCACATATACGTATGGCCAGTAATGTCAGCATAAACCCTCAAAGGAGAAATAAAGCCTAAAAAAAATATGCCTAGAAATATTCTATTTTATATACAGAAGATACTGTACTAGTTTAGAGGTTTAGCAGCCCTATAACAGTTATAACCCATTCTTTCAAAGGTGTCCAAATACATCTTCTTATCTTGTTCAGCCTTCTGTGTGTCAGCGGCACTGCACGTGCTCAGTGAGTTTGGGCTGCTGTTGGGAAGCTAAGCTTAGGGCTCGTTGGAAATCATCAACACATTAGCAGAAACAGAGATTATATCTTCCTATACCAGTTCTGATGCAGAATGCTCTTATTTCATGTTATGTGAATCTAAATTAATCAATTAATACACTGTGACTTTTATATTGTATATATACATTGTATTGTGAGTGGGTCCCTAAGCTCAGGTAAGAGAAAGATGGGGGGCTACTGGGGCAGCTTCATAGGCACAGATCTTCCCTGCCAAAGGGCTGTGGGTGCCTTGGGCTGGTACAGAACCAGAACCAGTAGATCTCCTTAATTAGGGAGTCTCAGCAGCTATGGAGGAACTTCTTATGGTTAAAATGCAGTCAGTACTAACTAAATTAAAGAGGGGGAGTCATACCTAGGGATCTTCATCAGCGCTCAAGGTGAAATAGTTGGTATTTTACTTATAAACTCACCTCTTACATACATCCATTATCCTTCCCTGGCACTTACACTACTTCACATGGCACACAGTTAAGATGGCCATACACATGAAGATCGGCTCGCTTGGCGAGGCCGCCAAGCAAGCAGATCTTCTCCCGATAGGTCGCCAAGCAAGCAGATCTTCTCCCGGTAGGTCGCCATGCGAGCAGATCTTCTCCTGATAGGCCACCAAGTGAGCAGATCTTCTCCCGATAGGTCGCCAAGCGAGCAGATCTTCTCCCGATACGTCGCCAAGCGAGCAGATCTTCTCCCAATATGTCGCCAAGCGAGCAGATCTTCTCCCAATAGGTCGCCAAGCAAGCAGATCTTCTCCCGGTAGGTCGCCATGGGAGCAGATCTTCTCCCGATAGGCCACCAAGTGAGCAGATCTTCTCCCGATAGGTCGCCAAGCGAGCAGATCTTCTCCCGATAGGTCGCCAAGCGAGCAGATCTTCTCCCGATAGGTCGCCAAGCGAGCAGATCTTCTCCAGATACCCCCACTTACAGGTGGGCAATATCGGGGTAATCTAAGCTAATCTAATTAGAGCGGCGGAATAGGCGCAGTCGGTTCAGGGACCGTATCAACGAGCCGATGCAGTCCCTGATCCGACTACATTTTTTAACCTGCCCGATAGAGATCTGGCTGATTTCAGGCCAGATGTCGGTTGGACAGGCCCGTCGTTTGTGCCCCTACATGGGCCGATAAGCTGCCGAATCGGGGACCAATAACAACAATAGACATTACGTACTGAGCCATAATTCTGTGTTTTGTGCCTCTCGGAGAGACCATCTCTCTTTCCTCTCACTGGCGACTTCATTAAACTTTCCGCATGTATCAACACCTTTCTCTTTGCATTATTTGTCTGAATCTCTATACGCTCTCCGGCTTCCAGACAAGGAGGATGTTCCAAAGAATGGAAAATGGGGGGGGGGTTAAAAAAAAAACCCTAATTGAGATCAAGTCAGTCCTGGCGCAGAGATGTGGAAAATGTATTCATTGCACATAAAAGCCATGAAGAGCATCGGGGCGCCACGGAATACGGTTTTCTCCACACGTCTTGTTTACTCTTTTTTTAACACGTTAACTTTAATTAAAGATTTTATCGCAGGACGCGGCAGTACGGTATTACTCCACTGGCTTTAATGTTTATTATCCCCCTGTTTCAGCAACGCCTAAAAAACATTAATTGCCTTCGACGCCACGGAGTGATGCCCCGAGTGCTCCGAGGGCGCAAGGGTTTGACAAGAGGAAAATGATTTACTATGAATGGATCGTGGCTGAAATGCCCTTAACAAAAAAATTAGGAAGATATTTCTTTTTAAAGGGGATATTTACCCAAAAATAATATTTCTCCTGATAAAAGAAAGTGTCCTGTTTGCCAGTATCTATCTATCGGTGGTTTATATTGGAAATAAATGTGAAGCTGAAACAGCATCTTAGTGTCCCTATCTGCACTGCTGGTTCTGCCTTTGGAATCAGCTGGCTTCTGCTACATTGTTTCAAAAGTCGGAACTGGCACTGCAGATAATAGCAAGGGACCCACATTTTACATTTATAAATTCCTATAAAACCCACTGGAAATGTTTAACTTATGTATATTGTAAAGTTGCCTGATATTGCAACTTTTTCCATTAACCCAAATTGGGGTTTGCATGGGGGCTACGACGGGGCCTCTTGGGGGGCTGTGGGGCCCCTGGGATGGAAGCCCCAATGGGTCCTGCACCCCCCAGTCCAACCCTGCATACTCACACTTCCTGGACTAAGAATTCCCAGCCCCGCCCCTTTATCACATGCAATGACTTTTTCAGCCTGAGTGAACACAGCCCCTGTTTTTTCAGCTACTGTACCAAAAAGGTTTTTTCCTGGCTTGTATATGGGTCTAGATGCTTGCGGATTGTGGCTTCACTCGCTGCCATCCGATGATTAATCAGAAGCCACAAATTAAAAGGTACTGCATTGGCCAAGCATTGGGACAGAGAGCTGTACAGGCAGAACATTATGAAAATGAGGTGCTTTATCATGGCTGTGCTGCTCAGGGAAATGAATGAGGGCCGGCCCGGCACTTAGTCTCGCAGTCAGGGAATTCTGATGTACAGAATTTTAATAAAAATCAAATATTCATGGCTAGGTTTGCATATCACGGAGATGTACTGCGCTTATTATATGGCCAAGCTACCTTGGGTGTCAGGTTTTATTTATCCATGGCTGTTCTGGGGATATTATAGGTGCAAGTCTCATGCACAGAAAGAAGACCCATATTTTGAATACTGCAGAACATTTATAAAGTTGTATCCTTGCAGCAATAAGGTGATGGCGCAGTGCCCCCTGGTGTCACAATCTTGCATATTCCTGCTAAATTCTATTCCATGCACTTTACTGAGCAAACAGGTCCGGCACCTACTAATGCAGGGGTCCCCAACCTTTCTTACTCGGGAGCCACAATCAAATGTAAAAGGACATGGAGAGCAACACAAGCACCATAAAAGT
The DNA here is from genome assembly GCF_000004195.4 of Xenopus tropicalis. Classification (NCBI taxonomy): domain Eukaryota; kingdom Metazoa; phylum Chordata; class Amphibia; order Anura; family Pipidae; genus Xenopus; species Xenopus tropicalis. The sequence continues at coordinate 14,912,140 of NC_030682.2, read as the reverse complement.
TCATGGAGGAGCCAAATAAGGGCTGTGATTGGCTATTAGGGGCCTCTATGCACCCTATCAGCTTACAGGGGCTTTATTTGGTTGGAAATCTTGTTTTTATTCAACCACAACTTGCCCCCAAGTCAGGAATTCAAAAATAACTCTCTGGTTTGGGGGCACTGAGAGCAACATCCAAGGGGTTGGGGAGCAACATGTTGCCCCTGAGCTACTGGTTGGGGATCACTGCACTAATGGGACCTTAGGGCAGAGCTGAGGGGGCACCGACTGGCATTGGGACCCCGGCAGCTCATTCATTTTCAAGGAAAATATTTTTGTTTTGCAGAGATAAAAATCACAGATTCGTTGTCTTGGTTTATGCACTCGATTCACAAATAGGCGTTTAGAGTAATGATTTTAGAATAAGTGATTGATCCACAGAGTTATCCAACTGCCAGATGTGCAGCCAAGAGGAACCTTCTCAGCTCTTTAAGATTAATTAAGCAGATGTTAGCGCCATTTTATTCTGGGATAACTCGGGTTTCAGAAACTTCGGCTTTTCAGCCTCATCAACCGAGAACTGTCAGACGAGCTACAGAATTCTCAGCCATACATGGAGATGGTGCCTATAGTAGCAGTGGGGGGATAATAGCCTCTGGGAAGGGACTGGGGCTGTGGGATAGCAGGTATAGTAGGGAGAGATGGTGCCTATAGTAGCAGTGGGATAATAGCCTCTGGGAAGGGACTGGGGCTGTGGGATAGCAGGTATAGTAGGGAGAGATGGTGCCTATAGTAGCAGTGGGGGGATAATAGCCTCTGGGAAGGGACTGGGGCTGTGGGATAGCAGGTATAGTAGGGAGAGATGGTGCCTATAGTAGCAGTGGGGGGATAATAGCCTCTGGGAAGGGACTGGGGCTGTGGGATAGCAGGTATAGTAGGGAGAGATGGTGCCTATAGTAGCAGTGGGGGGATAATAGCCTCTGGGAAGGGACTGTGGCTGTGGGATAGCAGGTATAGTAGGGAGAGATGGTGCCTATAGTAGCAGTGGGGGGATAATAGCCTCTGGGAAGGGACTGGGGCTGTGGGATAGCAGGTATAGTAGGGAGAGATGGTGCCTGTAGTAGCAGTGGGGGGATAATAGCCTCTGGGAAGGGACTGGGGCTGTGGGATAGCAGGTATAGTAGGGAGAGATGGTGCCTATAGTAGCAGTGGGGGGATAATAGCCTCTGGGAAGGGACTGGGGCTGTGGGATAGCAGGTATAGTAGGGAAGGATGGTGCCTATAGTAGCAGTGGGGGGATAATAGCCTCTGGGAAGGGACTGTGGCTGTGGGATAGCAGGTATAGTAGGGAGAGATGGTGCCTACATTAGCAGTGGGGGGATAATAGCCTCTGGGAAGGGACTGGGGCTGTGGGATAGCAGGTATAGTAGGGAGAGATGGTGCCTATAGTAGCAGTGGGGGGATAATAGTCTCTGGGAAGGGACTGGGGCTGTGGGATAGCAGGTATAGTAGGGAGAGATGGTGCCTATAGTAGCAGTGGGGGGATAATAGCCTCTGGGAAGGGACTGGGGCTGTGGGATAGCAGGTATAGTAGGGAGAGATGGTGCCTATAGTAGCAGTGGGGGGATAATAGCCTCTGGGAAGGGACTGGGGCTGTGGGATAGCAGGTATAGTAGGGAGAGATGGTGCCTATAGTAGCAGTGGGGGATAATAGCCTCTGGAAGGGACTGGGGCTGTGGGATAGCAGGTATAGTAGGGAGAGATGGTGCCTATAGTAGCAGTGGGGGGATAATAGCCTCTGGGAAGGGACTGGGGCTGTGGGATAGCAGGTATAGTAGGGAGAGATGGTGCCTATAGTAGCAGTGGGGGGATAATAGCCTCTGGGAAGGGACTGGGGCTGTGGGATAGCAGGTATAGTAGGGAGAGATGGTGCCTATAGTAGCAGTGGGGGGATAATAGCCTCTGGGAAGGGACTGGGGCTGTGGGATAGCAGGTATAGTAGGGAGAGATGGTGCCTGTAGTAGCAGTGGGGGGATAATAGCCTCTGGGAAGGGACTGGGGCTGTGGGATAGCAGGTATAGTAGGGAGAGATGGTGCCTATAGTAGCAGTGGGGGGATAATAGCCTCTGGGAAGGGACTGGGGCTGTGGGATAGCAGGTATAGTAGGGAAGGATGGTGCCTATAGTAGCAGTGGGGGGATAATAGCCTCTGGGAAGGGACTGTGGCTGTGGGATAGCAGGTATAGTAGGGAGAGATGGTGCCTATAGTAGCAGTGGGGGGATAATAGCCTCTGGGAAGGGACTGGGGCTGTGGGATAGCAGGTATAGTAGGGAGAGATGGTGCCTATAGTAGCAGTGGGGGGATAATAGTCTCTGGGAAGGGACTGGGGCTGTGGGATAGCAGGTATAGTAGGGAGAGATGGTGCCTATAGTAGCAGTGGGGGGATAATAGCCTCTGGGAAGGGACTGGGGCTGTGGGATAGCAGGTATAGTAGGGAGGGATGGTGCCTATAGTAGCAGTGGGGGATAATATCCTCTGGGAAGGGACTGAGGCTGTGGGATAGCAGGTATAGTAGGGAGAGATGGTGCCTATAGTAGCAGTGGGATAATATCCTCTGGGAAGGGACTGGGGCTGTGGGATAGCAGGTATAGTAGGGAGAGATGGTGCCTATAGTAGCAGTGGGATAATAGCCTCTGGGAAGGGACTGTGGCTGTGGGATAGCAGGTATAGTAGGGAGAGATGGTGCCTATAGTAGCAGTGGGATAATAGCCTCTGGGAAGGGACTGGGGCTGTGGGATAGCAGGTATAGTAGGGAGAGATGGTGCCTATAGTAGCAGTGGGATAATAGCCTCTGGGAAGGGACTGGGGCTGTGGGATAGCAGGTATAGTAGGGAGAGATGGTGCCTATAGTAGCAGTGGGATAATAGCCTCTGGGAAGGGACTGTGGCTGTGGGATAGCAGGTATAGTAGGGAGAGATGGTGCCTATAGTAGCAGTGGGATAATAGCCTCTGGGAAGGGACTGTGGCTGTGGGATAGCAGGTATAGTAGGGAGAGATGGTGCCTATAGTAGCAGTGGGGGGATAATAGCCTCTGGGAAGGGACTGGGGCTGTGGGATAGCAGGTATAGTAGGGAGAGATGGTGCCTATAGTAGCAGTGGGGGGATAATAGCCTCTGGGAAGGGACTGGGGCTGTGGGATAGCAGGTATAGTAGGGAAGGATGGTGCCTATAGTAGCAGTGGGGGGATAATAGCCTCTGAGAAGGGACTGTGGCTGTGGGATAGCAGGTATAGTAGGGAGAGATGGTGCCTATAGTAGCAGTGGGGGATAATAGCCTCTGGGAAGGGACTGGGGCTGTGGGATAGCAGGTATAGTAGGGAGAGATGGTGCCTATAGTAGCAGTGGGATAATAGCCTCTGGGAAGGGACTGGGGCTGTGGGATAGCAGGTATAGTAGGGAGAGATGGTGCCTATAGTAGCAGTGGGGGGATAATAGCCTCTGGGAAGGGACTGGGGCTGTGGGATTGCAGGTATAGTAGGGAGAGATGGTGCCTATAGTAGCAGTGGGGGGATAATAGCCTCTGGGAAGGGACTGGGGCTGTGGTATAGTAGGGAGAGATGGTGCCTGTAGTAGCAGTGGGGGGATAATAGCCTCTGGGAAGGGACTGGGGCTGTGGGATAGCAGGTATAGTAGGGAGAGATGGTGCCTATAGTAGCAGTGGGGGGATAATAGCCTCTGGGAAGGGACTGGGGCTGTGGGATAGCAGGTATAGTAGGGAAGGATGGTGCCTATAGTAGCAGTGGGGGGATAATAGCCTCTGGGAAGGGACTGGGGCTGTGGGATAGCAGGTATAGTAGGGAGAGATGGTGCCTATAGTAGCAGTGGGGGGATAATAGCCTCTGGGAAGGGACTGTGGCTGTGGGATAGCAGGTATAGTAGGGAGAGATGGTGCCTATAGTAGCAGTGGGGGATAATAGCCTCTGGGAAGGGACTGGGGCTGTGGGATAGCAGGTATAGTAGGGAGAGATGGTGCCTATAGTAGCAGTGGGGGATAATAGCCTCTGGGAAGGGACTGGGGCTGTGGGATAGCAGGTATAGTAGGGAGAGATGGTGCCTATAGTAGCAGTGGGGGGATAATAGCCTCTGGGAAGGGACTGGGGCTGTGGGATAGCAGGTATAGTAGGGAGAGATGGTGCCTGTAGTAGTAGTGGGGGGATAATAGCCTCTGGGAAGGGACTGGGGCTGTGGGATAGCAGGTATAGTAGGGAGAGATGGTGCCTATAGTAGCAGTGGGGGATAATAGCCTCTGGGAAGGGACTGGGGCTGTGGGATAGCAGGTATAGTAGGGAAGGATGGTGCCTATAGTAGCAGTGGGGGGATAATAGCCTCTGGGAAGGGACTGTGGCTGTGGGATAGCAGGTATAGTAGGGAAGGATGGTGCCTATAGTAGCAGTGGGGGGATAATAGCCTCTGGGAAGGGACTGTGGCTGTGGGATAGCAGGTATAGTAGGGAGAGATGGTGCCTATAGTAGCAGTGGGGGGATAATAGCCTCTGGGAAGGGACTGGGGCTGTGGGATAGCAGGTATAGTAGGGAGAGATGGTGCCTATAGTAGCAGTGGGGGGATAATAGTCTCTGGGAAGGGACTGGGGCTGTGGGATAGCAGGTATAGTAGGGAGAGATGGTGCCTATAGTAGCAGTGGGGGGATAATAGCCTCTGGGAAGGGACTGGGGCTGTGGGATAGCAGGTATAGTAGGGAGAGATGGTGCCTATAGTAGCAGTGGGGGGATAATAGCCTCTGGGAAGGGACTGGGGCTGTGGGATAACAGGTATAGTAGGGAGAGATGGTGCCTATAGTAACAGTGGGGGGATAATAGCCTCTGGGAAGGGACTGGGGCTGTGGGATAGCAGGTATAGTAGGGAAGGATGGTGCCTATAGTAGCAGTGGGGGGATAATAGCCTCTGGGAAGGGACTGTGGCTGTGGGATAGCAGGTATAGTAGGGAAGGATGGTGCCTATAGTAGCAGTGGGGGGATAATAGCCTCTGGGAAGGGACTGTGGCTGTGGGATAGCAGGTATAGTAGGGAGAGATGGTGCCTATAGTAGCAGTGGGGGGATAATAGCCTCTGGGAAGGGACTGGGGCTGTGGGATAGCAGGTATAGTAGGGAGAGATGGTGCCTATAGTAGCAGTGGGGGGATAATAGTCTCTGGGAAGGGACTGGGGCTGTGGGATAGCAGGTATAGTAGGGAGAGATGGTGCCTATAGTAGCAGTGGGGGGATAATAGCCTCTGGGAAGGGACTGGGGCTGTGGGATAGCAGGTATAGTAGGGAGAGATGGTGCCTATAGTAGCAGTGGGGGGATAATAGCCTCTGGGAAGGGACTGGGGCTGTGGGATAACAGGTATAGTAGGGAGAGATGGTGCCTATAGTAACAGTGGGGGGATAATAGCCTCTGGGAAGGGACTGGGGCTGTGGGATAGCAGGTATAGTAGGGAGAGATGGTGCCTATAGTAACAGTGGGGGGATAATAGCCTCTGGGAAGGGACTGTGGCTGTGGGATAGCAGGTATAGTAGGGAGAGATGGTGCCTATAGTAGCAGTGGGGGGATAATAGCCTCTGGGAAGGGACTGGGGCTGTGGGATAGCAGGTATAGTAGGGAGAGATGGTGCCTATAGTAGCAGTGGGGGGATAATAGCCTCTGGGAAGGGACTGTGGCTGTAGGATAGCAGGTATAGTAGGGAGAGATGGTGCCTATAGTAGCAGTGGGGGGGATAATAGCCTCTGGGAAGGGACTGTGGCTGTGGGATAGCAGGTATAGTAGGGAGAGATGGTGCCTATAGTAGCAGTGGGGGGATAATAGCCTCTGGGAAGGGACTGGGGCTGTGGGATAGCAGGTATAGTAGGGAAGGATGGTGCCTATAGTAGCAGTGGGATAATAGCCTCTGGGAAGGGACTGTGGTTGTACATATTTCTATAGATTTTTTGGTTGTTATTAACCCTGTGTAAAGATTTGAGGGTAAAACCCACACTAACCCCATTGCAAGTGTAGTAGTCCCCCTGAGCCAGCACCCAGTCTGACACTCCTAGTGGGTGATGCCACCTTGGTTTCATGCTGTTTCTGAGCGACTGTCTGGGAACCAATCCTGAGCTGATTGGAGGCCATTGAGGCATAGGAGAACGAGGCTGGGGGAAGCCAATCTGGGTGGCTAGATGTTGCTGTAGCCATGACTGAGGGCTCAGATATTTTATATACAACCGTCACTGTTTAAATTATATAAACAAAACCCCTTTTTATGTCTGGGATTTAATTGGCTGCTGAAATTCGCCAGTAGCAGACGTATTTTCCTACTTTATTTAGGGAACCCCGCTCTTGAGGAAAGGAACGCACAGTGATACTATTCTATGGAGAAAAAAAGAAATATTATTGCATTTGTCTCATCTGCATGTAAATGTGGGCAAATAAAGCCATAGGTGCTGTGGGAATGGAATCCTTATTGAGGGATAATAAAAAAGATCAGTTGTTCAGCCCCCAGGGTGGGAGGACTTTGAGTCTCAATAAAATCTGCAGCAAACTGCCGGCTTCCTATGGGGCCTTGCACCCTCCCGTGTGCTGCATCTGGCGCCCACTTTGTACAGCACAAGGTAATTATCCATAGCAAACAAAATGGCAGTATATTTCTATGTGCCTCTGTATACCTGGCATGGTGCCGAGAGACTGGCGGATTGCTAATGTGGTGCCGTTATTTAAAAAGGGATCTCGTTCTCAGCCTGAAAACTATAGGCCTGTTAGTCTGACATCAGTAGTAGGAAAGCTTCTGGAAGGGGTAATAAGGGATAGGATAGTTGAATACATTGCAGTTCACAATACTATTAGTTTGTGCCAGCATGGTTTTATGCGTAACAGATCTTGCCAGACTAATTTAGTTGCCTTTTATGAGGAGGTGAGCAGGAACCTTGATGCTGGAATGGCAGTTGATGTCATCTACTTAGATTTTGCTAAAGCGTTTGATACAGTACCGCACAGAAGGTTAATGATCAAATTGAGGAATATTGGCCTAGAACATAATATTTGTAATTGGATAGAAAACTGGCTGAAGGATAGAGTACAAAGAGTGGTGGTAAATGGAACATTTTCTAATTGGGCCAGTGTGGTTAGTGGAGTACCGCAGGGGTCAGTCCTTGGTCCTTTGCTTTTTAACTTGTTTATTAATGACCTGGAGGTGGGCATAGAGAGTACTGTTTCTATTTTTGCTGATGACACTAAATTGTGCAAAACTATAAGTTCCATGCAGGATGCTGCCGCTTTGCAGAGCGATTTGACAAAATTGGAAAACTGGGCAGCAAACTGGAAAATGAGGTTCAACGTTGATAAGTGCAAAGTTATGCACTTTGGTAGGAATAATATAAACGCAAACTATCTACTGAATGGTAGTGTGTTGGGGGCATCCTTAATGGAGAAGGATCTAGGGGTTTTTGTAGATCACAAGTTGTCTAATTCCAGGCAGTGTCATTCTGTGGCTACTAAAGCAAATAAAGTGCTGTCTTGTATAAAAAAGGGCATTGACTCAAGGGATGAGAACATAATTTTGCCGCTTTATAGGTCCCTGGTAAGGCCTCACCTTGAGTATGCAGTGCAGTTTTGGGCTCCAGTCCTTAAGAAGGATATTAATGAGCTGGAGAGAGTGCAGAGACGTGCAACTAAACTGGTAAAGGGGATGGAAGATTTAAGCTATGAGGTTAGACTGTCGAGGTTGGGGTTGTTTTCTCTGGAAAAGAGGCGCTTGCGAGGGGACATGATTACTCTGTACAAGTACATTAGAGGGGATTATAGGCAGATGGGGGGTTCTTTTTTCCCATAAAAACAATCAGCGCACCAGAGGTCACCCCTATAGATTAGAGGAACAGAGCTTCCATTTGAAGCAGCGTAGGTGGTTTTTCACGGTGAGGGCAGTGAGGCTGTGGAATGCCCTTCCTAGTGATGTGATAATGGCAGATTCTGTTAATGCCTATAAGAGGGGCCTGGATGAGTTTTTGAACAAGCAGAATATCCAAGGCTATTGTGATACTAATATCTACAGTTAGTATTACTGGTTGTATATATATAGTTTATGTATGTGAGTGTATAGATTGGTTAGTATAGGTTGTGTGCTGGGTTTACTCGGATGGGTTGAACTTGATGGACAATGGTCTTTTTTCAACCCTATGTAACTATGTAACTATGTAACCTGATGGTTTTGTGCGTGAAGGTTCTGTCCCTCCTATTGGTTACAGGTTGGTACTAAAGGCCCCCATACACATGGTGATGTTGCCAAGCGAGCAGATCTTCTCCCAACATCCCCACCTACGTGTCGGCGATATCGGGGAAAATGTAGGTTAATTCGAATTATAATGGCAGCAATGGGGCAGTCAGTTTAGGGATCGCATCAACGAGCCGAAGCGGTCCCCGTTCCAACTAAATCTTTAAACCTGCCCGATCGATATCTGCCCGATTTCAGGCCAGATATCAGTTGGGTAGGCCCGTCGTTTGTGCCCCTACATGGGCCAATAAGCTGCCGAGTCAGTCTAAGGGACCGATATTGGCAGCTACAATCAGCCCGTGTATGGGGACCTTAAGTCATTACTCTGATTTTTCATACATTTTCATGCATTTTTCAAGGTGGCTTGGGGTTGCTGGAACTCAGGACAGGGGGGCTGGAGGTGACATCACAGGGACGTTGATGTCACAGGGCGGAACAAGTGACGTTAGTGGTAGGGGGGACCATGACATCAAGGGGTGTAAGTATGACATAGTAATTGGAGATTGGTCAGTTGCCACATCAATCAAGGAAAGTCCTGTCCAGATTTCCTAATTGGGAAAGACCTGCAGGCAGGGTCAAACTGGGGTGTGTCTGGGGCCCATCAGGACTGCCACCCAAGTCGTGACATCAAAGCCCTCCCCAAAAAAAAGCAAATAGCACTCAGGGCTATAAACAAGGGAAAAACCCTTAAAATTTTTCTTGCGGAGGTGCAACGTTTCGGGGCGACGTGACCCCTTTATCAAGCTTGATAAAGGGGTCACGTCGCCCCGAAACGTTGCACCTCCGCAATAAAATTCTAAGGGTTTTTCCCTTGTTTATAGCCCTGAGTGCCATTTGCTTTTTTTGTGGTTGTACTGGTTTTGGAGGGTGCCGATCCCTCCAGCAGTGTGCACCGGGCATATAATTTTGGAGTACTAGGGTGTGCGGATAAGGTCTCTGTAGTACTATCAAAGCCCTCCCCCCCACTGGGTTCTGCACTTCCTTCTTGTTGCCATGACGGGGCGGAGATGTGCCAGCACCTGCAGTTAGTGGAGGGAGTGTCCATGGGTTGGTGGGAGCTGTGGGGCCCATGGAGGACAAGGACCATCGGACCCAGTCAGACCCTGCCTGCAGGCAGTTTTGACACAGGCAGCCTGGAGAAAACCAGACAGGTGGCAACCCTAGGTGGGCACAATACAGCCATAGGGCGGGCACAATACAGTCATAGGGTGGGCACAATACAGCCATAGGGAGGGCACAATACAGCCATAGGGAGGGCACAATACAGCCATAGGGCGGGCACAATACAGCCATAGGGAGGGCACAATACAGCCATAGGGAGGGCCCAATACAGCCATAGGGCGGGCACAATACAGCCATAGGGAGGGCACAATACAGCCATAGGGAGGGCCCAATACAGCCATAGGGCGGGCACAATACAGCCATAGGGAGGGCACAATACAGCCATAGGGAGGGCACAATACAGCCATAGGGCGGGCACAATACAGCCATAGGGAGGGCACAATACAGCCATAGGGAGGGCACAATACAGCCATAGGGAGTGCACAATACAGCCATTGGGAGGGCACAATACAGCCATTGGGAGGGCACAATACAGCCATTGGGAGTGCACAATACAGCCATTGGGAGTGCACAATACAGCCATTGGGAGGGCACAATACAGCCATAGGGCAGGCAATAAGGACAGGGCCCCGTACAATGATGCGGCTGCCAGCACTCCTTTACCTGGGCATCTGAATGACCAACAAGGTATGGGGGGGATAGGAGGTTTGAGGGGGGTCATGCAGGCCCCACCTGTTGAATGCAGGCAGTGCTCTTGTCACGGGGCAGATACAGGTGTCTGCATTCTGTTATGGAGTCTAATCAGCTTTTACTTGATTACTAAATGAGCAAAAAGGTTGCTGGACATGACAAATACAAAGTAAGTTATATAAAAACTATGAGGGCGATGGCCGCTTTCGAGATTTGCCTCTTACTGGATCTCAGTGCTACCCACAGGCAACAAACCTCCCAGAACTGCCTTTCCCTTTATTAATGTGTGGGTCGTTGCATGTCATCGGCCTAATCAGAAGGAATCTTTGTAAATTCAGTGGGTGATCTGTGGGCTACAGGGGAAGCTCAGACAGGGGCTGTAATTCTGGCTCTGGCCTTGGCTGGTATTTTACTAGTAAAAAAAATCTGTCTTCTCTAGGGACTCATAGGGTTAATATGCCCCTATGGCTTTAAACCCTACCATTTCCTTCTTTATCCAAGCTTTTGTGCCGTATTGGTTTATAGGTAGACCACTCCCTTGGCACTCTAATATTGTGCTTAGGAAAGGGGTGAATCTTCCTCTTTGGCTGCATCTGGTGACTGAGGTGGAAGTTCCACTGAGCCTGGGATCAACAGGGCCCCAGTAAAGCCATTAACCCTAGAGATTAGACCTAACTCTAGTCAGGGAACAGGGACCCCGTGAACGAGGAGTAGTAAGAATCAGAAAGAGCAGTTTCTGGCTCCAACCAGGAGAGATTAGCTGGAAGTATCCTTCCCTACTGGCATTGTCGTGTTAGAGTAGGACCACGGTTCATACACAGGTATCAGGTCAGTTCCTATACCTGATCCATAGTCGGCTGTGAGGGATCCTCGACTGCTATGGTGCACATCCTGAGGACACAGATACTTGAGTAACAGGCTAAAGGGTTTCACCCATAGTCACCCACAAGTGCACCCATTGTAGGTCACCCATAAGTTCATCTAGATCAGGGATGGAGGGGCCCATTGCCCTATGATTAATGGGAAGGGTGCCCAACCCAATGAGGACTGGTTTGTTGTGTTCTTCCTTCTCTACAGAAATTGCTCTTTATTGCTCAGTTACCCCCAAATGCTTGTTCTTGGGGCTATTCAGTTGTTTCTGACAATCCTAAAATTTCATTGTTTATCTTTTGTCTTAAAGCAATTTTCCTTCTGAAACAGTGTTGCGGCCAAGGCCTGCCCTTCCCATGCTGAGTGCATATTTATTGGCCATGTTATGGGCAAGTTAACGACCAGCGTGCAGCTTTCTTATAGTTTAATGCATGGTTTATGTGTATGTAAATACTGCGCCTGGCTGGGAGAGGGTTGTTACACACATAACTAAGATGAATGAAAGGAGGGCTAAATGGGATAATGGGATAAATGCAGAGATAATTCCTCCCCAAGGGAAACTAAGACTGTAAAAAAAAAACCCTACGACGAGGATATAAAAGACAATGAACTCTTCACATTCCCATTACGCAATTAGAGAAAATGAAAGGCAAGAAAAAAAAAGTTTCCGTGCCTCTCGGTTGGCCGCATACTGGTTTTTAGCCTTTCGGGTATTGATCAGAAGGAACTATGGGAGACAAGATGAAAGGACTGGTTGATCCGAAAAGGGGAGTGAATTCCAATAATGGCAGCTGGACTTAACAACTTGGATTAACTGGGTTCTCCAAGAACTTTCCCATGTCTTACTGAAGTGTTTGATGGGGTCAGAAGAACATTATAAAGCTGGGCTATCAATGCTCAACTGGTGGTGCCAGCTACATACACATCCTACTGCCCAACTGGTGGTGCCAGCTACATACACATCCTACTGCCCAACTGGGGGTGCCAGCTACATACACATCCTACTGCCCAACTGGGGGTGCCAGCTACATACACATCCTACTGCCCAACTGGGGGTGCCAGCTACATACACATCCTACTGCCCAACTGGGGGTGCCAGCTACATACACATCCTACTGCCCAACTGGGGGTGCCAGCTACATACACATCCTACTGCCCAACTGGGGGTGCCAGCTACATACACATCCTACTGCCCAACTGGGGGTGCCAGCTACATACACATCCTACTGCCCAACTGGGGTGCCAGCTACATACACATCCTACTGCCCAACTGGTGGTGCCAGCTACATACACATCCTACTGCCCAACTGGGGGTGCCAGCTACATACACATCCTACTGCCCAACTGGGGGTGCCAGCTACATACACATCCTACTGCCCAACTGGGGGTGCCAGCTACATACACATCCTACTGCCCAACTGGGGGTGCCAGCTACATACACATCCTACTGCCCAACTGGTGGTGCCAGCTACATACACATCCTACTGCCCAACTGGGGGTGCCAGCTACATACACATCCTACTGCCCAACTGGTGGTGCCAGCTACATACACATCCTACTGCCCAACTGGTGGTGCCAGCTACATACACATCCTACTGCCCAACTGGGGGTGCCAGCTACATACACATCCTACTGCCCAACTGGGGGTGCTAGCTACATACACATCCTACTGCTTAACTGGGGGTGCCAGCTACATACACATCCTACTGCCCAACTGGTGGTGCTAGCTACATACACATCCTACTGCCCAACTGGGGGTGCCAGCTACATACACATCCTACTGCCCAACTGGGGGTGCCAGCTACATACACATCCTACTGCCCAACTGGGGGTGCCAGCTACATACACATCCTACTGCCCAACTGGGGGTGCCAGCTACATACACATCCTACTGCCCAACTGGGGGTGCCAGCTACATACACATCCTACTGCCCAACTGGGGGTGCCAGCTACATACACATCCTACTGCTTAACTGGGGGTGCCAGCTACATACACATCCTACTGCCCAACTGGGGGTGCCAGCTACATACACATCCTACTGCTTAACTGGGGGTGCCAGCTACATACACATCCTACTACCCAACTGGGGGTGCCAGCTACATACACATCCTACTGCCCAACTGGGGGTGCCAGCTACATACACATCCTACTGCCCAACTGGGGGTGCCAGCTACATACACATCCTACTGCCCAACTGGGGGTGCCAGCTACATACACATCCTACTGCCCAACTGGGGGTGCCAGCTACATACACATCCTACTGCCCAACTGGGGGTGCCAGCTACATACACATCCTACTGCCCAACTAGTATCTTCTGTTTGCTCTTCCCATGTCCTCCTCTGCCACCCTTTCTTGTCTCTTCTGACCCATTTTCATTTATGGTATTAGCTTTCTCTTCTGTCTTCTGTCTTCTTTCATGGCCGCCCATTGGGGGGAACCCTTTTTTTTCACTTTTAAAGGGGACCCAATCGTGCTACAGTTTTCTTAGTAGCTTGAGCCTCCTTTAATCAATTCCGGGCCCTGTCATTGGTGGTCAGCGGGTAATCCAACTGGCAGCGTGCAGTCCCTCTCTGTGTGGCCCCCACCTGTCTGGCTGCTGTGACTGCTTACCTTTATGGAAACATTAAATGGTATCAGTACTATGAATAACTGTCCCCCTGCATTGTTCAAACCGCAGATTAAGGCTGTAAGCTCTTGCATTGTATGGTTGCCTGTGTGTGCCATACTCTGGCTGCCCTATGCTGCCTGTGTGTGTCATACTCTGCCTGCCCTATGCTGCCTGTGTGTGCCATACTCTGCCTGCCCTATGCTGCTTGTTTGTGTCATACTCTGCCTGCCCTATGCTGCCTGTGTGTGTCATACTCTGCCTGCTCTATGCTGCCTGTGTTGTGCCATACTCTGCCTGCCCTATGCTGCCTGTGTGTGCCATACTCTGCCTGCCCCATGCTGTCTGTGTTGTGCCATACTCTGCCTGCCCTACCCTGCCTGTGTGTGCCATACTCTGCCTGCCCTATGCTGTCTGTGTTGTGCCATACTCTGCCTGCCCTACCCTGCCTGTGTGTGCCATACTCTGCCTGCCCTATGCTGCTTGTGTGTGTCATACTCTGCCTGACCTATGCTGCCTGTGTGTGTCATACTCTGCTTGCTCTATGCTGCCTGTGTTGTGCCATACTCTGCCTACCCTATGCTACCTGTGTGTGTCATACTCTGCCTGCCCTATGCTGCCTGTGTGTGCCATACTCTGCATGCCCTATTCTGCCTGTGTTGTGCCATACTCTGCCTTTTGCATTGTATTGTTGCCTGTGGGTGCCATACTCTGCCTGCCCTGTTTCACCTGTGTGTGCCATACTCTGCCTGCCCTATGCTGCCTGTGTGGGCCATACTCTGCCTGCCCTATGCTGCCTGTGTGGGCCATACTCTGCCTGCCCTATGCTGCCTGTGTGTGCCATACTCTGCCTGCCCTATGCTGCCTGTGTAGGCCATACTCTGCCTGCCCTATGCTGCCTGTGTGGGCCATACTCTGATATCCCTACAGTGAGCACCAACCATTTGGGTTTTTGCTGCGCTACCACCATTAATGTGGGTACGGCCTTCAAAGCTCTTGTCATAACATGGGAGTGGTTTAAATTGGGTGTGGCTTTAAATTGATGTGGTTTTAAATGTTAGTGGCCAAAACTGACTTCCATTAGGGATCCTCCACCACGTAGGTACCACAGAAGCAGGACAGCACCGCCTAATGTATGAGAATCCTGCCTTGTTACATCCTAGGTCCGACATGAAGAACAAGTGACAGATGGTTCCGTAGGTCCCGTTTTTAGGGAAAGCTCTTTTCCCGAGGGGCCCATTACTCTGGCTCCCGAGTGACTGCGCCATGATGAGAAGGATAGAGTAATTAAAAGGTAATTAAAAGAAAAATAAATACAATTTTCTAAATTTTGACTTGTCGAATACAGGAAATAGGGAATAACAGATCCCGCCGCTAGTAAATCAGGTTACACTGAATCAAACCTGGGTGAATCAATACAAACTCTCCTTATATATTTATAGGGAGACGGGGGGCACATCTAACTGATTGCAAAAAAGTGATTGGCCGGGGGGGGGGGGGGCAGGTAATGTATAAAATATTAGGTGCCTTGTTTGTTATTTTCTCAAGCCTCAAAGAACTGTACAGGGATCAATATGTAATAAAGCCCAACATCCCCACTGGAAGCAATAGACATAAATATACACATAAATCCAATGCAGGAGAAGCAAATGAATACAGGAATATATTGCAGAATGTCCACAACGGATGTTTTGCTGAGGGCTGCGCAGGTGTATTTGGCTATATTAATAGCTTACGGAAAATTCTACCGTTTATTTATTAAAGGCAATTCCCTGCGCTGCTTGCAGAATGGAAGGAAATTGCAATGAACTGATGGAATAACTCCTGTTACTTTCCTATGGCATTAGTGTGCCCATCCAGGGGCATTTATATGCGGGGCAAGTACGGCATTTGCAAGTGCAACTTAGAGATAGATCGATAAAGATATACAGATAGATAGATACATGGATAATTAATGGATAGATAGATAGAGTGATAGATAATTGATTGATTGATTGATTGATAGATACATAGATACACAGATACATGGAAAATTAATAGATATATAGATAGATAGATAGATAGATAGATAGATAGATAGATAGATAGAGATATACAGATAGATAGATACATGGATAATTAATGGATAGATAGATGATAGATAGATAGATAGATGATAGATAGATAGATAGATAGATGGATAGATAGATAGATAGATAGATAGATAGATAGATAGATAGATAGATAGATAGATAGAGTGGTAGATAATTGATTGATTGATTGATTGATAGATACATAGATGCACAGATACATGGATAATTAATAGATAGATAGATAGATAGATAGATAGATACATGGATAATAATAGATAGATAGATAGATAGATAGATGATTGATAGATAGATAGATAGATAGATAGATAAAAAAAAAATAGATCAAATACATAGATAGATAGATAGATAGATAGACAGATAGATAAAAAAAATAAATAGATCAAATACATAGATAGATAGATAGATAGATAGATAGATAGATAGATTGATAAAGATATCCAGATAGATCAAAGAAATAGATAGATAGATAGATAGATAGATAGATAGATAGATCAAAGAAATAGATAGATAGATAGATAGATAGATAGATAGATAGATAGATAGATAGATAGATAGATAGATCAAAGAAATAGATAGATAGACAGACAGACAGATAGATAGATGATAGATCAAATAGATGATAGACAGACAGACAGACAGACAGACAGATAGATAGTTACATAGGTTGAAAAAATAGTTTCACATGCGGTTCTCTTTAACCCTTCCTTATTTTACTTTGCATATGCAAATTAGGACTCAGATTCAGTTCGGTATTCAGACGACTTTTTCACAAAGGATTCGGAGTTCGGCCAAACCCTAAATTAGTGAATTCGGCGCATCCCTAATAACTATCTCTGTATAATACATATACATGGAAGTGTATTAAACAAAATGTATTTGTGCTATAACTTTGCTGGGCACTAGATGGTGCTGTAACACCCTTAATGTGTATTTTTTTTTGTATCCCACAATAACACTATCATATAATAACTGAACAATATTTTGAAACTATTTTCTCACAATGACGAGAGGCATAACAATGGGTAAAGCAGACCCCGCAACTAGGTTGGCATGGCTGCAATTTGGGAAGGAGAGTATTAGGGGTGCCCTGAAAACATTCTTATGGGGGAGGTACATCTGTTACATGATAGTTAGTGTTATTTTTCAGTAAAATGCCCATAAGTGTTCTTCCTGCAAACGTTCACATCACATGACCGTGCTGACATCACTACTATACTGACATCACATGTGGCATTATTATGGGTACAGCAATGCAGAGCCGGGTATCCCAGCCTTTTCTTCACAAAGGTTTCACTTTATAATAGTCGTCAATACCCAGGGTTCAGGGCTGCAAACTGGGACCATATTGGAAAGGGGGTGTCAATTTGGGGTCTCATCTATGACTTGGAAAGGTCATTTTTACTATGTGACATTGATATTCTGTCAGCCAGCGTCTCACTGGGCAGGATTAATTATCGTTTATCTGAAAGGCTAATTTACTTTTGCTGCCGGAGCCATCTGCAACTGATTAAGCTACAAGATATAAGCGTTATAACTCTTATTAACAGTGCTTAGTGATGCCGTCAGTTAATGTATCCCCTGTTGTAAAATATAAGGATATTAGAAGTAAGCTTAGAGTTCATGGAATATTTCATCCTTATCCTTTACAGTAGGGGGTACGTTATCCCTTATAATACATGAGTGATACTCAGAGTTCCCTGTATAACTCAGCCTGCAGCCTTGTGCCTTTATATGGGCACAGAACCCCTCAGTGACTGCTAATATCCTTATCATTTACAGTAGGGGGTACATTATCCCTTATAATACATGAGTGATACTCAGAGTTCCCTGTATAACTCAGCCTGCAGCCTTGTGCCTTTATATGGGCACAGAACCCCTCAGTGACTGCTAATATCCTTATCATTTACAGTAGGGGGTACATTATCCCTTATAAAACATGAGTGATACTCAGAGTTCCCTGTATAACTCAGCCTGCAGCCTTGTGCCTTTATATGGGCACAGAACCCCTCAGTGACTGCTAATATCCTTATCATTTACAGTAGGGGGTACATTATCCCTTATAATACATGAGTGATACTCAGAGTTCCCTGTATAACTCAGCCTGCAGCCTTGTGCCTTTATATGGGCACAGAACCCCTCAGTGACTGCTAATATCCTTATCATTTACAGTAGGGGGTACATTATCCCTTATAATACATGAGTGATACTCAGAGTTCCCTGTATAACTCAGCCTGCAGCCTTGTGCCTTTATATGGGCACAGAACCCCTCAGTGACTGCTAATATCCTTATCATTTACAGTAGGGGGTACATTATCCCTTATAATACATGAGTGATACTCAGAGTTCCCTGTATAACTCAGCCTACAGAACCCCTCAGTGACTGCTAATATCCTTATCATTTACAGTAGGGGGTACAGTCTTTTTAAAACTAAACTTAAAGGCTCCCTTTTGGAGCATTTGCCCAGCACCTGATCTGGGAACTAGCACTTATATTTGCCTATTTATGTCTGTAAGTTACCCCTCCTATATAGATTGTAAGCTCTACGGGGCAGGGACCTCTATCCTCTTGTGTATTTGACTCTTAACTTGTTGCAACTGTATTTATCTGTATTTATTGTTATACTTTGTATTTATCCATTATTATCTTAATAGCCCCCTGTTTGTATTAATGTATTCTACTGTACAGCGCTGCGTACATAAGTAGCACTTTATACTTGTACTTGATACTGTACTTGATACCAACTAAGATATACAGTAATTACCCCTTATTGGGGGCAGAACAGCCCTATTGGGTTTATTTAATGGTTAAATGATTCCCTTTTCTCTGTAATAATAAAACAGTACCTGTACTTGATCCCAACTAAGATATAATTACCCCTTATTGGGGGCAGAACAACCCTATTGGGTTTATTTAATGGTTAAATGATTCCCTTTTCTCTGTAATAATAAAACAGTACCTGTACTTGATCCCAACTAAGATATAATTACCCCTTATTGGGGGCAGAATAATCCTATTCGGTTTATGTAATGTTTAAATTATTTTAGTGGACTTAAAGTATAGAGATCTAAATTACAAAAAGATCCCTTATCTGGAAAACCGCAGGTGTATTGGTTCTGTACGTTCTATGAAAACCTCAGCATTTTTACTTTCTCGTGTATAAATAGTAGTATTCCTGGACTCAGAAAAATCCATATTAATACAGAGAGCAGTTAATAAAGAGCTGAGGGAAGGGGAAAATCCTCGCGCCGGTAATAACGTGGGATATGTCATGCCCTTGACTCCTTTAGACAAATCCAATTATGAAATCCCAGCAATAAAGACAAGGCTGTCATAAAAATACAGCAGTCGTTACCTTAATTACTATTGAACTGACAGATACATTTTATGGGACCAACGGGATTCCAGGGGCCATAATCTGCTGTCACGTCCTCTGCCGTTACCCAAAGCGATAACATTGGATGTGACTGCGCCTAATGGTAACTGTCTGCGCTGACGAGTTCATTCCGCTGCCGTCAGAAATAAAA
Source organism: Xenopus tropicalis (assembly GCF_000004195.4). Classification (NCBI taxonomy): domain Eukaryota; kingdom Metazoa; phylum Chordata; class Amphibia; order Anura; family Pipidae; genus Xenopus; species Xenopus tropicalis. The sequence goes on along the minus strand of NC_030682.2, from coordinate 14,893,019 downwards.
TTCAGGTTTTCTCAGCTTTCTACTTAGTTACATAGTTACATAGGGTTGAAAAAAGACCAGTGTCCATCAAGTTCAACCCATCCAAGTAAACCCAGCACACCTAACCCACACCTACCAAGTTTAACCCTGCCCAGGCAACAGAAGCTAAATGATTAAGATATCTATAGAAATGGAACATAAGCTAGATCCCTCCATCACCACCTCTAGAGACCCTAGAACTACCTCTAGGATGGGAGTTTGGGACCTGATGGGAGATGGGACCTGAAATACAAATAGTTGTAGAACTTAGGGCAGCTAGAGGGCCATAACCATCTGTTCTAGATCACCTTCCTGCACCCCCTTAGACCAGAGAGTGGACAAATGTGTCAATAGCCTAAGGTAGTGTAGGCCCTCGGCCCAGTTTAGATAAAAGACCCAGTGAATAAGGCCTAGCTAAAGTAAGGTTAGAAGAACTCGAGGGCTGTGGTTCCCAAACTGTGGGGCTATACCCAAACTCGTGGATGAGTGCCAGCTAGGGCGAGGTTTGAGGAGAATGCTCCTCTAGATACACCCAAAAACTCTACTTGATGGCCATAGGGTGAGAGATGGGGCAGGGGATTTTTGCTTCCATAGATATTCTATCGTTGAAGGACTTATACACCGAGATTTTCCTATAAATGTAACCATTTTATGAGCTATGGGGGGGGCGGCTGTCCAAAGGTTGGACTTTCAAGGAGGACTTCAACTATAAAAGTCAAGAACGACTGTTTTAAGAAGTCCCCTGGTGGCAGAGCCTCTATTACATGGGAGTGCATAGCATTAGCATTTCCTCAGAAGTATAGAAATATCTATTACATATATAATTTATACATCTTAAAACCATGTAGATTCCTTAATAAACCATATAGATTCCTACCATTTTCATTAAAATGTAAGCTCTTAAATGCTGATAAATGGGTCGGTAGGCATTATGCTCAACTGTACTGTCAGTATGGGTAGAAAGGCTTGAGCCTCTGTCATACACTTCCTATAATATGGGGTATCTCTGGGCTACGGGGAAGAGCAGGTCTGGACTGGGATTTGGAATAGGCCCTGGCATTTCAAGTACACAGAGACTCAAACAGCCCCCCCCAGCCCAATAAATAGTGACTATCTATGGCATCTTACAGCAGCCCCTGTGGTATTTGCCAGAACCCATAGATTGCCAGTCCTGGAAAAGAGTATTGGAATATTAAAAATGTTCTCTCTTATGACATCCCAAAATCATGGTAGGGTGAGGCTGGCCCCCTTAAAGGGGCACAATGCGGTGTAGAAGAGGCCTAATACGATGCAATTGGAGGTAGATGTTCAACTATTGTCTCAGAATTATAGGGGAATGACTATAAAGGCTAAGGAGTAGGCATATCGAATGCTGTGCAGTAAATTGGGTCCTGAACTCCTGTATTAGGGTTGCAACCTTTGAATGATCCCCAACCAGTGACTCATGTTGCTCACCAGTTCCTTCCATGTTGCTCCCAGTGGCCTCCAAGCAAGGGCTAGTTTCTAAATATTTTAGAGGCATTGGAGTTGGAGGCGTGTTTTGGACATATAAAGACAATGGGGGCACGGTTGCCTACAGGGTCGGACTGGGGGGTACAAGGCCCACCGGGGCTCCCGCCCCAGAGGCCCTGCAGGTTCTCCCGCAGCCTGCATCCCCTAACCCCCCCTCCTCGCATGGGCCTCCTTAACCCCCACAAGGTCCCCCACCCAACGTCCTCCCTTGAGCATGCGTAAATTTAACGCGTTAGGGGAGGAACGGTTGGGCATAGGGAGCACCAGCAAGGGATTCCTCCCGGTGTCCCAGCGGCCCAGTCTGACCCTGGCTGGCTTGGCTCAACTATGATTATTAGTTCTATGGGGCTGGGATCTCCTTCTTGTACCTCTGAACCTGTAGCACTTAAGCTGGAATGTAATTCCATTTATTTATGTGCTTACATTGTCTCCATATTGGCATGGCTGCCCTTGGGGTCAAAATGAGGCTGGCAATCCCGTAATACGCGCTGCCGTAGGCATCAGCCGGTGAGCCGGAGGCAGTCATTGTGGCCACAACCAGCAGCAGTGATGAAGGGGTTACATTTCCTTTCATTTTCCCATGCAGATATATGCAACAAGGCCTGCTATTCACTGGTACTGATTGCCATTCAATACCCTGCTTGGAAGCGTGCCCAGTTGCAGTACAAAGATATTTACTCTCATGGGAGCTAATTAGCAACAGTCCATATCCCACAATTGCTCTGAGAGGCTTATTCCAATCACAACCAATTAATTGTAAAAAAAAAAATAAAAAAAGAATACATAAAATAAAAACAAGGAATTATTTTCCCCATATTTACACTCCTAATAATAATAATATCTACTCCCCAATGCATTTGGCTTTCTTTGCACTCAGTATTTCGTTAAACTTATGGGATTACTGCACATTTTTGAATCATGAAAAAAAAATGTCATTTTAAGCAACATTAAACACAAATTCTCAGTGGTTTTACAGATATTTGTAAATGTAATTGCTATTGAAACCTGTATCTGTGCACTGCTGGTGCAGATAAAGAGAACTGACTCCTGCTACATTGTTTCAAGAGTCAGAACCAGAAAGTGACAGATACTACTTTCACCCATTTCCCATTTTAAGGATTTTTTTAAAAATGATTTCCTTTTTCTCTGTAATAATACCTTGTACCTGATCCCAACAAAGATATAATTACCCCTTATTGCATGCAAAACTAGCCTGTTGGGTTTATTTATGGTTAAATGATTCCCTTTTCTCTGTAATAATAAAACAGTACCTGTACTTGATCCCAACTAAGATATAATTACCCCTTATTGGGGGCAGAACAGCCCTGTTGGGTTTATTTATGGTTAAATGATTCCCTTTTCTCTGTAATAATAAAACAGTACCTGTACTTGATCCCAACTAAGATATAATTACCCCTTATTGGGGGCAGAACAGCCCTATTGGGTTTATTTAATGGTTAAATGATTCCCTTTTCCCTGTAATAATAAAACAGTACCTGTACTTGATCCCAACTAAGATATAATTACCCCTTATTGGGGCAGAACAGTCCTATTGGGTTTATTTAATGGTTAAATGATTCCCTTTTCTCTGTAATAATAAAACAGTACCTGTACTTGATCCCAACTAAGATATACTTACCCCTTATTGGGGGCAGAACAGCACTATTGGGTTTATTTCATGGTTAAATGATTCCCTTTTCCCTGTAATAATAAAACAGTACCTGTACTTGATCCCAACTAAGATATAATTACCCCTTATTGGGGGCAGAACAGCCCTATTGGGTTTATTTCATGGTTAAATGATTCCCTTTTCCCTGTAATAATAAAACAGTACCTGTACTTGATCCCAACAAGGATATAATTACCCCTTATTGGATGCAAAACTAGCCTGTTGGGTTAATGTAATGGTTAAATGATTTTTTAGTAGTCTTAAGGTATGGAGATCCAAATTAGAGAAAGAATCCTAATCCAATATATTTACTGGCATGCAACCAAGTGGGCTCCTTTTTCAGGTAGGTTTTGGTCATGATATAAGGTAATGCCTGATTTTGAACCCAGAACCTTGTGGTTTCTGGTACTTTTACCTTAAACACTAGGCAAGTAGGGCAGCCAGGAAGTATCTAGTGATTCTGATCCTTTCACCTGCCTTTCTTTTTTTTCCACTCCAGTCTATTCTGCATCTCCTCCTCCTTCAGTCTGTCCTGCTTCTCCAGTCTATCCTGCTTCTCTTCCTGCTCCAGTCTTTCCTGTTTCTCTTCCTGCTCCAGTCTTTCCTACTTCTCTTCCTGCTCCAGTCTTTCCTGTTTCTCTTCCTGCTCCAGTCTTTCCTACTTCTCTTCCTGCTCCAGTCTTTCCTGTTTCTTCTCCTGCTCCAGTCTTTCCTACTTCTCTTCCTGCTCCAGTCTTTCCTGTTTCTCTTCCTGCTCCAGTCTTTCCTGCTTCTCTTCCTACTCCAGTCTTTCCTGCTTCTCTTCCTGCTCCAGTCTGTCCTACTTCTCTTCCTGCTCCAGTCTGTCCTACTTCTCTTTCTGCTCCAGTCTGTCCTGCTTCTCTTCCTGCTCCAGACTTTCCTGCTTCTCTTCCTGCTACAGTCTTTCCTCCTTCTCTTCCTGCTACAGTCTGTCCTACTTCTCTTCCTGCTCCAGTCTAACCTGCTTCTCTTCCTGCTCCAGTCTATCCTACTTCTCTTTCTGCTCCAGTCTAACCTGTTTCTCTTCCTGCTCCAGTCTGTCCTGCTTCTCTTCCTGCTCCAGTCATCCTGCTTCTCTTCCTGATCCAGTCTGTCCTGATTCTCTTCCTGCTCCAGTCTGTCCTGCTTCTCTTCCTGCTCCAATCATCCTGCTTCTCTTCCTGATCCAGTCTGTCCTGATTCTCTTCCTGCTCCAGTCTGTCCTGCTTCTCTTCCTGATCCAGTCATCCTGCTTTTCTTCCTGATTCAGTCTGTCCTACTTCTCTTCCCGCTCCAGTCATCCTGCTTCTCTTCCTGCTCCAGTCTATCCTGTTTCTGTTCCTACTCCAGTCTGTCCTGCTTCTCTTCTTGCTTCAGTCTATCCTACTTCTCTTCCTGCTCCAGTTTGTCCTGCTTCTCCTCCAGCTCCAGTCTATCCTGCTTCTCTTCCTGCTCCAGTCTATCCTGCTTCTCTTCCAACTCCAGTCTATCCTTCTTCTCTTCCCTCTCCAGTCTGTCCTGCTTCTCTTCCAACTCCAGTCTATCCTTCTTCTCTTCCTTCTCCAGTCTATCCTGATTCTCAGCCAATATAGTCTGTCCTGCTTCACTGAAGTCTGCCCTGTTTCTTTTATCACCCCATCCCTCTCTAGCCTGTTCTGCTTCTTGGCCTGCTCTCTCCTGCCCTAGTAGGTCCTGAGTCTCTACTTGCTCCATCCCATTCCAGTCTGTCCTGCTTCCTCACTCATTCATTCCCTGTAGAGTCTGTCCTACTTCATCACCTGCTCCAGTCTGTCCTGTTCAGCCTCCCCCCTTGTCTAGTCCCTTATTGGTCCCGAACTGGTCATTGTCTGAAGGGCTCATAATCATTATGTCCCCTTTAGATATCTCTTATTCATGCCCTGTTAAGTCTGTACCATGCCCCTGGCCATGACCACCATTGTGCTCAGAGCATCAGCCCCAAACTATTTGTGTCTGAGTGGACATATCCGAGCATGGGGGAGCACATTTAGCAGGTTGTTCTCAATCTGTCCTTAGAACATTCTTGACCATGCACGTACCAACCAATCTGTTTTCTGTGTTCTAAATTGACGGGGAGCTCTGAATTCTCCCTAACTGTTGTCTCAGTTGCTATTCACTGCCCCTATACAGCATTTCCTTAGTAACTGGGGGAATCCATAGGGCACTTTTTATAGATTTACTTGCCCTGAGAAAGCTACCCATCAGGCCTCTCTAGCCACCAGCAGTTGTCACAATCTGTAGCTTTTTTTTCCTTAAACTTTTGCAAGATTTCCCAGAAACTGTCATTTTACTTTGTAGCTTTACATGGACTGCATTTCCCATGGTCTCCTTACACTTTTCTTTTTCATATTCCTTCAAGATTACACAAGAATGTTTAGCTCTTGGATTGCTGTTCTCTATATCCTAAGATCAAATTTTTATTAGAGTGAATAATGAAAAGATGTTATTACCGATTCTGCTCGCTGTAGCACAGCCAAGAGAATATCAGAAACTGGCACAAAGGGTTCTAATAATTCCTAGAAAAATACAAAAAAAGACTACAAAGAAGTAAAGCCAGGAAATAATGTAACCGTATGGGAAAATATCAGTGGTGTAAAAAGCTTTGCACTGTAAGTTTCCTGGCACGCAGTTCATAAGAAATGGGCCTAGGTGGGAATATTGCAACAATGGGGATAAGGAATATTTGTGGTTTCTTCACCTTTTTATTTAAGTCTCAGCTGAGCTTTATTCTGGTTAGAAAAAGATGTGTTACAGACCCAGGGAAATTGCCATCAAAGGGGATGCTGAGTAGTGTCTGCAAAGTTCTGGTTCATACACAAAAATGTAAGAGATGTCTAGAAGGGTCCAGTATTGCAGGAGAGGGGCAATGCCTTTGGGTGGGCAGGGGTAGTTGTATAACCCATGACAACATAGCAGGTTAGGTTGAAAAATTACATCCATCAAGTTTAACGTTTTAAGTCTATAAGATACCTGCCTAACTACTAGTTGACCCAGAGGAAGGCAAAAAAAACCCCATTTGAAGCCTCTCTAATTTGCCTCAGAGGGGAAAAATGTCTTCCTGACTCCAAGATGGCAATCTGACCAGTCCCTGGGGCAATTTGTACTGAGAGCTATCTCCCCTACCCCTGTATTCCCTCGCTTGTACTGAGAGCTATCTCCCCTACCCCTGTATTCCCTCACTTGTACTGAGAGCTATCTCCCCTACCCCTGTATTCCCTCACTTGTACTGAGAGCTATCCCCCTACCCCTGTATTCCCTCACTTGTACTGAGAGCTATCTCCCATACCCCTGTATTCCCTCACTTGTACTGAGAGCTATCTCCCCTACCCCTGTATTCCCTCGCTTGTACTGAGAGCTATCTCCCATACCCCTGTATTCCCTCACTTGTACTGAGAGCTATCTCCCATAACCCTGTATTCCCTCACTTGTACTGAGAGCTATCTCCCCTACCCCTGTATTCCCTCACTTGTACTGAGAGCTATCTCCCCTACCCCTGTATTCCCTCACTTGTACTGAGAGCTATCTCCCATACCCCTGTATTCCCTCACTTGTACTGAGAGCTATCTCCCCTACCCCTGTATTCCCTCACTTGTACTGAGAGCTATCCCCCCTACCCCTGTATTCCCTCACTTGTACTGAGAGCTATCCCCATACCCCTGTATTCCCTCACTTGTACTGAGAGCTATCTCCCCTACCCCTGTATTCCCTCACTTGTACTGAGAGCTATCCCCCCTACCCCTGTATTCCCTCACTTGTACTGAGAGCTATCTCCCCTACCCCTGTATTCCCTCGCTTGTACTGAGAGCTATCTCCCCTACCCCTGTATTCCCTCGCTTGTACTGAGAGCTATCTCCCCTACCCCTGTATTCCCTCACTTGTACTGAGAGCTATCTCCCCTACCCCTGTATTCCCTCGCTTGTACTGAGAGCTATCTCCCCTACCCCTGTATTCCCTCACTTGTACTGAGAGCTATCTCCCCTACCCCTGTATTCCCTCACTTGTACTGAGAGCTATCTCCCCTACCCCTGTATTCCCTCGCTTGTACTGAGAGCTATCTCCCATACCCCTGTATTCCCTCACTTGTACTGAGAGCTATCTCCCCTACCCCTGTATTCCCTCACTTGTACTGAGAACTATCCCCCCTACCCCTGTATTCCCTCACTTGTACTGAGAGCTATCCCCATACCCCTGTATTCCCTCACTTGTACTGAGAGCTATCTCCCCTACCCCTGTATTCCCTCACTTGTACTGAGAGCTATCCCCCCTACCCCTGTATTCCCTCACTTGTACTGAGAGCTATCTCCCCTACCCCTGTATTCCCTCGCTTGTACTGAGAGCTATCTCCCCTACCCCTGTATTCCCTCACTTGTACTGAGAGCTATCTCCCCTACCCCTGTATTCCCTCACTTGTACTGAGAGCTATCTCCCCTACCCCTGTATTCCCTCACTTGTACTGAGAGCTATCTCCCCTACCCCTGTATTCCCTCACTTGTACTGAGAGCTATCTCCCCTACCCCTGTATTCCCTCACTTGTACTGAGAGCTATCCCCCATACCCCTGTATTCCCTCACTTGTACTGAGAGCTATCTCCCCTACCCCTGTATTCCCTCACTTGTACTGAGAACTATCTCCCCTACCCCTGTATTCCCTCACTTGTACTGAGAGCTATCTCCCCTACCCCTGTATTCCCTCACTTGTACTGAGAGCTATCTCCCCTACCCCTGTATTCCCTCACTTGTACTGAGAGCTATCTCCCCTACCCCTGTATTCCCTCGCTTGTACTGAGAGCTATCTCCCATACCCCTGTATTCCCTCACTTGTACTGAGAGCTATCTCCCCTACCCCTGTATTCCCTCACTTGTACTGAGAACTATCCCCCCTACCCCTGTATTCCCTCACTTGTACTGAGAGCTATCCCCATACCCCTGTATTCCCTCACTTGTACTGAGAGCTATCTCCCCTACCCCTGTATTCCCTCACTTGTACTGAGAGCTATCCCCCCTACCCCTGTATTCCCTCACTTGTACTGAGAGCTATCTCCCCTACCCCTGTATTCCCTCGCTTGTACTGAGAGCTATCTCCCCTACCCCTGTATTCCCTCACTTGTACTGAGAGCTATCTCCCCTACCCCTGTATTCCCTCACTTGTACTGAGAGCTATCTCCCCTACCCCTGTATTCCCTCACTTGTACTGAGAGCTATCTCCCCTACCCCTGTATTCCCTCACTTGTACTGAGAGCTATCTCCCCTACCCCTGTATTCCCTCACTTGTACTGAGAGCTATCCCCCATACCCCTGTATTCCCTCACTTGTACTGAGAGCTATCTCCCCTACCCCTGTATTCCCTCACTTGTACTGAGAACTATCTCCCCTACCCCTGTATTCCCTCACTTGTACTGAGAGCTATCCCCCCTACCCCTGTATTCCCTCACTTGTACTGAGAGCTATCCCCCATACCCCTGTATTCCCTCACTTGTACTGAGAGCTATCCCCCATACCCCTGTATTCCCTCACTTGTACTGAGAGCTATCCCCCTACCCCTGTATTCCCTCACTTGTACTGAGAGCTATCCCCCTACCCCTGTATTCCCTCACTTGTACTGAGAGCTATCTCCCCTACCCCTGTATTCCCTCACTTGTACTGAGAGCTATCTCCCATACCCTGTATTCCCTCACTTGTACTGAGAGCTATCTCCCCTACCCCTGTATTCCCTCACTTGTACTGAGAGCTATCTCCCATACCCTGTATTCCCTCACTTGTACTGAGAGCTATCTCCCCTACCCCTGTATTCCCTCACTTGTACTGAGAGCTATCTCCCCTACCCCTGTATTCCCTCACTTGTACTGAGAGCTATCTCCCCTACCCCTGTATTCCCTCACTTGTACTGAGAGCTATCTCCCCTACCCCTGTATTCCCTTACTTGTACTGAGAGCTATCTCCCATAACCCTGTATTCCCTCACTTGTACTGAGAGCTATCTCCCATACCCCTGTATTCCCTGACTTGTACTGAGCGCTATCTCCCCTACCCCTGTATTCCCTCACTTGTACTGAGAGCTATCCCCCTACCCCTGTATTCCCTCACTTGTACTGAGAGCTATCTCCCCTACCCCTGTATTCCCTCACTTGTACTGAGAGCTATCCCTCCTACCCCTGTATTCCCTCACTTGTACTGAGAGCTATCTCCCATAACCCTGTATTCCCTCACTTGTACTGAGAGCTATCTCCCATACCCCTGTATTCCCTCACTTGTACTGAGAGCTATCTCCCCTACCCCTGTATTCCCTCACTTGTACTGAGAGCTATCTCCCATACCCCTGTATTCCCTTACTTGCTAAAAATCCATCCAACCCTGTCTTGAAGCTATATAATGTATCAGCCAGTACGACTGGTTCAGAGGGAATTCCACAACTTCACAGCTCTCACTGTAACAAACCCTTTCCCAATATTTAAACAGAACCTCCTTTCTTGTAATTGGAGTAGGTGCCCTCGTGTTAGTTGGAAGGACCTACTGGTAAATAAAGCATTAGAGAGACTATTATATGTATATATATTTAACTCTGAACTGTCACCTGAAATCCTTTGCACTCTCTGGTTACCTTGAAGTCGGAGTATATAGTAGGTGACACTTTAAGCAACCCCCACCCAATACACCTTTGGCACACTCATTTATGCCCCCACTCTGCTCTGCTTTTGTAAGCCCTGGCCCCCTGGCCCTTCGCGATCGCGATTTCATTACCTAGTCATTGGTATCAAGTGGAAAATTAATCAATCCCAGGACATTATTGTCCTTAGTGCAGGAGTAGAACCATTAAAGAGTAAATTGTGGAGAGCCTGAAGTGGTGGTTAGATTATTAATCCAGCCTATCCCTATCAAGTCACATCCTGGGGTTACACATCCACTTATCATTCTTCTAGACTAGGCCTAACTCTAACTACTGAGGTATACCCCTTAGGGCCGTGATTCCCAACCAGTGACTAAGGGGCAACATGTTGCTCCCGAACCCCTTGGATGTTGCTCCCAGGGGCCTCAAAGGGGCTTATTTTTGAATTCCTGGTTTAGAGGGAAGTTTTGGTTGCATAAAAACCATGTGTCCTGCCAAACAGAGCCTCCTGTAGACTTTATATAGGGCAGTGTTCCCCAACCAGTGGTTTGTGAGCAACATGTTGCTCACCACGCCCTTGGATGTTGCTCCCTGTGACCTCAAAGCAGGTGCTTATTCTTTAATTTCTGGAGGCAAGTTTTGGTTGCATAGTCCACGTAGGGGCTATTAAGTAACCAATTATAGCTCTTATTGGCTTGTGTTGCTCCCCAACACTTTTTCCATTTAAATGGTGGCTCATGGGTATAAAAGGTAGGGGCCCTTTTTTGGCCATGTTTGTATTGCTCCCCCTCTCTTTTTACATTTGAATGTTGCTCATAGGTAAATATACATATATATAAGCAACAAGATGGAAAATATGTATTCACACATTTGAAGTCATGTCGCCCAGGGTGTAACACACACAAGCAGAACATGTAATGTGTCAGTAGGTGCTGGACAGTGTAACCACCCACATACATTCCCTCTGGTGCTGTGAGCCCCCGCACTGTAGCCGCGGCGTTGTCTGAGAGCTGCTACAGAGGCACAAGAACAGGGGAACTGAATTAATGAGACTCGTCGTACATCATTTACTCCTCATACCTGTGAAAAGGGACTGGAGCAGGCAGATCTACCTAGAATGTGCACAGCCAATGACTTAAGCAAGGCAACCCTACTGTCTGGTACATTTCCAATTCCCCCAGCCCCTGGTTGTGCCGTAAAGGGGAAGTAAAGCTAAACATAACATTTTGCAAATAATGAAAACAAAACGTCATGCTAATGGAAATGTTATTTGCAATGATATTCGCCATTACTGACGTATCGATAGTTACTATCAGTTCTTAGCTATTCTCTGCACTACTGATTCTGACTACATGTACAACTGAAACAAAGCAGTAGTCAGCTCCCCTCCAGTCAGAGCCATATTTATATATATATAGGTACCCAAGGTGCCTAAGGCAGCAGCTTTAGGCGGGCAGCCCTCGGATGCCTATATATTTGATAACATTTAAAAAAATAAAACACCCCCCCCCCCCAGCCACTTTCAGATGATACCTGGCAAATCTGGCAGCGGAGCTGGGGGGTGAGGGTGCAGAGTACGATGTCTTCCAATAAGTGGTGGTGGTAGAAGTGATGTCACGCATAGCCAAAATGACATCACACGCACCAGTGTGTGTGACATCACTTCCACGACATGGGGGCGTGTTTAGGTGCAGTGCCTAGGGTGGTACAGGATCTATATACAGCCCTGTCTCTAGCCAAGGCCCCAGTTCACACAATGCTTTGTATGTTCTATGATTAAGAGAAGAATCCCAGAGTCTTAGCTAGTATTACCTTGTCTCAGTGGTACATGTAGTCAGAATCAGCAGTTGTTCACCTTTAAATTAACGTTTAGTATTGTAGATAATGCTATTTTAAGACAATTTGCAATTGGTCTTTAAAATTTATTATTTGCCGTTTTTTTATTATATAGCTTTTTGTTCAGCAGCTCTTCAATTTGGAATTTCAGAAGATATCTGGTTGCTAGGGTCCAATTTAACCTAGAAACCAGAGAGTGGTTTGAAAAAGAGACAGGGATATGAATAGAGGAGGGCTTAAACAGAAAGAGTAGAATAAAATGTTACAATAACAATAAAATGGTAGCCTCACAGAGTAATAGTTTTTGGCCCATTTGAAAGCTGGAAAATATCAGAAAAGAAAGGCAAATAATTAAAAATCTATTAAAAATAAAAAATGAAGACCAACTGAAAAGTTGGTAAGAATAGATCATGCTATAACATACTAAAAGGTAACCTGAAGGTGACCCATCACTTTAATTTAAAAACACCTTTATGATGGCAGTGATTATTGGCTCTAATAAGCCATTGGCCCAGGGCAGCAAACCCAAACCTATCTCTACCATGGCAAGCTTACCTTATTGTATCCATGGAACTTTCATTTTTAGTCACTATTCTCTATGCATCTAAAGAAAACACACATATATACACACATATAACAAGATAAACTGAAAAAAAAGGGGAGAAGTAGGTGAAATTCCATTTTCGATGCACTTGGCTAGATTCCTGTGATCTCACCCCACTCAGCTAAAATAGATTCACTTGTGAAACACATTCTGTAGAGCTGAATTTCTCTGGCATCACCGGCACGTATTTTCAAAGACTTTTAAAGGCACCTTACAAATAATATGCATTTTGTGTTGCTGCTAAATCAATATTACTGATCATTACTTTGTAGTAGCCACTCACATACCCTCTCCTTGCCTTTTGTGTAGATAGTAGGGATGCGCAGAATTCTTAATTGTTTGGCAATGTCCTCAAACAAGCAGATCTTTCCACTGATGTGCTACCTAAGGTTGGGCGATTTCAGCCGAGGGCCAAAATATCGAATTACAACAACAGGAATAGGACCTGTCGGAGCGAGGAACACATCAATGGGCCTATGCAGACCCCAATCCAAGGGGAAAATTAAATCTGATCAACATCTGGCCAATTTTAGGCCAGATATCAGTCAGGGTGGCCTGTCGAGGATCCCCATACAGGGGCAGATAAGCTGCCGGATCACTCTGAGGCACCTTAAATCTGCCTGTGTATGGCCACGTTAACCCATAGCAACCAATCTGACCAGTGAGCTGTGGGTTTTGTGGCTTCTTTTCTTGCATTGCCCCAGGGCCCCTATTTCTCCAATCCCAATCCTCATCTGCCTATGTTTAGCTGATAATCTTTGTTTATCTTAACAAAAAAAAAAATTCTGCTTGTTCTGATGTGGGGTCAGAAGCAATAAATCACTAAACATGATATAAACTGCCCCTTGTTATAGAATGACCTATTCTAGACAACTTTTCAATTTGTCTTTATTATTTATATGTTATAGTTTTTAAATTATTTGCCTTCTTTTGACTGACCCCGGCAGCCAAAAAGCTATTGCTCTGTGAGGCTACAGTTTTATTGTTATTGTTACTTTCTATTGTAAACTTTCTTTTATATTCAGTTCCTCTCCTATTCATAAACCAGTCCCTCATTCAACCTACTCCCTGATTGCTAAGGACTTGGACCATAGCAACCAAATAACTGCTGAAACTCCAAAACGGAGAGCTTCTGGATTGAAAATTAACTAAAAAACAACAAATAATAAAAAATGAAGACCAATTACAAATTGTCTCAGAATATTACTCTCTATATCATACTAAAAGTTAACTCAAAGCTGAACAACCCCTTTAAAGCTGTAAAGCTTGTGTATTGAGGAATTGTTGATTATACAAGTATACCTGTGAGTATCTTAAAAAAGCATGGAAACTGATGGGATTTCAGACAATAAAATGGCCAACCAATCAGCATTTTTGAACTGAACAATACGTTAGAAAATGACAATTCTGCTGTGCCAGTGCTTAGATATTGATGTACAAGGCAGCTTTTTATTTAGACCGGTGGGACATTGCAGATAGTAAAATGCAGTGTAACATAAATAAATGGAAAGATGAAAGCCTGGAATGAAAGAGAACCTGACGTGCCGAAATCAATATGTTGGATTCACAAGAGAGGATAAAGGAAGTATAATACACACAATCTATGCTTGACAAAGGAAGCATTAAACAGAATTGTGTAGGGTCTTGACCACTAATTAAAAAGCAAGAATGGTATTAATAGGCTTTTTTATCATTTGCCTGCCGATAAGCTGGCCACAGAGGCGTGCAAACTGGCCTTATATAAGTTGGCCCGATCCGGTATGTTGGCTGTCAGGTCAGTTACCTGCTTTATGGTTCTGGTTTCTATCACTGATACTTGGACCCTGACATAAAGAACGACAAGAACTGCAGGGCCATTATTAACCGAAAGCGAGCACCTCAGAGACACTTTTGGGATATTTCCCCCAAAGAGATCCCAGATAGGGACAACAGCTACAAGGATTGGGCGTAAGGTTATTGGCTGGGTCTCCCCCATTAATAATGTACAGGCCCCCCCTGTCAGTCGTGCATGGCCCTGCTCAGCCGCACAAACCCCTGCACACCCCTTTCCTGTTCACTTGTTGTATACTGCAAATGGAAGGGGGGGTTCCATACAGCAGACCCTACAACTATCCAAGACCCATGGTCGCTAAATATGCTTCATGATAGTTACAACACTAGTTTGTATGTTTTCCCTTTGCCTGTGTGGGTTTCCCTTGGGTGCTCCAGTTATTTCCCATGGTCCAAAACATACTAGCTCCTGATGAAATGGAACAACGCTTTAGGGTACTAATCCAAACCCCAGAGTAGTTTACTATCCCCCAGATTATGCTCATATTGTTTCCTCTTTATTTTTTTAATCTGACATATGAAATTCAAAGAAAAACAAAACTGCCAATTGTGTGCCTCTTTTATCCAATTCTGAGTAGGAAATGCTCTATTACCTTTAAATCACAAGACTCTGGGCTCACTAGCTGAAGGCTGCCAGAAGCTGAAGACTTCTAAACCTCTTACACCCCTCTTACACCTGGTTACCAAGCTGCTAACCTCTATCAGGCCTCAGTCTACAAGTGAAATCCCTACCTCCTCCATGGAGAGGTGAGGGAGGACTCCTGCGGGATGATATGGTGTAGCGTAAACACTACATTTTGGGGGCTACAGCAGCACAATAACAACATATCATATATTTGGGTGCAAATTACAGGCAGTGGGTGACTGGATTGTTACTGTGGGTGACTGGGTGATGGGCAGCAGCAGAGTGACTCCTAAAGTATCCATGTGGGCTCTGTGTCTCGTCTTATCAATCTCCCTTTTTGTTAACATCTCCATTGGGGGTACTTGTAAAATAGGGGGATATCAAAATAAATGTGGCATGATGCCATCCCTAATTTTGACATCAGATATATGACTCCAGTCATTTATTCATTCCTTTTTCCCAGAATAAAAAGTGTAGGACCCTGAGACTAAAAAACTACTCCGAAATATTAATGTACATTATGTTTCCTAGGTCATATAGATGTTTTTTCACTGACACGTCGGCTTCTGTAAATTATTGTTACTTGGTATTTCTAAACTTGTTTTGCCAGTCTGACCGTCCCTTCTCAGCCTGTCAGTTATAGCTTCTAATGCTAATGGCATACTGCTGCACTAATAACACCCCCCCCCTCATAGAGTAAGGCTGATGCCACACGTGGCGTTTTTACGCTGCGTATTTTCTAATTCTCTGAGCGGCTGAAAAACGCCCGATATCATCATCCATAGAAATAACTTGAAAAGACTCGAAGCAAACCACACAATGCGGAAATATGCTAGAAAACGCCTTAGGCTGATGCCACACGTGACGTTTTTACGCTGCGTTTTTTCTCAGCCTAAAAACGCCGCACAAACCACACAGCCCCTGACTATGGCGTTTTTCAGCCTAGTACTGGTGACGTAGCAAATCCCGTTTCCATGGTGCTAATAGTGAGAAATAGCAAAAAACACCGCGTATTTCAGCTAGGTCTGGCAGCTACCTTTGTGTATACATAGGAATAGCTTGCTGTGCAAATACTGGCGTATTTCAGCCAACGCTTGAAAAATCCGTGCTAAGGCGTTTTCTAGCGTATTTCCGCATTGTGTGGTTTGCTTCGAGTCTTTTCAAGTTATTTCTATGGATGATGATATCAGGCGTTTTTCAGCCGCTGAGAGAATTAGAAAATACGCAGCGTAAAAACGCCACGTGTGGCATCAGCCTTAGCACTGATTTTTCAAGCATTGGCCGAAATACGCCAGTATTTGCACAGCAAGCTATTCCTATGTATACACAAAGGCAGCTGCCAGACCTAGCGGAAATACGCGGCGTTTTTTACTATTTCGCACTATTAACACCATGGAAACGGGATTTGCTATGTCACCAGTACTAGGCTGAAAAACGCCATAGTCAGGGGCTTGTGCGGCGTTTCTAGGCTGAGAAAAGACGCAGCGTAAAAACGCCACATGTGGTATCAGCCTTACACGGGGTATCAGACAGGTAAAATAATTTTATTTGTAAAAAAAAGGTTTATTTTCTGGTGTCAGTATTTAGGAAAAGCAACACAATAACCCTAATACACAGGTAACACACCCAACACTTGCTGAGTAACGTGTAACTAAGATTTAGCAGCAAAGTTTTTTTCAAGTCTAGTAACCAACGAACAAGGGGCATTTTCTGGTTTGCAGTATCGACCAACTATCTGTTCGGCTGCTAAAAGTTACTTGATGAGGGAAAACTAAAGCCATTTCATGACATTTCCCAGCAACAAGGAAGCTTTAGCAGCTCAAATGCTCTCACTTCCGGCCTGAGCCTGACAGAAACCCTCAGTCATGTGATATCCCCGCCCTGTCCCCTCAGGCCCTCTCTCTCTTGACACTGACAGGCAGCCTGACGGCAGATGGCATTACGCCACCGCCCCTCCCCTCCCCTCGCCGTGACGTCACCGCAAAACCCGGAAGAGAGCTGTAAGCGCCGTGTGGCGGGGATTCCTCAGTCGCGCCTGAGCGGGTCACATGATCAGTATGAGCGATGGCTCCCGTCAGGCGGAGTCTGGCACTCAGGTAATTCCCACAGTCTTGTGGCTGGGTATGCTGGAATGGAGTCTCCCCCAGGGATTCGTTAGTGTGTGCAACCAGGCGGGAAACGGGGGAAGCCGGAGGTTGTGCTGCAAACATTGGTACGGGCGGGCCCATGGCAATGTAGAAAGGAATTATTCCACAGCCGCAAATTAAAGGGGAAGTATACAGCTATGTGCATCTGTGCTACACAGGAGGGCAATAAATCGGGCTGTTGGCCTACCCAGCCTACCAGGGTTGCCAGATTTATTTTTCCAAATAGCCATAGTCAGTTCGAAAACCAGCCCAAAACCAGCCAAAAGCCCCTTTGAAAGTAGCCCAATATGTGCAATGAAAAAAAATTCTAAAAAAATAAAAGTATATGGGGAAAACATGCCTGGGAATTATAGCTTAATGACCAACTGCAGAACTGCCCCACATCCCAGTAGAAAGTAACAGTACAATCACATACCCTATAGAGCAGGGAGCAGGGGGTAGAACTGCCCCACATCCCAGTAGAAAGTAACAGTACAATCACATACCCTATAGAGCAGGGGGTAGAACTGCCCCACATCCCAGTAGAAAGTAACAGTACAATCACATACCCTATAGAGCAGGGGGTAGAACTGCCCCACATCCCAGTAGAAAGTAACAGTACAATCACATACCCTATAGAGCAGGGAGCAGGGGGTAGAACTGCCCCACATCCCAGTAGAAAGTAACAGTACAATCACATACCCTATAGAGCAGGGGGTAGAACTGCCCCACATCCCAGTAGAAAGTAACAGTACAATCACATACCCTATAGAGCAGGGGGTAGAACTGCCCCACATCCCAGTAGAAAGTAACAGTACAATCACATACCCTATAGAGCAGGGAGCAGGGGGTAGAACTGCCCCACATCCCAGTAGAAAGTAACAGTACAATCACATACCCTATAGAGCAGGGGGTAGAACTGCCCCACATCCCAGTAGAAAGTAACAGTACAATCACATACCCTATAGAGCAGGGGGTAGAACTGCCCCACATCCCAGTAGAAAGTAACAGTACAATCACATACCCTATAGAGCAGGGGGTAGAACTGCCCCACATCCCAGTAGAAAGTAACAGTACAATCACATACCCTATAGAGCAGGGGGTAGAACTGCCCCACATCCCAGTAGAAAGTAACGGTACAATCACATACCCTATAGAGCAGGGGTTAGAACTGCCCCACTTCCCAGTAGAAGTAACAGTACAATCACATACCCTATAGAGCAGGGGGTAGAACTGCCCCACATCCCAGTAGAAAGTAATAGTACAATCACATACCCTATAGAGCAGGGAGCAGGGGGTAGAACTGCCCCACATCCCAGTAGAAAGTAACAGTACAATCACATACCCTATAGAGCAGGGAGCAGGGGGTAGAACTGCCCCACATCCCAGTAGAAGTAACAGTACAATCACATACCCTATAGAGCAGGGGGTAGAACTGCCCCACATCCCAGTAGAAAGTAATAGTACAATCACATACCCTATAGAGCAAGGGGTAGAACTGCCTCACATCCCAGTAGAAAGTAACAGTACAATCACATACCCTATAGAGCAGGGAGCAGGGGGTAGAACTGCCCCACATCCCAGTAGAAAGTAACAGTACAATCACATACCCTATGGAGCAGGGGGTAGAACTGCCCCCACATCCCAGTAGACAGTAATAGTACAATCACATACCCTATAGAGCAGGGAGCAGGGGGTAGAACTGCCTCACATCCCAGTAGAAAGTAACAGTACAATCACATACCCTATAGAGCAGGGAGCAGGGGGTAGAACTGCCCCACATCCCAGTAGAAAGTAACAGTACAATCACATACCCTATAGAGCAAGGGGTAGAACTGCCTCACATCCCAGTAGAAAGTAACAGTACAATCACATACCCTATAGAGCAGGGAGCAGGGGGTAGAACTGCCCCACATCCCAGTAGAAAGTAACAGTACAATCACATACCCTATAGAGCAGGGGGTAGAACTGCCCCACATCCCAGTAGAAAGTAATAGTACAATCACATACCCTATAGAGCAGGGGGTAGAACTGCCCCATATCACAATAGAAAGTAACAGTACAATCACATACCCTATAGAGCAGGGAGCAGGGGGTAGAACTGCCTCACATCCCAGTAGAAAGTAACAGTACAATCACATACCCTATAGAGCAGGGAGCAGGGGGTAGAACTGCCCCACATCCCAGTAGAAAGTAACAGTACAATCACATACCCTATAGAGCAGGGAGCAGGGGGTAGAACTGCCCCACATCCCAGTAGAAAGTAACAGTACAATCACATACCCTATAGAGCAGGGAGCAGGGGGTAGAACTGCCCCACATCCCAGTAGAAGTAACAGTACAATCACATACCCTATAGAGCAGGGGGTAGAACTGCCCCACATCCCAGTAGAAAGTAATAGTACAATCACATACCCTATAGAGCAAGGGGTAGAACTGCCCCACATCCCAGTAGAAAGTAATAGTACAATCACATACCCTATAGAGCAGGGGGTAGAACTGCCCCACATCCCAGTAGAAAGTAATAGTACAATCACATACCCTATAGAGCAGGGAGCAGGGGGTAGAACTGCCCCACATCCCAGTAGAAAGTAACAGTACAATCACATACCCTATAGAGCAGGGAGCAGGGGGTAGAACTGCCCCACATCCCAGTAGAAAGTAACAGTACAATCACATACCCTATAGAGCAGGGAGCAGGGGGTAGAACTGCCCCACATCCCAGTAGAAAGTAATAGTACAATCACATACCCTATAGAGCAGGGGGTAGAACTGCCCCACATCCCAGTAGAAAGTAACAGTACAATCACATACCCTATAGAGCAGGGAGCAGGGGGTAGAACTGCCCCACATCCCAGTAGAAAGTAACAGTACAATCACATACCCTATAGAGCAGGGAGCAGGGGGTAGAACTGCCCCACATCCCAGTAGAAGTAACAGTACAATCACATACCCTATAGAGCAGGGGGTAGAACTGCCCCACATCCCAGTAGAAAGTAATAGTACAATCACATACCCTATAGAGCAAGGGGTAGAACTGCCCCACATCCCAGTAGAAAGTAATAGTACAATCACATACCCTATAGAGCAGGGAGCAGGGGGTAGAACTGCCCCACATCCCAGTAGAAAGTAATAGTACAATCACATACCCTATAGAGCAGGGAGCAGGGGGTAGAACTGCCCCACATCCCAGTAGAAAGTAACAGTACAATCACATACCCTATAGAGCAGGGAGCAGGGGGTAGAACTGCCCCACATCCCAGTAGAAAGTAACAGTACAATCACATACCCTATAGAGCAGGGAGCAGGGGGTAGAACTGCCCCACATCCCAGTAGAAAGTAATAGTACAATCACATACCCTATAGAGCAGGGGGTAAAACTGCCCCACATCCCAGTAGAAAGTAACAGTACAATCACATACCCTATAGAGCAGGGGGTAGAACTGCCCCACATCCCAGTAGAAAGTAACAATACAATCACATACCCTATAGAGCAGGGGGTAGAACTGCCCCACATCCCAGTAGAAAGTAACAGTACAATCACATACCCTATAGAGCAGGGGGTAGAACTGCCCCACATCCCAGTAGAAAGTAACAGTACAATCACATACCCTATAGAGCAGGGAGCAGGGGGTAGAACAGACAGGTTGAGCCTGAAAGGAATAGAAAACGGAGCCTCTGTCTATACTGCCCAATTGCATGCTGGGTATTGTAGTTGTATATTAATCCTAGCTGTAGGGTAATTGTTAGATACAAACTACATACTATTAACCAGCATGCAGTGGAACAGGGACACTAGGGGGGAAAAAAACTTTGGCTAGTTTCCAAACTACAAACCCACCAAGGCTTCAAAACATAGCCCAAAACCCGCCAGGGCTTTAAATTAGTAGCCCAATATCTTGAGAAAACTCGCCAACCTGGCAATCCTGCCGTTGACCTACCCAGCCACATGCTATTATACCAGAACTCTTCCAGTGATCCACCCTGCCCCGCCCACTCTCCCAAAAGCCCCGCCTCTTTGCCAGCTACAAATGGCATCTTTGCTTCTCTTGAGTCCCTTGACTGGATCACCTGTCTGTACTCCCTGGTGGACTGGTCCTGTATGGGAAACTGTATTCTTGCTATTGTTTTCATTAAAAAATATAAATTCATATTTTACTAACTTTCTCTTCTGGAAGCGGGGGCTCAGTAGAACCAGGAACTGGGAGAGGAATTTAATGCAAGGAATACTGTCATGGAAAGACATGTTTTTTTCAAAACCCATCAGTTAATACAGCTTCTCCAGCAGAATCCTACACTGGAATCTGTTTTTCCCATGGGGCTAGCCATATTCCTCATTTCCCAGGGTGCCACAGCCATGTGACCTGTGCTCTGATAAACTTCAGTCTCACTTTACTGCTGCGCTTTAAGTTGCAGTGATAGCCCCCCCTCCCAGCAGCCGATCAGCAGAACAATGGGAAGGGAGCAAGATAGCAGCTCCCAGTAGGTATCAGAATAGCACTCAATAGTAAGAAATCCAAGTCCGGCTTGGGACTCCTCCAGTTACATGGGAGTAGGAGAAACAATAGGTTAGCTGAAAGCAGTTCTAATGTGTAGCGCTGGCTGAAAGCTCAGACTCAGGCACAAATATTACAGCTACAAATACATTTGTTGGTTCAAGAATAAAAGGTTAAATGGCAGAGGGAATTATTTGCTGTGTAAACAGTGTAATTTAGAAATATAAAGTATACTAAAAAAAAACACATGACAGTATCCCTTTAAATGGTTACCATTACTCTGCTATTCATTTTAGTTCTCACTTGCTAACTGCCGGCTGGTCGCTAGGGGAATTAAGCGCAAGCAACCAGATGGCTGGTTAAATTTTTAAGCCTGGCCGCTGAGCAGTACTGAGTGGTACAAAAATGTTAATAATTAAAAACCCAAAAACTATAAAAATGCCCAGTTGCAAGTTGTCAGAACACAACACAGTCTAACTCAAGCTAATGGATAATTTTAAGGTGACTTGCCTGTTTCAAGTAATGCTGACATGTTCTAGATATTCAGTGTCCCTGCCTGGCCCCCCTCCGGCCCTCCATTACCTTTATGTGCCATCCAGCAGCACCAGTTTAGCCATGGCTTCTGCACCAGTGATGCTGGGCTTGGCAGCAGGATACAAATACAATTGCATGCTGGGTATTGTAGTTTTATATTATTCCTAGCTGTAGGCTAATTGTTAGATATAAACTACATTACCCAGCATGCAGTGGAACAGGCACACTAGAGGAAAACAACTTTGGCTAGTTTCCAAACTACAAACCCACCAATGCTCCAAAAAATAGCCCAAAACTGTACCTTGGCAGGTTTGTACTTTGGAAACCCCCCAGGGCTTTAAATTAGTAGCCCAATTTGGGCAGCACTGGTTCAGAGGGTTCCTTTAAAATCATATTTTCGGGTTTTTTTCTCCCCAAGCTCCTCGCTAGACTGGAAGGCCGTGCTTCCCTGAGCAACCTTGAGCCACTCCTATTCGCTGATGAAGGGTGTCCAGTTCATGGTAAGCACACATGGTAGTGTTTAAGCTGATTATTTATGATAAAGCTGCCATGGGCAAGCCTTTGCCGTTCAGATGTAGTTGAACTGCAGCTCCCTGGCATCTCAAGGATATCAGTGGGTGTTGTAGCCCAGCAATATCCATTTCCTGTGGACTGTTCAAAGGACGAGGTAAAGCTCAATTATTGGGGAGTGATTCCATCCCCCCCACCCAGTGATGGTCCCTTTTCCCCATGCCTATCTGCTCTAAAGCAATAGCAGTATTGGGGAGCTCAACCCTCTGTTAACTTACCCAAACGGGTATCAGGTGCAAATACTGGAAGAACCTCACCTTGCATGGGGGTCAATATCCAACAGCAAAAAAATCCAGTAGCACACTGAAGATGTAAATCGTGAAAAAATTGTATTTTATTTGCCCAAGTACATAAAAACAAGCAAAGAGCAACGTTTCGGGACCCTCCGGACCCTTTCTCAAGCTCAGCTTGAGAAAGGGTCCGGAGGGTCCCGAAACGTTGCTCTTTGCTTGTTTTTATGTACTTGGGCAAATAAAATACAATTTTTTCACGATTTACATCTTCAGTGTGCTACTGGATTTTTATCTGCTCTAAAGCACATCAGGCCATTCTGTTTTTTTTAAAGAAGAGACAAATCAGCTGTTAAAGGGTAACAAAAGAAAACATAATCTAAAACTGTCCAATTGTTGTACTTCGATATGCAAGATCCCAACTGTCCAGTCCAGGTCTGTCTCTTGGGCAGCACCTCATCTCCTGTAGTGTACGGCATCTCATTCAGCCTGTGTCGGTTCTTCCCTTTTTACCTGCAGGGGAGCAGTCTGTATATTTTGACAAACTAAATGGGGTGATTATTGCTGACTATTGGATATTTCAGGTCCAGATTTAATGGAAACGCCTCCTACATAGCTCTTTGCTCAGTTTTCTCTTAGACTTACTGGGGGTCATTTATAAACACTGGGCGCATTTGCCCATGGGAAGTAAAGGTGCCCATACGTGGGCTGATTCTAGCTGCAGATATTGGTCTTAAATTGGCCAGATCTCAGTCAGGCAGGTTTTATTTTTCCGCTGGATCGGGGACTGCATCAGCTCGTTGATGCGGTCCCCGAAACGACGGAACCTATGCCCTCCATTTTAATTCGATCATTTGGCCCCAAACGACCAAATTAGCCCAATATAGTCCACCATGGGTTGGCCAGGCCAGACCTTACCATGTATGGCCACCTTAACCCATAGCAACCAATCAGTCATTGTCGTTTTTCAGACAGCTTCAGGTTGAACAATGAAATTGCATATTTCATTGGTTGCCATGGGTTACTGCTCAGGGGCAAATTTGCCCAGTGTTTATAAATGAGCCCCAGTGGTACCAGTTATCCCATATACTTGTTCTAAGGCAAGTTTATATTAAAATGATATCATACAAAGAAGTAAGTGGTGCCTCTGGGAAGACTGAGGCTGCATAAAGCCCCCGGGCCTCCACTTTATAATGCTAAATACTCTTTTCTCATGCAGCCATTTAGAATGTACGTACTTGTATTGTTTATATTTAAGCTTTCCCTCCTTTCTCTGCTAGCAGGAGAGTGAACTGCATGCTAGGGAGATTACATGCATTTTATAAAGCAAGAAGGAGATCAATAATCATTTATGGTGCTTTGGATACAGACAAGCAGGGGTGGAGGCTCCTTCAATAAAAAAAAGTCAGAAATACCAGGAAAAAAATAATAGAAAAAAGAAAAATATCGCAAAACAGCTCAAATGGCTGTTATTCTCAGTACCTTTGTAACATAGCAGATCCCATGAAAACCCATTGTTTAAATGAGCACAGGCTTTGCAGACCTAAGTCGTTTCAAAATTTGTACAACAATTACTTTAGTTGCTTGCACAATACTTTCAGTGCTGCACTCTCTAAAAATCACGTCGGCAATGGGTAGTATATGGTAGGCAGACAGCCGCCATCTTTCTCCTTGATCCCAGCAGTCCTTCATACCAGGTCAGCTTTGGTGCAAGAATGAAGACTCTTTGGAAAAGTTTGGGTTTCCACTTGCACCAAGGATCTCTGAGGAAGAAGATGGCAGCCAGCTGCCCTGCCATAAACAATCACAAGTGGGTGCAGTTATCCGTTACTTAAAGGACAAGGAAAGTAACTGAGGGTGCTTATTTGTTGCGGCACGACTAATCATCTAAGTCAGTGCTGTCCAACTGGCGGCCCGCGACCCCCCTCTGTGTGGCCCCCCACCTGTCTGGCTGCTTTGATGGCTTACTCTTATGTAAGCTTTGAATGGTATCAGTACTGGGATTAACAGGGGGGGCCTGCATGGTTCTCACCTCAGATTCAGGCTGTAATCAGGCTGTATTGTTTAAATATGTAATTCCCTGTACTGTTCACAACTTTTAATCTCTGCATTGTTCACCCCCTGCAGTGTTCACACCTCAGGAGCAGTAGAAACCCACAAATAATCCCTGCACACTACAAAAAGAACATATACTGAGGTGGTACTGCAATTAAAAAGTTTTTTAATATATAGTTATTGTGCAGACTGTAGGAGCAGTGCCAGCATTGTGTCACTGTATGCTGCCTGTGTGTGCCATACACACAGGCATCATAGGGCAAGCAGAGTATGGCACACACAGGCAGGGTAGGGAAGGCAGAGTATGGCACACACAGGCAGGGTAGGGCAGGCAGAGTATAGCACACACAGGCCAAGTATGGCACAAACCAACCAAGAATGGCAAACACAGTGAAAGTATGGCACACGCAGGCAGGGTAGGGAAGGCAGAGTATGGCACACACAGGCAGGGTAGGGCAGGCAGAGTATAGCACACACAGGCCAAGTATGGCACAAACCAGCCAAGTATGGCACACAGGCAGGGTAGGGAAGGCAGAGTATGGCACACACAGGCAGGGTAGGAAAGGCAGAGTATGGCACACACAGGCAGGGTAGGGAAGGCAGAGTATGGCACACACAGGCAGGGTAGGGAAGGCAGAGTATGGCACACACAGGCAGGGTAGGGCAGGCAGAGTATAGCACACACAGGCCAAGTATGGCACAAACCAACCAAGAATGGCAAACACAGTGAAAGTATGGCACACGCAGGCAGGGTAGGGAAGGCAGAGTATGGCACACACAGGCAGGGTAGGGCAGGCAGAGTATAGCACACACAGGCCAAGTATGGCACAAACCAGCCAAGTATGGCACACAGGCAGGGTAGGGAAGGCAGAGTATGGCACACACAGGCAGGGTAGGAAAGGCAGAGTATGGCACACACAGGCAGGGTAGGGAAGGCAGAGTATGGCACACACAGGCAGGGTAGGGAAGGCAGAGTATGGCACACACAGGCAGGGTAGGGAAGGCAGAGTGTGGCACACACAGGCAGGGTAGGGAAGGCAGAGTATGGCACACACAGGCAGGGTAGGGCAGGCAGAGTATGGCAGGTTTTTGCTGTACTACAACCATTAATATGGGTATGGTCATGTGATAACATAGGTGTGGTTTCAAGTGGGTGCGTTTTCAAAAAGGGGAGTGGTCAAAACTGGCTTCCATTATCGGCCCTCCACCACGTAGGTCGGAAAAATTCCGGCCCTCGGTACAACAGAAGTTGGACAGCACTGATCTAAGTAATGATAAATGCACAGTGTTAAAGAAAGAAAATATTAGTGTGTGGTTCTTTTTGTATTTGTCTCCGTAGGTGAAATCACTGAATTCTATGGGCCTGAAGGCACGGGAAAGACGGAGATGCTTTGCCATCTAATATCACGCTGTATTCTGCCAAAGTCAGACGGTGGTCTCCAGGTGGAAGTGATCTATATAGACACAGACTATCACTTTGATATGCTCCGCCTGGTCACTATACTAGAGCACCGGCTGGCACAGAATACTGAAGAAGCTGTAAAGCAGTGCCTTGGCAGGTTTTTCCTGCTGTACTGCAATAGCAGTGTCCAACTGCTGCTGACGCTCTATTCCCTTGAGAACATGTTCTGTAGCCACCCGTCTCTTTGCCTCTTGATCATAGACAGTATATCCGCCTTTTACTGGATAGACAGGAATAATGGAGGGGAGACCTTTGCGAAGCAAGAAACCAACCTTCGGAAATGCACAGAGCTGCTCCATAAACTGCTCAAAGAATACCAGCTGGTTCTGTTTGCCTCGACCCAAGCCATCATGCAGAAGTCTCCAAACGAAGCCGGCGAAGGACCTTCGCGTTCGGGCAAGCAGAACAGCTCCAGCATGGACTACAAACCCTACCTTTGTAAACTGTGGCAGCAGGGGGCAACCCATAGGGTTTTGTTCTCAAAAGAGCTAAGGAACAACGAGCAGATATATTCCATCACGTCCTGCCACCTGAAAACCAGAAATGGTGTCAAGCGTTCTTTTAGAATAGCAGAATCAGGGGTTCAGTTTCTCTGATGATTGTATAAAGCTAAAGGAACACGTGCGTATGAACAGGGATGCTCTTCCTATGGCAGAGGTTGGTTCTGTCGGGCAGAGGTTGCTCCGCTTTCCCTGAGACAACACAGCAGATAAATGGTCCTGTGTTCTGTTAGCCTTTTATTCACAGTATCTGTGAGCTTCTTTGTTACTTTTGTAGCTAAAAGTCCTTTTATAAGTAGAATAACTAATATTAAATTATGTATTTCTTACCTCTCTTAGTAAAAGTCATTAAAGCTTGCAATTGTTTTTTAAGGACAACTAAAGGTCTTGGTTGAAGATATTCCACCAGCTTTAGTCCATCTCATAGGGCTGATGTAGCGTAGCTAACGTCAGCTGTAGTGGTCAGTAAAGCAGGCTGATGAAAGCTGCTGACTCCGCCCTTCCAGACATGGCAGCTTATTGGCCTATGTATGTAGCTTTCCCAGATATTGATTGGTCAGGTTAGATCTAAGAGATCTAATTAGAGGACTATGTCAGAGTGTTGATATGGTCTTCTCCAACAGTCTCCCTAGGCCCTCATTATGATCCAACTGGTTGAACTAAATTGGGATGATCCAATTATTTGGCTAACAGTTGGTGGCCAAATTGCATACAGATCCACTCATCTGGAGACCTCGTCAAATGAGTGGATTTTACAGTAGTGCAGCTTCAGCTTATAGAAAAGGAACAGACAACCTGACACAGAAGTAGTAGTAGCTGTCAATGGGTTTACAATCAATCTGCTGCCTGGTTGCTTGGGCCACAATCCCTAACAACCAGATTCTACATTTTATGTTGAAGAAACATAGGCTCGAAAGGTAAATGCTTAAAAAATAATGTGTAATAAAGTGGGGTAAAATGACTTTATATTGCAGGATATTAATTCCATGGTTAAAGTGGAACTATCATGAATGGGAATCTGCTTAAAGGGATACTGCCATGATTTTTATGGGGTACTTTTTATTTCTAAATTACACTGTTTACATTGCAAATAATTCCCTCTGCCATTTAACATTTTATTCTTGAACCAACAAATGTATTTGTAGCTGTAATATTGGTGTGTAGGCGCCATCTCAGTGCATTGTGCCTGAGTCTGAGCTTTCAGAAGGAGCCAGCGCTACACATTAGAACTGCTTTCAGCTAACCTATTGTTTCTCCTACTCCCATGTAACTGGAGGAGTCCCAAGCCGGACTTGGATTTCTTACTATTGAGTGCTAATCTGATACCTACTTGGAGCTGCTATCTTGCTCCCTTCTCATTGTTGATCGGGGGGGGGGGGGGGGGGGGGGGTTGGTATCACTCCAACTTGCAGTGCAGCAGTAAAGTGTGACACAGGTCGACTCCATTCTTTTACTTTCCCTTTGCCCATGTTTGCTGTTGAGGGGTGTGGCCTTATGACATGCTACAGCAAATCAGCTTTCACTCTGCTCTGTCACCAACCCAGACCAAGGAGCCAGAGATTCTGGAAGGGGGGGATGGGAGGCTGCTTCAATAATTAGCCATAATTTGTAATGGTACAATTTTTTTACGCTCAGTCTAAATTGTAAAAATGTTTGCTTTGCCTTTATATTTTAAGTATTATAAAACATTTTCCATGATTGGTCCCCTTTAGGTTGAGACTAGGAAAAACTTTGGTCCCAACCAACTCAGACCCCCAATGGTTGCCCAAATCACAGTCCTAACCCTAATCATAGATTATGTTTTGATTATATAACTACCTATGGCTATCACACCGCATACAGAACCAAGGTAGGAAAGGGTGACCATAACAGTAGTTACCAGCTATTCCTAATGGTTGACTGTTGACTCTTGAGTAGAGTCTGTGCACATTTTTGCCCCGTTACGACCAACTGCTCAGAAGTATTCGGTATACTGTAACCTATGGAAAAGAGCTGGCAGTTGGACGGCACTGAATAAGGCGTAAATGGAATTTAGGAATAAAAGCGGTGCACACACACATATATATATATATATATGCTTCTCTGTTTATTTTTTGCAAAACTTTATTAAAGACCTGATCACATTTAAAGCAGCAGAGGACTGACTGAAGCAAAGAATAATGTTGGAAGTGAGTGCCATCAGCAGGGGACAGGGTAAGACAAGGACAATGGGCATGTAAGTGGGCACAGAAAGGAGGAGAAACCAGGCTCAGTACTGGAAGAAGAGATAGGAGCACTTTAAAATCAACTCTCTAATACTTTTCCATCTATACTTTTTTCCATTAAGCTGCTGAGGGAACCTGAAGAGCTTGCCTGTGCTATTAATGTACCTTTGTTTCCAGTAAATCCATTCTCATTTGAAGGAGAACGAGCCGAGCTCGGTGCATTACAGGAGTGGGTGTTAGCCCTGGAGTGGCACTTAAGTCAGTAAGGGGTTACAACAAGTACATAAGAGCTCTGCTCGGCCTTCGCTGTGACACCGTAACCTTATCGTAGACTCAGACAAAATCATCGGACGCTTTCACGTCTACGAGGAGAAAATTTACTGAAGCCCAAATGTTTCCCGTTTAACTGTTCCATCAAGTGCTGTCAAGGAAAGCTGCAGTTCATTAGACGGAGCAATGAAAACCAGGCAAGGCCCACAAACGCCCTAGCGTGGCGCTTTCTGCATTCTCTTATTAATATCAGCAGAGACTTCATAAAAGCAGCCTCAATACTGTAAAAACATGCTAAAGCCTATTTAATGGCACCTCATAATACCCTATTAGTAAATAAACCCTTTTCCATGACTAACGATGGCCTTGGTAATGTGCCAAGTAGTTCTCTAGCAGACTGCTGAACGGATGACGGCTTTAGACCTTTAAAAATGGCTGCCTTACGTGGACGTTGGTGTCCTAAATAGTTAATGGGCAGGAAAATAAGGAAACCACAATTATTTAATCACCTTTTATATGAGCTGGCACATTACAAGGCAAGGTGACATTTTTCCAAGAGCGATGGTTGGCAGCGTCAATCTGGAACCGATCTTTCGCTTAGCGGCAGCCATTCTCCCTTCGTTCTGAGGCCAATTCGTGTGGAAAGGGTGACACAACTTCCCTAAGAACATTTTTATGCGTGCATAAATATTTTATTAATGATGTAGCTGCTTCCCTCGTTACAGACTATTGCTTTATAACAGGGCCGCCGATAAAAGAAGCCCCAGCAATTATTTCCACACTTCTTCTAGAGAAGGTCCAAAACCACTTGGCATTTATCTCTGCTACGTGTAAATCACAAGTCTAGCCAGTCTAGTACCCAAGAAAATGATAACTGTATATATTGCACGGTGAAATTCTCATCATCTGACCACTCACGATACTGGGAGTTTGTGCCAGCATGGTTTTATGCATAATGGCAATACCCTGCCTCCGCACTACAAGAGTTCTTAATGCTGCACTTATTGTTATGGCTCTTTCTCTTCTAATACCAACTTGCTTCTGCAAGAAGAGGAGCAAAGTGTCCGGTCACCCATTGTGACATTAGTCAAAGTTGCATCCCTTGGTGTCAGTGTTGATACCCAGCCCTCCGTGCCTGCCACTGCATTTCAAAACTGTCATTACTTTTTTGCTAGCACCAACTTGCTTCTACACAAAATACCAATTCGTTTCTGCATAATAGAAAGTCACATGAAGTGACCAGTCACCCATTGTGACATTAGTCTAAGCTTCCTTCCTTGAAGTCAGTGTTGATACCCTTCCTCCTTACATTCCACTGCACTGCACAGCTGCCTAATTCTGTGGCTATTGGCACCAACTTGCTTTTAAACAAAAGCAAGTCACATCAAGTGCAGGCCCGGATTTGTGCCACAAATGCCCGGGCCTAGGGTGGCATGCCGCCCAGCCGCATCTGTAATTTTTTGTTCCTATAGACACCCAGAGCATTGCATTCCGCAGTGCTGTGGGTGTCTATAGAAACTAGTGCTGCACGGGGAGGGGGAGAGGCTTCAGGCAGCCAGCCAGCCTAGGGGGCATGCTGTATTGAAATCCGATAAAGTGCTTAGTCACACATTGTGGCATTACTCTCAGCTGTCAAAAAAGGAAAATGGGTTCCCCCAAAAATTAAGAATAATAGAGATTAAGTAAAATACATTTATTTAGGACAAAAAAGGGGGCCTAACGCATTTCGTGCCTGTTGGGGCACTTATTCATGGTCCTTGGTTAAACCCTGCCTTCTTTCCAGCCATTGCACTACAAGACTGCCTAATTCTGTTTCTTTTGCCTTGAGTCTTTACGTAACACAAACTTACTTGGTTGAACAGTCACCCATTGTGACATTAGTCTTAGGAGCAGGTTATAACTGCAATTTATTATTGTCCCCAATGTAGATTTTGCATTATCATCCTATTTTCCAGCAGATGTGAGAATCAAACACATAGAGGTGTTTTCATTCCAGTGAATTCTCGGCACCAAAAAATCAGGACAGATGTTGAACTTGGGATGTAGTTTTCCCTAACTAGAAGCAGAACTGTTCCGCCAAATTTGGATCGGAGAAACAACAACAATGCAAAAAAGCCCTTTCATCAACACCTAATACAGCTCCCAGCCCAAGCTCACATTGCAAAACTCTAAGCTTTCAAGTGCTGAGGCTTCCAGCACCACTAACTGCCTTACGGACTGCTTGCCAGGATTTTATGAGAAAAGCCACGCCTCCTGTATCCTAGCGAACAGCCAATAGGGGATGGGCATCTGTCCAAGGTGCTGCAAGGATAAACTGGTTCCAGGCAGCCATGGGAGAATGTAGGAGTGCTCTGTCTGGATCAAGGAGGCGCAGCCTGTGCTTTCACCAGTTCTCTCCTGTTTTTCTTTCCTAGCAAAGTCCTTATTGCACAGAATGGACTGTAATATTCAACAAAACCTCACTCCATTCGATAACATGGCAAGTGGTATATAGCAGTGTTTCTATGGATTCATCTGCACTACATTGACAGGATAGAACAAAACTTCTTAAGGGGTTGTTCAACTTCAAGTTAACTTTTAGTATGATATTTAGTAGAGAGCAATATTATGAGACAATTTGCAATAATTTTAAATTATTTTATGTTTTGTTTAGCAGCTCTGCAGTTTGGAATTTCAACAACTGTCTGGTTGCTAGGGTCCAAATGACCTTAGCAACCAGGGAGTGGTTGTTAAGAGAGACTGGAATATGAATAAAGGTGCCCATACATGGGCCAATTTCAGCCGATATCAGCCGTTTAGACTGATTCAGCAGCTTAACTGCCCGTGTATGGGCAGGTTTGATTTTTTGGTCAGCTCGGGGACCACATTGGCTTGTTAATGCGATCCCCGAACCGACGGCACCTATGCCCGCCGTTTTAATTTGATCGATTGGCCCTAGGGTAACAATAAAACTGTAACCTCACAGAGCAATAGTTTTTGGCTGTGGGGGGTCAGTGACCCCCATTTGAAAGCTGGAAATAGGCAAAAGAGGAAGGCAAATAATTCCACTTCTGTCAATAAATGGAATATAACTATAAACAACAAATAATAAATACCAATTGGAAAGTTGCTCAGGATTGGCCATTCTTTAAAACACTAAAAGTGAATTTAAAGATGAACCGCCCCTTTAAAGTCTACGGAGCTGATTTTTAACGCTCCACCTGACATGTCAGTATCACTTTAATAATGTTTCTAATTAGCAGGATCTTGGGATAACACATTAAATGATCTGCACATCTTGGAGCGAGTCGAGGGAAGAAGATTATTAGCGCCGTTAGACTGCGAGTCATCGAGAGCCAAAGCCAATGCAAGCCAACTAGGCTGATAGCAGGAACCAGCACAGACATGGCTCTAATAAGAGCCCAGAAAAACGTACTAAGATGAGATTATGTACTAACATGGTGCGAATTTGTACCAGCGAACAACTCCATAGGAACCAATCAGTGGCTGCCATTATTCTCTCTCCAGCCGCATTGCATTTTCTCACATCTGTTTCATCTGCAACACAAATTTCAGCTGGTGGCACCCCTCTCACACAAGTATTTTCATAAGGGAGAAGACTTCCCAGTTCAGTTGGACCAATTATATTTTTCTGGCTGCCAATGCTTCCCAGTGTGCCAATGTGCTAATCACAGCCAAGTGCAAGGCATCTTACTGAGGGATTAGCGCCTGATTGGTGCCACTTGGGACTGTACCATTATTTCTCTGCTGGGGCGGACACGCATAGCAGCAAAGCAGTCCAAGTAACAGAAAATGATTTGCCCAATTAGTATATATTTTTTTTTTTGGTGGGGGTAATATTGGTATATTCAGAGTCGGACTGGGGTGTTTCAAGGCTCAACATGGCTGCTACACCAGCCCCTTCCCCCCACGGATACAAGTGGGGGAGGGCAGGCAGGGATAGGGTCAGCATCTTGCAGTTGATGGAGATTTGTGGGATGCACATCCAGGGCACGAAGCTCCCGTTCCACCACATCCTAAAGATGCTCTATTGCAGGGGTCCCCAACCTTTCTTACTCGTGAGCCGCAATCAAATGTAAAAAGACTTGGAGAGCAACACAAGCCCCATAAAAGTTCATGGAGGAGCCAAATAAGGGCTGTGATTGGCTATTAGGCAGCCTCTATGCACACTATCAGCTTACAGGGGGCTTTATTTGGTAGGAAATCTTGTTTTTATTCAACCAAAACTTGCCCCCAAGTCAGGAATTCAAAAATAACTACCTGGTTTGGGGGCACTGAGAGCAACACCCAAGGGGTTGGGGAGCAACATGTTGCCCCTGAGCCACGGGTTGGGGATCACTGCTCTATTGA
This sequence comes from Xenopus tropicalis, assembly GCF_000004195.4. NCBI lineage: Eukaryota > Metazoa > Chordata > Amphibia > Anura > Pipidae > Xenopus > Xenopus tropicalis. The sequence continues at coordinate 14,859,508 of NC_030682.2, read as the reverse complement.
GTTGAGATCTGGTGACTGTGGGGGGCCATTTTAGTACAGTGAACTCATTGTCATGTTCAAGAAACCAATTTGAAATGATTCGAGCTTTGTGACATGGTGCATTATCCTGCTGGAAGTAGCCATCAGAGGATGGGTACATGGTGGTCATAAAGGGATGGACATGGTCAGAAACAATGCTCAGGTAGGCCGTGGCATTTAAACGATGCCCAATTGGCACTAAGAGGCCTAAAGTGTGCCAAGAAAACATCCCCCACACCATTACACCACCACTACCACCAGCCTGCACAGTGGTAATAAGGCATGAAGGATCCATGTTCTCATTCTGTTTACGCCAAATCCTGACTCTACCATTTGAATGTCTCATCAGACCAGGCAACATTTTTCTTCAGCTGTCCAATTTTGGTGAGCTCGTGCAAATTGTAGCCTCTTTTTCCTATTTGTAGTGGAGATGAGTGGTACCCGGTGGGGTCTTCTGCTGTTGTAGCCCATCCGCCTCAAGGTTGTGCGTGTTGTGGCTTCACAAATGCTTTGCTGCATACCTCGGTTGTAACGAGTGGTTATTTCAGTCAAAGTTGCTCTTCTATCAGCTTGAATCAGTCGGCCCATTCTCCTCTGACCTCTAGCATCAACAAGGCATTTTCGCCCACAGGACTGCCGCATACTGGATGTTTTTCCCTTTTCACACCATTCTTTGTAAACCCTAGAAATAGTTGTGCGTGAAAATCCTAGTAACTGAGCAGATTGTGAAATACTCAGAACGGCCCGTCTGGCACCAACAACCATGCCACGCTCAAAATTGCTTAAATCACCTTTCTTTCCCATTCTGACATTCAGTTTGGAGTTCAGGAGATTGTCTTGGCCAGGACCACACCCCTAAATGCATTGAAGCAACTGCCATGTGATTGGTTGATTAGATAATTGCATTAATGAGAAATTGAACAGGTGTTCCTAATAATCCTTTTGGTGAGTGTATATAGGGATGGAGTTGGTTGGACGGTTGGGTTGCCACCTGTCCGGTTTTGACCCGGACAGCCCATTTTCTCACTGAGATTGACATGGTGATCAGCCAGTCACAGATCGCCGTATCATAGCCCCACCCAGTGATGTTGCAGCCCGCCTCTTTCCCGTCCCTTGACATCACGGTCAGGCGACAGATGAGGGCAGAGGTGGCAACCCTACGCACCTGCCACAAAAGGGGTGGGGTGATGATGTTAAAGGGGCGGCACAGGACAGATCAGGCTTTTGTAGCAGGAATTGGGACAGAACAACAGGTAACTACAACTTTACCGGCAAGTATATTGCCAGTTAAATTGTAATACCGGCCCCAGCATTGGCTGGTATTTAACTGGATAGGCCTTAGTTGCCAGAGATGGCAGCTGCCAAGCCCGCTGCACAATTGTGCATTATAGTAACATGTATGGAAATGGGGCAGTACTGGTGTTCGACAATGGTGCGGTATTGGACAAGGGATTGGCACTTACTGAATTTATCTTTATTCTCTGCCAACACCAAGACATACAACACATGGCGCCTGTACACAAGAAATAAATTAGAATAAATTATATATATTATTATATTCTTTCCTAACTTATGGAATGAACCGGAATGATCTAATAAACATTTAAACATCCTTTTTCCGCTCTTATTTTCTGCCCGGCCGAAACAATGTGGCAGAAGCCGGCTCATTAACCAACCGCGGGGAGAACTGGCTTCTGTTACCTTTCAATTTTCATCCCATTTACAAACTACTAAAACCTTTATCTCTAATAATTGGAAAAGTGCTCAGAAATCCACTTTCTGCCCAGATTTTGGGGCGTACAGCCCCTTTCTCTTTACAAAATAAACCTTCAGACCGCACAGGGAATATTTTATTTTTTTTTTTCCTCCTCTCCACATTTTTTTTACTGCCACTTTACCATTTCAAGGGCACTTAATGCGAAAGAACAAAAACACCGCCCAACCTAACATTTTTCGAAAATCACTATGCCAGCGCTCCTGTTCCAAGTCAGTAAAAATATAATTATAGCGAATGTGTTCTTGTGAATTGCAAAGCCCAGTGACAGGTCCAGACTGGCAGGCCTGCCTATGTCATTAATTCCGCTGCATCCCCTTATTTTCTTGCTTTGGGGAGAGTGGCCAGGCTGCAGTACATTTTCTCAAAATTTCATTTTTTTTAAAAAAAAATCTCCTTTTTGTGTCTAAATTAAAATTTTCTTAAGTCTATCAATTTGGAAACGGTGTGCAAAAAAAAAATACTGTTACATTTTAGATGTCACAAAAACTATCCTTAATGGACCCCATGGAGAGCCATTAAAGGGCCGTTTTCTTCTTTGACTCAATAAAGCCTTGTACTGCATTTATAAACGTCTTTTGGCATTGACAAAATACTGGCAAGCGTTCTAGCGAGCGGGAGACAAGAACAGTCTCTGTTTTTGTAGGGAGTGAAGTAAGATTAAGGACTTTGGCCGGTGACTCCTGTCAAAGTGAATGTGACCAATTATTTGGGGGATGATGTCACGCTCGATGGCTCAGAAAAGCATTTCCTTCTCCTTTCACTTCATAAACAGAACCATATTTCCCAGTATTTTACATATAATGCCCGGGGTTTAACCAGCGAGAGGCCGGAAAGGAGCCCTAAACAGTGAGGCAGTGTGTGGGTGACACTGGGCTCTATCTTGTCCGGCTATCGGCAGGGAAAGAACAGTTGCCATTAGAACAGATTCATTGTGAGTCGAGGGACAAATGTGATGCTGCATTAATGTGCTTGTTAGAACATTCCCAGGGACGCAGAGCTTCTGCATTTATAGATTGCAATTCTTCATTTTAGCAACTGCTATACCCTGATTCCCAAGTCAATGGCGTGCACCACAGGCATCGAAGAAGTGCCACCCAGTGCGATTATATCCCTTAAACGGGATTAACTGGTGCGAAAGGGCAAGAAAGGGAGAAGTTCTACAGATGTAAAAAACTATTCAACATACTCATATATATACATATCAAGATAATAGCTGTTTTATTTGCTTCATGTCCACCCTAAGGGCAGGGCCATATTTTCTACATAGGCACCCAAGGGTGGCAGGTTTAGAAACGAGGCCTTCAGATGCGTGTATATATTTAAAAATACTATACCTGCTATCCCATAGCCAGAGTCCTTCCCCAGAGGCTATTATCCCCCCACTGCTACTATAGGCACCATCTCTCCCTACTATACCTGCTATCCCACAGCCCCAGTCCCTTCCCAGAGGCTATTATCCCCCACTGCTACTATAGGCACCATCTCTCCCTACTATACCTGCTATCCCACAGCCCCAGTCCCTTCCCAGAGGCTATTATCCCACTGCTACTATAGGCACCATCTCTCCCTACTATACCTGCTATCCCACAGCCCCAGTCCCTTCCCAGAGGCTATTATCCCCCCACTGCTACTATAGGCACCATCTCTCCCTACTATACCTGCTATCCCACAGCCCCAGTCCCTTCCCAGAGGCTATTATCCCCACACTGCTACTATAGGCACCATCTCTCCCTACTATACCTGCTATCCCACAGCCCCAGTCCCTTTCCAGAGGCTATTATCCCCCCACTGCTACTATAGGCACAATCTCTCCTTACTATACCTGCTATCCCACAGCCCCAGTCCCTTCCCAGAGGCTATTATCCCCCCCACTGATACTATAGGCACCATCTCTCCCTACTATACCTGCTATCCCACAGCCCCAGTCCCTTCCCAGAGGCTATTATCCCCCCACTGCTACTATAGGCACCATCTCTCCCTACTATACCTGCTATCCCACAGCCACATTCCCTTCCCAGAGGCTATTACCCCCCCACTGCTACTATAGGCACCATCTCTCCCTACTATACCTGCTATCCCACAGCCCCAGTCCCTTCCCAGAGGCTATTATCCCCCCACTGCTACTATAGGCACCATCTCTCCCTACTATACCTGCTATCCCACAGCCCCAGTCCCTTCCCAGAGGCTATTATCCCCCCACTGCTAATATAGGCACCATCTCTCCCTACTATACCTGCTATCCCACAGCCCCAGTCCCTTCCCAGAGGCTATTATCCCCCCACTGCTACTATAGGCACCATCTCTCCCAACTATACCTGCTATCCCACAGCCCCAGTCCCTTCCCAGAGGCTATTATCCCCCCACTGCTACTATAGGCACCATCTCTCCCTACTATACCTGCTATCCCACAGCCCCAGTCCCTTCCCAGAAGCTATTATCCCACTGCTACTATAGGCACCATCTCTCCCTACTATACCTGCTATCCCACTGCCACGGTCCCCTCCCAGAGACTTAATATATATTATTTCTGTTATTAAGACATGTGTGCATAGTAAGACACACTCTGTTCTGAAGCCAGTTAAACAGTTTTCAATTTTGTTTTTATTTTTGCTTCCCAACAACAAAAGAGAAATTTCACGCTCCAGAGCAAAATAATCCTATATTGCACAGATGGCCCTTTTATGCAGAGTGCAAGTGTCTCTTCCATGCTGCCTCCTACAACAATGTGTTAGTCACCTGTTTCTGTAGCCGTTCCAAGGAGCCACGTCTGACAGTATGCGCCTGACTCCAGCACTTGTACAGAGAGCGCTCATTGCTGCTTATATGTGGGACTGAGCCTTCAGTATTTCCCAGTGTTACTAGTAAATTCTGCTAGTAATGGGGTGTTGGCTTTGGGAGAATGGAGGGGGGACTAAATTGAGGGCTTTTTATTTCTTCATACGATGAAACAGAATTTCACAAACACACAAAAACGAAGATTCGCCCATTGAGGGCTGTGGGGTCAGTTAATAGTAACATACAGGTATTGTTAGCAGCAACACAAATTGCCCTACTATGTGCTTTTGCCTTTACAACAGGTGAGTAGACTGCAGGGGAGGGTTTTGGATCCAGTCTAATCACCTGGAGGGGGAACTAAGGTACAGCTGACCCCCAGCGGTCTGGGCCCCCCTGCAACCCCGCTGGATCTGCTGTATATATTGCTACATATGGTTGGATCCATTAAACAGGTGCGATTGGAAAAGTAAAGCTGGCCATATACGCACCGATAATATCGTATGATACCTCGTTTCGTACGATATTCGGTGCGTGTATGGCATGTCGGGTAGTCGAACGATATTGCAGGAAGCTACTGATATCGCTCGACTCGCCGATCAGGCGGGTTAAAAGATTTTGATCGGGCGCCATAGAAGGCGCCTGAGCAAAATTTGTCTTCAGGGCTGAATCGGCAGAAGGAGGTAGAAATCCTATTGTTTCTACCTCCTTACCTGCCGTTTCAGCCCTGAAGGTTAGTGGCGGGTCTGACGATCTTTTGCGCGACCGATGGTCGCACGAAAGAACACAGATCGCCACATGTGTGGCCACCTTAACCCATAGCAACCAATCCGCAATTATCTCTGATTATCCAAATCCAAAACAACCTGATTTATCCAGGATTTTATCATAGATGTTCACATATTAATAAATACAGATGGAAAAATCCAGAAACACATCAGGCCATGCATAGCAATGCAGCCCCCAAATACTCATAGTCAAAACTATACCCATGAACAATGTAAAAAACATTTTCATAAAAATATACTTATTTAGTAGTATTTGCTGTTGGGTAATCCTAAATAGAAAATTGCCATTTTAAGTTCTAATGGCCGCTCCCCCGGGATCATAGGATTCACAGTGCACACAAACAAGCCAAGGCACACATACATGCTAGGCCCCATCAGCCAATGAATGGGCAGAGTTCTGCCTTTTACTCCCACACTACTACCTGTTACAGCTAGAGCTGCATTATTTCCTGTCAGGTGATTTCTGAGGGAGCACACAAAATGATAGCTCAAGGGAAAGAATGTAAGAGTGCATTATTGGGGGTTGGACTGGGCCGGTGGGATACTGGAAAAAACAGATAGGCCCCACTAACCCAGTCCTGCTTTTGATCCTCGCTCCATCCCCAATAGTGTGTGGGCACGTGTGTGTTGAGAGGGTGGAGTCAGGGTCGGACTGGGGGGTGCAGAGTGCAGGTGCCCCCGCCAGCCGCATTCCCCGCACCCCCTAATCCCCCACAGAGGCCCCAGCTGAGCCTCCCTAACCCCCGCAGGGTCCCCCACCCGCGTCCTCCTCTAAGTGCGTATAAGTTTAACGCGTCAGGGGAGGAAATGTCGGCTGGAGAAGCACTGGCAAGGGTCGGGTCAGTCTGACCCTGGGTGGAGTTATGCTGTGAGAAGCAATATTTACTGATATATACATTCCAGTTTGGTAAGTTACTTAATAGTAATAGGCCACTTAATATGATATACAGGAAGCCATCTTTTGGTTAAGAATTCATTCTAGGGGTATAGTTTTCCTTTAATTGATGTTTATGGAAATGACTTTATGTCTTGGCCACTGTTTGAACACCATGTTCATTTCATTCAGAATTTAAATGGAGATTCTTCTATAGGTTAATGGGACTTTCAGTGGTGAAATCTGCAATTTGTCCTACTGCGTGATCTGCTTACAGTACTGAATCCTTGTTAATTAAACATGCCTTTTAACGAAATCTAAATCCATCTTCAAATTAATTAGTACAATGCAGTCAGTTGCCCTTTACTATAATTTGTGGTCGGGCTTAATGTGTTTATTTTTCAAGTGATTCTTTGTTTTGTAGCTCAGTGTGGCATGTTATCTACCATACAGGGCTGCCATCGGTGGGGCCCAGGCACTGCTAGGGGCCTCGACAGTGACAGGTGATACCACAATTTGGGTATTGTGAAATACAGCTTCAGGGGCTGGATGGGGTTTTGGTGGATTATGGGCATTTTATATAATGTAATGATATGGGAACATGGCTGGGGAGATGGTGGCATAGTCAAGCATGTTCTGTTGGGATTATATTTTTATTACATTGGGGCCCTGTTCTACTTAGTTGGCAAAGCCCACCCTGCAAGAGGGCTGAAAGGGCAGTGGGCTACTGAGTAGAGCGCTAATAACTAAGTAGTATTTGCCCTGTCATTTTTTGGATGCAGTCCTGGTGCACTGTTGTTAGGGTCAATGACCCTGGGAGCTTGTGTTTCAAATGTTTTCTGGTCTAATAATATCTAATCCAATGGTGTAACTACTGGGGGTGCACCCAGATCCGTGGGCCCGCCGGAGACACCACAGCACACAATATTGGAACTGGTACAGTGGGGAGACAAGACAGAATGTTATCCACGCAGAATGTGTGTGATTCAATATTTTTGGGACACCCCTACTGACAGTATACTTTCTGGTTTACGTTGCGCTGTGGGGTGTTCTTATAGGCTAGGGTACTGTTTACATTTGTCTACCAGCCTATCAGAACATTGTCCCACCCCCAAACACGCCATCACTCATGACGCTCTTCCACTTCAAGCCATGCCAGGGCCCGATTCAAGTTAGTAAGGGGGGAGGCAGGGGGACACATACATTATAAAAGAATAGCAGCGCTAGGGTTTATGTTGGCATAGTGATATGTTAAAACCTGGAACGTGTCACTGTGTCTTTAAGTATTCTTGGGAACACAGCAGGATAACAAACATGAGAATGTTTTAATATATTTATGACCTTTTTGTGAGATCAAGGCGATGCAAACCAAAATATTGGTCTATAAAAGCAGCTTGAACCTAAAAAGCTCTGCCTCAATATCCCCCCTCTGCCCAGTATTCCCCCTCTTTCCCAGTGCCCTCCCTCTGCCTCAGTATCCCCCCTCTTACGATATCCCCCTCTTTCCTAACGCCCCCAATCTGCCCCAGTATCCTCCCCTCTTCCCCTGTATCCTCCCCTATCTTCCCCAGTATCTTCCCCTCTCTTCCCCACTATCCTCCCTCTCTTCCCCACTATCCTCCCTCTCTTCCCCAGTATCCCCCCTCTCTTCCCCAGTATCCTCGCTCTCTTTCCCAGTTTCCCCTCTCTTCCCCACAAACCCCCCGCTCTGCCCCACTATCCTCCCTCTCTTCCCCAGTATCCTCGCTCTCTTTCCCAGTTTCCCCTCTCTTCCCCACAAACCCCCCTCTCTGCCCCACTATCCTCCCTCTCTTCCCCAGTATCCCCCTCCTATTCCCCACTATCCCCCTCCTCTTCCCCAGTATCACCATTCAAGGAATTTAGTGAAGGAGCTCACTGCACAACTGGCATTTATTTCTATAAGTGAATGCTATTCCAATCACGATTTACGAAGGCTAATGAATCATTTTCTGACCACGGAATTTTAAGAGATCTCTAGAAAATGCAGCTCATTAATCAATTAATTAATAATCAAGGGTTGGAAAGAGAAAAGCACATTATCCGCTAGATATTGCAAAAAATCTTCTTCTTAAGGATTGAAGCAAGCAAATTAATTGCATTTAATGTTACCATGGAAAGACCTACTTCTTATATGAAAATCTCATCTTGTCAGCAAGAGAACATATGGCTGTTATGGGATCTCATAGCGCCTTCTGTTACCAATGCTAATTTTCTGCATTGGTTTTCCTTGCTCTTTATATATATATATATATATATATATATATATATATATATATATATATATATATATATATATATATATGCTGAATAGATTCACTTGTTCTCTGTTTCCTTTACCCCTTGTACCATATCCTACCAAACAACTCATATATCATATACGAAGATGAGAGTTTGTTTCTACTGTATCTGTCTGTGTTGTAGATAGATTTCAGAATGCTATGACCAATTGCAACTGAACTTTCCTCAGGCTATTTTCCTCAAGTATGAGTATGTCGAAAGTGACTTTTTGTTTAAAAAGAAAAAAAGAACAGCCTTCATTGTGCAGTGACCCATAGGGTTTTTCAAAGATGCTGAAGTTGGTATAGTAGGGATAAGTATAGTAAGGTGAGATGGTGCCTATAGTAGCAGTGGGGGGATAATAGCCTTTGGGAAGGCACTGGGGCTGTGGGATAGCAGATATAGTAGGGAGAGATGGTGCCTATAGTAGCAGTGGGGGGATAATAGCCTCTGGGAAGGGATTGGGGCTGTGGGATAGCAGGTATAGTAGGGAGAGATTGTGCCTATAGTAGCAGTGGGGGGATAATAGCCTCTGGGAAGGGCTGGGGCTGTGGGATAGCAGGTATAGTAGGGAGAGATGGTGCCTATAGTAGCAGTGGGGGGATAATAGCCTCTGGGAAGGGACTGGGGCTGTGGGATAGCAGGTATAGTAGGGAGAGATTGTGCCTATAGTAGCAGTGGGGGGATAATAGCCTCTGGGAAGGGCTGGGGCTGTGGGATAGCAGGTATAGTAGGGAGAGATTGTGCCTATAGTAGCAGTGGGGGGATAATAGCCTCTGGGAAGGGCTGGGGCTGTGGGATAGCAGGTATAGTAGGGAGAGATGGTGCCTATAGTAGCAGTGGGGGGATTATAGCCTCTGGGAAGGGACTGGGGCTGTGGGATAGCAGGTATAGTAGGGAGAGATGGTGCCTATAGTAGCAGTGGGGGGGATAATAGCCTATGGGAAGGGACTGGGGCTGTGGGATAGCAGGTATAGTAGGGAGAGATGGTGCCTATAGTAGCAGTGGGGGGGTAATAGCCTCTGGGAAGGGACTGGGGCTGTGGGATAGCAGGTATAGTAGGGAGAGATGGTGCCTATAATAGCAGTGGGGGGATCATAGCCTCTGGGAAGGGACTGGGGCTGTGGGATAGCAGGTATAGTAGGGAGAGATGGTGCCTATAGTAGCAGTGGGGGATAATAGCCTCTGGGAAGGGACTGTGGCTGTGGGATAGCAGGTATAGTAGGGAGAGATGGTGCCTATAGTAGCAGTGGGGGGATAATAGCCTCTGGGAAGGGACTGTGGCTGTGGGTTAGCAGGTATAGTAGGGAGAGATGGTGCCTATAGTAGCAGTGGGGGGGGGGGGGGTACTAGCCTCTGGGAAGGGACTGGGGCTGTGGGATAGCAGGTATAGTAGGGAGAGATGGTGCCTATAATAGCAGTGGGGGGATCATAGCCTCTGGGAAGGGACTGGGGCTGTGGGATAGCAGGTATAGTAGGGAGAGATGGTGCCTATAGTAGCAGTGGGGGGATAATAGCCTCTGGGAAGGGACTGGGGCTGTGGGATAGCAGGTATAGTAGGGAGAGATGGTGCCTATAGTAGCAGTGTGGGGATAATAGCCTCTGGGAAGGGACTGGGGCTGTGGGATAGCAGGTATAGTAGGGAGAGATGGTGCCTATAGTAGCAGTGGGATAATAGCCTCTGGGAAGGGACTGGGGCTGTGGGATAGCAGGTATAGTAGGGAGAGATGGTGCCTATAGTAGCAGTGGGGGGGATAATAGCCTGCTGCTGCACAGATTAGAATACACAGTGTTAGTAACCCTTCCCTTTGCCCTGCTGCCAATAACAGAATATACTCATCATCTTGAATTCAGAGGCTGAGACCTGTCAGAAAAAAATGTCCCTGATAATCGGCAGAGTCATTTTGCTGCTGGCTCTTGGGCTAAGGGTTCTCTCCAGGGCCTAGTGCAATGAGCTGTGCTGAGAGTAAGACAAACTGGTTTGGCTGTAGCTGCCAGCACTGTGTCGCATACTCACACAACTGCCAGCACCTCCCAACCCCCCCACCCCCACCCCCAGTGATCAGGAGCACTAAGCTAGAATGAATTCTACTGTTTGCACAATACTTGCTGTGGTCACTGTGCGGGACTCTTCCTTGTGTCACCCAGTGGCGGAAGGTAACAGCACCGCAAACGGATCAGTGCTCACCTACAGATGGAGAGGATCTGTATACTTCATGTGTACATTCAACATTTAAAACTGCTGCTAAAGTTGCAGGGCTGTAAATTTCTCCGCGGTCAATTGTGCAAAAAATTCTATGTAATAAAAGGGCAGTTCAGTGTAAAATGAAACTGGGTAAATAAATAATAAAAAAAATGTTTGCAATATAGTTTGGCAGATGTCTAACATAATAGCCAGAACACTACTTCCTGCTTTACAGTTCTCTAAGCTGTTAGCAGTCAGTAACCAATCAGTGACTTGAGGGGGGGCATATGGGACACCAAGGTGTTTTTTTCCTCTATCTTTGTACAAAGGCAACGCAATTAGAATATTTTCCTTGGGGGCTCTTGAATATTTTTTGTCTTTTCTTCCTCCATCAATAAACCTGTTGTCAAGATCATAGCCATAAGGCAGAATGTTCAGACTCCAAAAGTAGGTACAAATTCCTGCATGATTTATGGTTTGATGTAGGGTTACCTTCTCAAAGATTGTGTTGTTTGGCTATGTGCTGCATCTGGCTTTCTAGGGAAAAGAAGGCATTGGGGATGTGTGTCAGGTGTTTGGCAACAGGTGTTGTGCCTTTATTGTGTTTTACACACAAGCTAATTAGTGTGGGGGGGGGGGATGGTCTCCTATGAATGAACAAAGAAAGACCTGTGAGGGTCTGAAGGTTTTATAGATATAGTAACACAAAGTGGTGCTTATGGGTGTCACACCTGTGCCATGACTCGCTGAAACTTCTACATTATTTAATATAAGAGCATATAACAGGACACCTTGGAGTTCCATGACCTGTATAATAACATGTGCCCAGTGGCCTGCTTATGGTCATGGAACTTGTTGGCCTCTAGGTTCCTTTTATTTTGCAATAGGGAACACTATTTTTGTTTAACAAGAGGGGTAACATTATTTTATATAATCCATAAGGTTTCCTGGTGTGGATTTGTGCCGAAACAAGGGTAGAGTCATAAAGAACTGACTGACCCATTGGCTTTCCAGCCAAATAACACTGCACTAAATGTAAGTGGTGCGCTGGTAACTTACTAGCCATTGGCTGCAACTCTACTCAGACCTCTTTGTGCCACTATCTGTATATGGTAGCCTATTCCCAGAGACACCAGCAGTGGTGGTTCCCAATCTGTGATGGGGCTGTGATAAAAGACTCACTTCCACACCAGAAGAACATAAAGTATGAGGAACGCTAGGGCATAATAGCAGTTTCTGAAGTGATTATTAAGGGCAACCCTAACTTCTAACTGATTGGTGCACAATATCTTAAACATCATAATGGGCCAATCCCGGGTCTTCTCTTACATCACACTAGGAACACATAAGGACTTATCAATGGTAAAGTTGCCCCCGATATGCGTTACATTGCTTTCTAGGCACAGCAAGATTAAGGGTACATTTGAATGAGGGTAGCTTTGCATTGTAAAACCTTCCCACTTATAGGGTGACTACTCCATTCTATATTACAAAGATACAAAGGAGTCTACAGAGTCTGTGCCCGTATCAATGGTAAAGTTGCCCCCGATATGTGTTACATTGCCTTCTAAGAACAGCAAGTTTGAGGGTACATTTAAATGAGGGTAGCTTTGCATTGTAAAACCTTCCCACTTATAGGGTGACTGCTCCATTCTATATTACAAAGATACAAAGGAGTCTACAGAGTGTGTGCATCCTGGAACCATATTAAAAGGGTTGTTCACCTTTAAGTTAGGTGCAGTTGATTTTTATTATTTATTTTTTTTGTAAATTATTTTGCCCTCATCTTTCAAATGGGGGTCGCTGACCCTGGCAACCAAAAACTATTGCTCTGTGAGGCTACAATTTGTTTTGTCATTATTACTTTTTATTAATTGTCTTTTTATGTAGGCCCTCTCCTATCATATTCCCGTCTCTCAATCAAACCACTGGCTGGTTGCTAAAGTAAATAAGACCCTAGCAACCAGACAGCTGCTGAAGTACCCAAATGGACAGCTGCTGAACAAAAAGCTAAATAACTGAAAAACCAGTAAAAACTGGCTGCAAACTGTGTTAAAATATCAATGTCTACATAATACTAAAAGTTTTTTTTAAGGTGAACCAACGCCTTTATTGCCTTTGAGGCCTCATCCAGACATAAGCCCTTCTGATTCAATTTCATAACTCTTATGTTACTCGCAAGAGCCAGGCAACACAATGATGGCCGTAACCTTTGGACTCATAAGGCAAGTTCAGCATCACATTAACTACTAGCTGATCAATCGCCACAATCTCGGAAAGGCAACATTGATTATGTCCCTGGCGCTCATCTACTCACCTTCTTATTGAGTTGTGTAAAGTCATTGGGTGACTAATGTGCTCCATAAATCCATAGGAGTTGTTATGGGTACAAACACACTGTGTTTTGCTGCTATATATTGAGCTATGCGGCAAGTTAAGGTAAGTTCATACTGGGTTAGAGTCCACCTTACAACAAAAGCAAAACGTTCAACGATGTGTTCCACCCATGCAGTATCCGGATTAGAAATCCAGAGCTGGAATTGTCACACAGTAGAACATGTCCCCAGACACTTTGTAGATGGGAGGGTTTGAATTCCCATAGCACTTAGCCCAAGATGTCAATATCCTGCTCCTGTCATTCCCACCTGCGCCCAAGTTTGGCTATCCTGAAAACATGCACTGGGGAAGGGTTTGTTATGCCGAGGTAGAATTCTATAACTGCTGTTATTTTATGAATACCCTTGGGAGAATGATGCATAACAGATAGTTACAACTGGGAATGTGCAAAAAATGGCAGCATTTCCTTGCACACTGCCTTCCTGGAAAAATTGTCAAAGGTCCTTGCCTTCTGTTACCGAGCACAAAGACCTGCGGCCTGTCCCATGAATGAGCAATAATGGGCTCCTGAACTTGCAACAGAGGCAGCCATAAACAACCTCCATGGACTCTTCCATGTAAATAGTATTGATCAGGTGCTGGCTACATGGTACAGAGTGAGTACAGTGAGTGAGTACAGTGAGTGAGTACAGTGAGTGAGTACAGTGAGTGAGTACAGTGAGTGAGTACAGTGAGTGAGTACAGTGTGCCTCTGGTGTTCATGAAAGTGTAGCCCCAACAATGTGCCTGCTGATATCAGAAGAAGACCATTATAACTGGCTGCACCACCAAGTACTGTAGTGCCATCATCCCTCGTGGTTTGATGGTCAGTGGTTATGGGCCATCAATAAAAATCAGTTTTCTGTTTTTCCTGATGGATCACAGGGATCACAAAATCCACTCTGATTTTTTATTGACTCTGTGCACAAAAATAATCTTTTTAGCCCACACTTTTCAAAAACTGCATACATGTTAAATTTGTGCACTGACCTGAGAATTGTGTGTGTGCAGGAGCACAAGTGGGCACCTTACAGCAGTGGTGCCCAAGGTGTGGGACTGAAGCACTGGCAGAAGGAGCTTGGCCAAGCCGGGACTGGCAATCTGTGGGTTCTGGCAAATGCCAGAAGGGCTGCTGTAAGATGCCATAGACTAGGGGTGGGCAAACTACAGCCCGCGGGCCACATCCGGTCCTTTTGCCAACTCCAGCCCCCTTAAAGCTGGGCCCTGATTGGTTGCGCGTGACGTCAGCACGCACGGGGCGCAACCATATAAAAGGATGCAGCGGGGAGCCGGGGGTACAGAAGCAGCCAAGGACGGAGAAAGAAAAATGTCGCTGGAGGAGGAAGCCGCAGGTCGCTTGGGGGGGGGAAGATGGAGGATGCTGGGGGGAGCTGGTGGCAGGATTTTGAGGAGGATGCTGGGGGGGAGCTGGTGGATGCTGGAATGGGGAGCTGGAGGATGTTGGGATGGGGAGCTGGAGGATGTTGGGGAGGATGCTGGGGTGGGGAGCTGGAGGATGTTGTGGAGGATGCTGGAGTGGGGAGCTACAGGATGCTGGGGAGTGGAACTGAAGGATGCTGGGGCGGGGAGCTGGAGGATGTTGGGGAGGATGCTGGGGTGGGAAGCCGCAGGATGCTGGGGAGTGGAGCTGAAAGATGTAGGGGAGGATGCTGGGGGAGAGCTGAGAGGCCCCATGATTTCTGATGGCGGCCTTGCGCGTAACGCTGGCCTGGCCCATCTGTAAGTCAATGTGGCCCCTGAGCCAAAATGTTTGCCCCCCCCACATGCCATAGACTATTAATTGGGCTGGTGGGGGGCAGTTTGGACCACTGCTTGGAATGCCAGGCCTATTTTGAATCCCAATCCAGGACTAGGCTCAGCCTGAAGAATTCCTATTTGTTGTTATATATATACAAACCTCAAGGCGCTGCTTGAAAAGTAGTTATGGTAAGAATGTGGGACATATTTGCTGTTCTAGATACACGTGAAAGTCCAGTTTGAAAGGGATATTTGGATGTGTGCTTATTTGCTGTTCCACATATTCTTAAAACTGCGGCTGATTGCCCAATATACCAATGTTTTCCTATAACTATATGCTTGTTATAAGCTAAGGGAACCCTGGCAAATGGGCCTCCAAAGGGAGCCTGAACCAAGGTTGTTGGTTACTGAATCTGGGCAGACTGTTGTTTGGCAGCTCCTGGAGTTGGGATGCAGTTTTGCCAGGCACTCCCCATTTACAGAGGTATACCATCACATGATAAGGGAATATAACTTGAAAAGAACAATTTGTCCTTTATTGGCCAACATAGTTTTAGGCATAAATATGGTGATGCCACTGATGATGTTGAAGATACTCTGTCAAGGGAAGAATCCTTCATTGGCTCATGGTCCCAACTACAGGAGTCTTTGAATTCCGTATACACGCAAATGGTGTGTACCCTCTTACTAGTGTGCTTGTTACATTAATAAATGTATGGCATGCAGAAAACATCTGAGCAAATCTCTAAACTATCATGGGATTGCATTTAATATACTGAATATTATCTACTCCATCATGGACCTAAATGTAATCTTCTCCGCTTTAAAAACTGCATAAAATCTACACCATAATAAAACTAAAAATATTCTACTCCATCTTGAAACTGGAACTGAATATAATCTTTAAATTGCATCCATCTTGGAACTGCACATAAACTACATCTTTTGAGAACTGAATATAATCTACTCCATCCTGGAAGTGAATATAATCTACTCCAACCTGGAACTGCATGTAATCTACTCCAGGGATCCCAAACATTTTATACCCGTAAGCCACATTCAAATGGGAAAAAGTGTTGGTGAGCAACGCAAGCATAAAAAAGTTCCTGATGGTGGCAATAAGAGCAGTAATTGGCTATTTAATAGCCCCTATGTGGATTTGCAGCCTACATTTGGCTCTGTTTGGCATTATACTGGGTTTTATGCAACCAAAACTTGCCTCCAAGCCAGGAAATCAAAAATAAGCATCTACTTTGAGGCCACTGGGAGCAACATTAAAGGGGTTGGGGAGCAACATGTTGCCCCTGAGTCACTGGTTGGGGATCACTAATCTACTCCATCCTGGAAGTGAAAATAATCTACTCCATCTTGAAACTGCATAAAATCTACTCCAACCTGGAATTGCATAAAATCTACTCCATCCTGGAAGTGAATATAATATACTCCAACCTGGAACTGCATATAATCTACTCCATCCTGGAAGTGAATATAATCTACTCCATCCTGGAACTGAATATAATCTACTCCATCCTGGAAGTGAATATAATCTCCATCCTGGAAGTGAATATAATCTCCATCCTGGAACTTCATATAATCTACTCCATCCTGGAACTTCATATAATCTACTCCATCCTGGAACTTCATATAATCTACTCCATCCTGGAACTTCATATAATCTACTCCATCCTGGAACTTCATATAATCTACTCCATCCTGGAACTGCATATAATCTACTCCATCCTGGAACTTCATATAATCTACTCCATCCTGGAACTTCATATAATCTACTCCATCCTGGAACTTCATATAATCTACTCCATCCTGGAACTTCATATAATCTACTCCATCCTGGAACTTCATATAATCTACTCCATCCTGGAACTTCATATAATCTACTCCATCCTGGAACTTCATATAATCTACTCCATCCTGGAACTTCATATAATCTACTCCATCCTGGAAGTGAATATAATCTACTCCAACCTGGAACTTCATATAATCTACTCCATCCTGGAACTTCATATAATCTACTCCATCCTGGAACTTCATATAATCTACTCCAACCTGGAACTGAATATAATCTACTCCATCCTGGAACTGCATATAATCTACTCCATCTTCAATCTACATAAAACCTACTCCATTTTAGAACTGATTTTAATCTACTACATCTTGGAACCGAATATAATGATTTATGCATTTTTTCTTTGTGTGCCATTGCTCTTAAAATCTGGCAGGGGGGCTGCACACCACAATTATATCATGCATGCAGTACTGAATGCGATGAATAAAAGAGAGGGGAAATTATAGTATATGATGATAGCATCCCTTACCTTTTCTTTTTTTCCCCCAGGCAGCAGGGTTGTAAAGCAATCATAGGTAATTTAGATAAGGACCACTTATGCCTAATTGTCTGCTCCATGCACAGCCAGAATGCTGTGACTGAGAGGAAATAGAAACGCAATATATATTCCTTATGTAACAAAAGAAAAAAGGGGACAGTGTATATAGGGAAAAATATACATAGATATGTTTCCACAATAATGTTTAATCTAAATTAAATATGGTGTAACTAGATATATAGTAGTCCCGCAGGGTCATAGGGGGGCCTGGTCTGCTGCATTAGTGTCTTGTAGGTCTCTATAAAAATATATTGCATAAACAAGCTGATATATAAAACCCTGCTTCATCTAAATAAACCATGTTCATAAAAATTTACTTACTTAAATTTTATACAGGTATAGGACCCATTATCCAGAAAACTCGGGACCAAGGGTATTCCGGAGAAGGGGTCTCTATATCTTAAGTCTACTAAAAATCAATAAAACATTAAATAAACCCAATAGGATTGTTTTGCATACAATAAGGGGTAATTATATCTTAGTTGGGATCAAGTACAGGTACTGTTTTATTATTACAGAGAAAAGGGAATCATTTAACCATTAAATAAACCCAATAGGGCTGTTCTGCCCCCAATAAGGGGTAATTATATCTTAGTTGGGATCAAGTACAGGTACTGTTTTATTATTACAGAGAAAAGGGAATCATTTAACCATTAAATAAACCCAATAGGGCTGTTCTGCCCCAATAAGGGGTAATTATATCTTAGTTGGGATCAAGTACAGGTACTGTTTTATTATTACAGAGAAAAAGGAATCATTTAACCATTAAATAAACCCAATAGGGCTGTTCTGCCCCAATAAGGGGTAATTATATCTTAGTTGGGATCAAGTACAGGTACTGTTTTATTATTACAGAGAAAAGGGAATCATTTAACCATGAAATAAACCCAATAGGGCTGTTCTGCCCCCAATAAGGGGTAATTATATCTTAGTTGGGATCGAGTACAGGTACTGTTTTATTACTACAGAGAAAAAGAAAATTAGTTTTAAAATTCTGTATTATTTGTTTTAAAATGGAGTCTATGGGAGACGGCCTTTCTGTAATTCAGAGATTTCTAGATAATGACTTTCTGGATAAGGGATCCGATACCTGAAGTATGTGCCATTGGGTAATTCTAAATAAAAAATTGCCATTTTAAGAATTAAGGGCCGCCCCCTGGGATCATGGGATTCACAGTGCACAAAAACAAGCCAAGGCACACATACATGCTAGGCCCCATCAGCCAATGAATGGGCAGAGTTCTGCCTTTTTCTCCCACACTACTTCCTGTTGCTGCATCACTTCCTGTCAGCTGATCTCTGAGGGAACACACAGCCCATCACTAAATGGCGGCTCAAGGGAAAGGATGTAAAAGGGCAATATTTACTGATATATTTATTCCAGTTTGGTGAGATTCTTTAATAGGTCACTTAACATAATATAAACTATCTGTTGGCTAAGAATTCATTCTGGGGGTATAGTTTTCCATTAAGCAATAATGAATTGACCAGACTTTGCTTTCAGGCCATTGTGGTAGCAGGCTATTTTGGGAAATTCAGCACTGCCCCAACTACTTAAAAACATAGGTGTTATGGTGCCTAAAACCATTCCAGGTGCCATTGCCCTAACTACAACTCCCGCTTCCCCACATTTGGGGTCTTCCCCTTCCATAAAATTCTTATGCCAAATCAAGTAAATCTTTTTTTTATTTTTTTAGTATCACTGCTCCTTTAAATCACGAGGCTCCCTCAACCAGCCAAAGGATATTTACTGCCTCAGAAATATATGTGCTTCATGTTTAATTTCCAGCCATTAGAGGTTGAGCATTAATTAAGCCATTGTCAGCCCCGGTGAGGATATAACAAATTTCCAGCCTTCCGTGGAGACCTATGAAAATGTCATTCTTCAGCAACTACAATTAATTCTAGTGCAAAACGAGGGGAAGGGATTTTTATAAATGAATCCATCTGGGCAAGGCTGGAAATAGGGCAATGTAATAAAGAGAAAGTGCCATCCCCCAGGATATTGGTCAATGTCAGAAATGGCGCTAGGATCTCTTTCAGCATGGGTAGCGCTCAACTTTCACAGATATTTCAAATATATTAGTATCATTTTCAGTTATGTTCACTATTGCTTTGTTTGGGTTTGTAGACAGGCATCAGAGCAATCTGCTGAAAAGAAAATTATCCCCCCAGAGTGAATACGTAACCAACAGATAGTTTATATTATGTTAAGTGGCCTTTTAAAGAATCTCGCCAAACTGGAATATATATATCAGTAAATATTGCCCTTTTACATCCTTTCCCTTGAGCCGCCATTTAGTGATGGGCTGTGTGCTCCCTCAGAGATCAGCTGACAGGAAATAATGCAGCTCTAACTGTAACAGGAAGTAGTGTGGGAGCAAAAGGCAGAACTCTGCCCATTCATTGGCTGATGGGGCCTAGCATGTATGTGTGCCTTGGCTTGTTTGTGTGAATCCTATGATCCCAGGAGGCGGCCCTTAGTACTTAAAATGGCAGTTTCCTATTTAGGATTACCCAATGGCACATACTAAAAAAAAAAGTATATTTATATGAAAATGGATTATTTAGATGAAGCAGGGTTTTACATATGAGCTGTTTATGCAATATATTTTTATAGAGACCTACATTGCTTGGGGGTATAGTTTTCCTTTAACAGGACATCAGCTTGGAGAAAGTATTATAGAACGTGAAAGCACACTTGCCCTTTAAAACTCCTTTCCCAAGCAGGTACACATAACATTTTAACACAGATATGAGAACCTTTACATTTATTCCAGGTAATATTAAACACGACTCTTCTATTAAAAAAAAAGAGATCCCTGCTTTACAGTAATTGCCCTTTTAATTAACATCCAGACATGCTATGAACCGTGGAGCACAAGTCAATGTAATATATTTAATATAAGAGCCAGTGTTAAGAGTTTCATTAATAAGGCATCCCGCTCCCGAGAGTGCGAACAGAAGGAAAATCAAAGGGCCCGATGCAATCTCTCCGTTTCTCTGTTCTTCACAGTGAATAGAGATCTAAAAGGGAACGATATAAATGATAAGTAAAAGACCGGTCTATGGGCAGCTTATTACTTTATACAGAAGGTTCTCATCATTAAATCTCCAGTCCCAGCCAGAACCTGCTAACCCAATTGCACTAACATCAATATACAGTTCTGGCCTTTCTGCCATTATATCGTCTGCAGCAAGTGCCCTTTTAGCCAGTGTTCTCCAGGGAAAAATTAGCAATGAGCGACCTTCCAATGTACATTAACACAACTTTTTAGTGGTTTTGCTATTGAAAGCAAAAGCCATCTGCCCCCTTTCTAACATTTTAAATACTTATCATTACACAGCTAGAAAAACTTGTATCCAATCAGAGCATCAGAATGATCACAGGGCTAGACCAACCTGTATCCAATCAGAGCATTAGAATGATCACATGGCTAGACCAAACTGCATCCAATCAGAGCATTAGAATGATCACAGGGCTAGACCAACCTGTATCCAATCAGAGCATTAGAATGATCCCAGGGCTAGACCAACCTGTATCCAATCAGAGCATTAGAATGATCACAGGGCTAGACCAACCTGTATCCAATCAGAGCATTAGAATGATCACAGGGCTAGACCAACCTGTATCCAATCAGAACATTAGAATGATCACAGGGCTAGACCAACCTGTATCCAATCAGAGCATTAGAATGATCACAGGGCTAGACCAACCTGTATCCAATCAGAACATTAGAATGATCACAGGGCTAGACCAACCTGTATCCAATCAGAGCATTAGAATGATCACAGGGCTAGACCAACCTGTATCCAATCAGTGCATTAGAATGATCACAGGGCTAGACCAACCTGTATCCAATCAGAGCATCAGAATGATCACAGGGCTAGACCAACCTGTATCCAATCACAGCATTAGACTGATCCCAGGGCTAGACCAACCTGTATCCAATCAGAGCATCAGAATGATCACAGGGCTAGACCAACCTGTATGCAATCAGAGCATTAGAATGATCACAGGGCTAGACCAACCTGTATCCAATCAGAGCATTAGAATGATCACAGGGCTACACCAACCTGTATCCAATCAGAGCATTAGAATGATCACAGGGCTACACCAACCTGTATCCAATCAGAACATTAGAATGATCACAGGGCTAGACCAACCTGTCTCCAATCAGAGCATTAGAATGATCACAGGGCTAGACCAACCTGTATCCAATCAGAGCATTAGAATGATCTCAGGGCTAGACCAACCTCTATCCAATCAGAGCATTAGAATGATCACAGGGCTAGACCAACCTGTATCCAATCAGAACATTAGAATGATCACAGGGCTAGACCAACCTGTATGCAATCAGAGCATTAGAATGATCACAGGGCTAGACCAACCTGTATCCAATCAGAGCATTAGAATGATCCCAGGGCTAGACCAACCTGTATCCAATCAGAGCATTAGAATGATCACAGGGCTACACCAACCTGTATCCAATCAGAATATTAGAATGATCACAGGGCTAGACCAACCTGTATCCAATCAGAGCATTAGAATGATCACAGGGCTAGACCAACCTGTATCCAATCAGAGCATTAGAATGATCACAGGGCTAGACCAACCTGTATCCAATCAGAGCATTAGAATGATCTCAGGGCTAGACCAACCTCTATCCAATCAGAGCATTAGAATGATCACAAGGCTAGACCAACCTGTATCCAATCAGAGCATTAGAATGATCACAGAGCTAGACCAACCTGTATCCAATCAGAGAATTAGAATGATCACAGGGCTAGACCAACCTGTATCCAATCAGAGCATTAGAATGATCACAGGGCTAGACCAACCTGTATCCAATCAGAGCATCAGAATTATCACAGGGCTAGACTAACCTGTATCCAATCAGAGCATTAGAATGTTCACAGGTCTAGACCAACCTGTATCCAATCAGAGCATCAGAATTATCACAGGGCTAGACTAACCTGTATCCAATCAGAGCATTAGAATGTTCACAGGGCTAGACTAACCTGTATCCAATCAGAGCATTAGAATGTTCACAGGGCTAGACTAACCTGTATCCAATCAGAGCATTAGAATGTTCACAGGGCTAGACTAACCTGTATCCAATCAGAGCATTAGAATGTTCACAGGGCTAGACTAACCTGTATCCAATCAGAGCATTAGAATGTTCACAGGGCTAGACTAACCTGTACCCAATCAGAGCATTAGAATGTTCACAGGGCTAGACCATCTGAGAACATTATATTTATCCAAGGAGATAACTATAACAGGTTTGTAATTTAATGTTGAATCTAAGTACCAAGCAGTGGAACAGATATGGGATTATTTACGCTTTCCAAGCTGGCCATATTTGGGCATCTTTAGCCATCTTTAGAACATCCATAAGCTAGGTAATAACCTGCACCCAGAGAGTTAGAATGTGCCATTACAGTAAGGTATTACAGCTCCGATGGGTGGTCTCCATACCTGCAATCAATCCAACCCCCACCCTGAGCTCCGTGTTGTCAGGATATGCCCAGGGGGCACAGGTGGATCAGTAAGTATCAGTGTAATTACCAGAGAGGCACCTGTGCTCCTGAGTGGAAACCAGCAAAACACCCATTGCTGAGGGAACAGGCTTTGAATCCACTGGGGTAGGGGGGCTCTATTTCTGCAAGTATATGTAATTTTGGGGAAAATAATGAATACTTTTGCCTATCCTTAATATTAAGCAGCCGACACAGGCTTTTGACTTTGGACTGTTTCTCTTTCATCCATAATGGCTTAAAGCTTCTGTAAGGGCTAAGGGGTACAGCAGCTCTATGCACTTATCCGCAAACAGAAATAATTAAAGGCTTATCTGCCATTTAAGTTCTGTATTGATTTTTCTATTGTGCCTATTTTTGGATTACGTGTTTCCCTTGGGTACGGAGCATGTGGCAGGTTGTCCCGGCTCCAGTGTAAACTCCCCCACCAGAAAACTGACTTGGGCAGATAATCCAGGGAATATACCAGGGTGATCCTCTACTTACAAAGCCAACTCAGAACTATTGCCGGCTGGAATGTAGATGCAAATTTAGATGTAGGTACAATGATTTAAATCCAGTAGGTGGAACCTACCCAAGATCTTCCGGTTCTGCACCGCTTATATCTGCTACATGGGACTGGCACGGAAGGCAGAACTGCTCAGATCAATAGCAATGTATACTCATTACTTGCATCAGTACCTCGTAGGCACAAATAGGAGAAGGAAAGTTACAATCACTGGGTGTGCCAAAATGTTAGGCACCCCCCCCCCCCAGTCATTATAATCGCTTACCTGAAATGCCCGGCCAGTAGTGTGTTTTGGCCGGCCCACAACCTGCGGGTTTACCCGTGGATGGGGAGAGTTGTGCTGACAACGCAACATTAAAAGCGGGCCGTAGGTGGGTGCGGCTCAAACCCTTCCGCCTCCCTCCCCACCCGCAACCTACCTGAGCCCCACTTTTGGGTCTGGTGGAGTCTATTTTTAGGCGTGTGCCTGCCCTGCCCCACCCCCTCCATGATGTTATAGGTGGGGCAGGTCCGGGTCTATAAGTAGACGTAAAGCCGCGGGCAGGGCCGGATTTGAAGTTAGGGCGCCCCAAGGCCGACCCCTTTTGATACCCGCCCACCTCCTCCTCCCTCGCCACAAATCCGGGCCTGGCCGCAGGCTGGGTCGGGTGGAGAAGGGGCGGGTTAGGGTCGGGTGTGGTTTGACAAAAAGTTGACCTGCACATCACTACCTGCCGGTGCTCCTGTTAGGAGAAAACTGCATCGGCTTTTGTATGACATAGACATTGTTTTTCTGAGACAATTTGCAATTGGGTTTTATTTATTATCCTTTTTCGGTTATTTCACTTTTTGTTCAGCAGCTCTCTGGTTTGGAATTTTAGTAGCTCTCTGGTTGCTAGGGTTTTCTTTACCTTAGGAACCATGAAGTAGGTTGAATGAGTGACTGGGATATGAATAGGAGGGGGACTGAGTAGAAAGATCAGTAATATAAAGTAACAGTAATAATAAGTTAAATTAAAGGTGAACTACCCCTTTAATAAGAGCCCAACATCTGGGACCCTTCCTGTGGAATACGATGGGTCTGGGCCAAATACAATTATTCTTGTTGTAGATATTATAATCCTGCTTCTTTTTCTAAATCGTGCCTATTTACGCTGAGGAACTACTGCCCCCCCCCCCCCCGACTGGGAGCAGCGGTGATTCTAAGGCCCCTGGGGGGGTTACATTGCGCTGAAAGAATGGCATGATAGAATTGTGTTTGGTGAAGAGGGAAGAGGAATCATAATCGATTCTGATGGCTGCAAAATACATGAGTGATGAAGAACAGACCCTGATCGAGGGCGTATTTTGGGCCAAGCAGTGCGGCAGAATGAAGGCTGGCGGAGCTGCTTTCCCATTCAGGCACGTGGTAGCTCTGAGCTGGGTGCTATTGCTTAGGGATCTGCTTGTGATCTTGGCTCGAGAGGCCTGCAATTTGGCCTTCACCGCTCTTATCTACACCCAGTCCTGCATTTCAGCAGCTCGTGATCCTAAAACTCAACAGAAAAAGTCTCTGCTTCTCCCAGCAGATTCAACATTTCAGCACTAAACCTCCTACAGACTGCAATACACAGAGGCTATAGAGGGAAATTGTGTTGGCTGCAGAAATCCCAAGAATGAATTCAAATATATATACTGAATCATTACAGGGGTTGTGCACCTTTGAGTTAACTTTCAGTATAATGTAGAGAGTCATATCCTGAGACAATTTGCAATCGGTCTTCATTATTAATTATTTGTCGTTTTTTCAATATATAACACATAGTAAACTTCCCTGATTTTACATTTTCCTGGATTGTGCACCATTTTTTTCTGGTCCCCCAAAAAACTTAAAATGGGGGTTCTACTGTATTGCATAAACAAGCTCATATGTAAAACCCTGCTTCATCTGAATAAACCATTTTCATAAAAATATACTTTTTTAGTAGTATGTGCCATTGGGTAATCCTAAATAGGAAACTGCCATTTTAATTGCCATTACGGATTAATTATATCTTAGTTGGGATCAAGTACAGGTACTGTTTTATTATTACAGAGAAAAGGGAATCATTTAACCATGAAATAAACCCAATAGGGCTGTTCTGCCCCCAATAAGGGGTAATTATATCTTAGTTGGGATCAAGTACAGGTACTGTTTTATTATTACAGAGAAAAGGGAATCATTTAACCATTAAATAAACCCAATAGGGCTGTTCTGCCCCAATAAGGGGTAATTATATCTTAGTTGGGATCAAGTACAGGTACTGTTTTATTATTACAGAGAAAAGGGAATCATTTAACCATTAAATAAACCCAATAGGGCTGTTCTGCCCCCAATAAGGGGTAATTATATCTTAGTTGGGATCAAGTACAGGTACTGTTTTATTATTACAGAGAAAAGGGAATCATTTAACCATTAAATAAACCCAATAGGGCTGTTCTGCCCCCAATAAGGGGTAATTATATCTTAGTTGGGATCAAGTACAGGTACTGTTTTATTATTACAGAGAAAAGGGAATCATTTAACCATTAAATAAACCCAATAGGGCTGTTCTGCCCCCAATAAGGGGTAATTATATCTTAGTTGGGATCAAGTACAGGTACTGTTTTATTATTACAGAGAAAAGGGAATCATTTAACCATTAAATAAACCCAATAGGGCTGTTCTGCCCCCAATAAGAGGTAATTATATCTTAGTTGGGATCAAGTACAGGTACTGTTTTATTATTACAGAGAAAAGGGAATAATTTAACCATTAAATAAACCCAATAAGATTGTTCTGCCCCCAATAAGGGGTAATTATATCTTAGTTGGGATCAAGTACAGGTTATGTTTTATTATTACAGAGAAAAGGGAATCATTTAACCATTAAATAAACCCAATAGGGCTGTTCTGCCCCCAATAAGAGGTAATTATATCTTAGTTGGGATCAAGTACAGGTACTGTTTTATTATTACAGAGAAAAGGGAATCATTTAACCATTAAATAAACCCAATAGGGCTGTTCTGCCCCCAATAAGGGGTAATTATATCTTAGTTGGGATCAAGTACAGGTACTGTTTTATTATTACAGAGAAAAGGGAATAATTTAACCATTAAATAAACCCAATAAGATTGTTCTGCCCCCAATAAGGGGTAATTATATCTTAGTTGGGATCAAGTACAGGTTATGTTTTATTATTACAGAGAAAAGGGAATCATTTAACCATTAAATAAACCCAATAGGACTGTTCTGCCCCCAATAAGGGGTAATTATATCTTAGTTGGGATCAAGTACTGGTACTGTTTTATTATTACAGAGAAAAGGGAATCATTTAACCATTAAATAAACCCAATAGGGCTGTTCTGCCCCCAATTAGGGGTAATTATATCTTAGTTGGGATCAAGTACAGGTACTGTTTTATTATTACAGAGAAAAAGGAAACTATTTTTAAAAATGTGAATTATTTGATTAAAATGGAGTCTATGAGAGATGGCCTTTCTGTAATTCGGAACTTTCTGGATAATGGGTTTCCGGATAAGGGGTCCAATACCTGTATATATATATTCCAGTTTGGCGAGATTCTTTAATAGGTCACTTAACATAATATAAACTCCGTTGGTTACGTATTCATTCTGGGGGTATAGTTTCCCTTTAATAAGCGGCAGTGCAAATGCACAGTATGTTCCCCTGCTGCCCTGCATAGCTTACTTATTTACAGTACAAATGAAGTCCCTTTGAGCAGCGCTTTGTCATTTAATGATTATGTGCCAAGGGGGCAGTGCATGGGGGTTGTCGGCGAGTTGAAAGAGGACCCTGCTGGGCCAAAGAGACTCAGAAGCCAAGGGAACCACTGTGCATAGGGACTGACAGTGAGGGACAAACTCTTCTATAAATAACCAAAGTAAGGCAGAGACAGGGGATCGCTGAGGTTAAACAAACTTGCATTGCGCATCTCTATAGGGGGAGGAAGCAGCACTAAGATCACAATCTAGTTAAACAGATGGGCATTTTTCTGTTCATGCTTTCATTGCTTTTTAACTGTGCTCTGTAGGCTATTCCCCAGCTTACTTAAAGGGGTGGTTCTCCTTTAAATTAACTTTTAGTATGTTATAGAATGGCCACTTCTGAGCAACTTTTCAACTAGTCTTCATTGTTTATTTGTTATGGTTTTTGAATGATTTGCCTGCTTCTTCTGACTCTTTCCAGCTTTCAAGCAGGGGTCACTGACCCTGGCAGCAGGTTAGGTTTTATTACTTAGTTTTCTATTACTCAGTTGTCTCAATAGTGCCCTTAAGTCTCCCTATATTTTGCCTGTTCAGATGATCAGAAGCCTCATAAGAAAATAAATGCTGAGCTGTGAAAAGAAAGTTCCGATAATGCCTCACTCCTGCACCAAGACCAAGACCGGTGTACATGCTCAGTTAGTAAGACTATGGGGGACATTTACTAATCCACGAACGTCCGAAAAGTGTCCGAATGCATTTTTTTCGCTATGATCTGTATTTTTGCGATTTTTTTCGTCGCCGCCGCGACTTTTTCGCGAATTGTCGCAACTTTTTCGTCGCTGTTGCAAAATAATCGTACTGTCGAACAGAGTACGAAAATTTCGGATTCATTCAAGCTTGGGTATCGTGACTTTGCTTGGGCCAGGTTGGAGCTGCAGAGTGCCATTGAGCCCTATGGGAGACTTTCCTTGGGCCGGGTTGGAGCTGCAGAGTGCCATTGAGCCCTATGGGAGACTTTCCTTGGGCCGGGTTGGAGCTGCAGAGTGCCATTGATTCCTATGGGAGACTTTCCTTGGGCCGGGTTGGAGCTGCAGAGTGCCATTGAGCCCTATGGGAGACTTTCCTTAGGCCGGGTTTGAGCTGCAGAGTGCCATTGAGCCCTATGGGAGACTTTCCTTGGGCCGGGTTGGAGCTGCAGAGTACCATTGAGCCCTATGGGAGACTTTCCTTGGGCCAGGTTGGAGCTGCAGAGTGCCATTGAGCCCTATGGGAGACTTTCCTTAGGCCGGGTTGGAGCTGCAGAGTGCCATTGAGCCCTATGGGAGGCTTTCCTTGGGCCAGGTTGGAGCTGCAGAGTGCCATTGAGCCCTATGGGAGACTTTTTCTTGGGCCGGGTTGGAGCTGCAGAGTGCCATTGAGCCCTATGGGAGACTTTCCTTGGGCCAGGTTGGAGCTGCAGAGTGCCATTGAGCCCTATGGGAGACTTTCCTTGGGCCGGGTTGGAGCTGCAGAGTGCCATTGAGCCCTATGGGAGACTTTCTTTGGGCCGGGTTGGAGCTGCAGAGTGCCATTGAGCCCTATGGGAGACTTTCTTTGGGACGGGTTGGAGCTGCAGAGTGCCATTGAGCCCTATGGGAGACTTTCCTTGGGCCGGGTTGGAGCTGCAGAGTACCATTGAGCCCTATGGGAGACTTTCCTTGGGCCGGGTTGGAGCTGCAGAGTGCCATTGAGCCCTATGGGAGACTTTCTTTGGGACGGGTTGGAGCTGCAGAGTGCCATTGAGCCCTATGGGAGACTTTCTTTGGGACGGGTTGGAGCTGCAGAGTGCCATTGAGCCCTATGGGAGACTTTCTTTGGGACGGGTTGGAGCTGCAGAGTGCCATTGAGCCCTATGGGAGACTTTTTTTGGGACGGGTTGGAGCTGCAGAGTGCCATTGAGCCCTATGGGAGACTTTCCTTGGGCCGGGTTGGAGCTGCAGAGTGCCATTGAGCCCTATGGGAGACTTTCTTTGGGATGGGTTGGAGCTGCAGAGTGCCATTGAGCCCTATGGGAGACTTTCCTTGGGCCGGGTTGGAGCTGCAGAGTGCCATTGAGCCCTATGGGAGACTTTCTTTGGGACGGGTTGGAGCTGCAGAGTGCCATTGAGCCCTATGGGAGACTTTCCTTGGGCCGGGTTGGAGCTGCAGAGTGCCATTGAGCCCTATGGGAGACTTTCTTTGGGCCGGGTTGGAGCTGCAGAGTGCCATTGAGCCCTATGGGAGACTTTCCTTGGGCCGGGTTGGAGCTGCAGAGTGCCATTGAGCCCTATGGGAGGCTTTCCTTGGGCCGGGTTGGAGCTGCAGAGTGCCATTGAGCCCTATGGGAGGCTTTCCTTGGGCCAGGTTGGAGCTGCAGAGTGCCATTGAGTCCTATGGGAGGCTTCCAAAATCATGCAAAGTCGGAAAGGTTTGCCCGCCGTTTACGAGCGCTCAATACGAAAAAAGTCGCGACAATTCGCGAAAAAGTCGTAACGATGACGAAAAAGTTGCGACGGCAACGAAAAAATACGAAAAAGTCGCAAAATGTTCGATTCCAATCCGTTTTTTTCCCATTCGGGATTCGGATTCGTGGATTAGTAAATCTCCCCCTATGAGTCAGCTTCCTGCTGATTGGCTCAGATCCACATTCCTAAGGGGGGAGGAGGGAGTTCTTAGCAGGAGAGGAGAGAGAGGAAAGAGCTGCACAGACTCTGGCACAGGAAAATGGAGACAAGGAAGACGACAAGAAATCCTGTGTTTCTTTTGATAGAGGACTCTGTGAGTGCTTATGGCTGTATTTACATAGACCTTTTTGATAAAGCTTACTGAGTTTTTACCTTTCCTTCTCCTTAAATATGAAATAAAGGAACCAATCTGCCAGGCACACCCAGTCACCACCCATAACCCTGCCCTTTTTTTTTGGAAATCCTCCTTTTTTCAGTACTGCCGAAGGAAATCTGGATCATTGAAAGTGTTACAGCCCATTAAATGTAAATTCCCACTTTGGGAAACCTCTTAGCACCAAACTCTACAATGGGTGTCCTCCAATTTATGTTTCCTATTAATAACACTGTTCAATGGCAAATAAAGCAACAACCACAGGCATCCAAATTGGATGGGTGCTCAAGCGGCTTCACCCTTTCCAGGGGTGTTACGTCATATAAGGATAGACATGCTGTGATACTTCTATTAGCAAAGTGAAAATAGTGTTTATTTGGTCAAAGACCAGACCTACAGGCTGCAGCATGTCTTTCCCTATTAATAACATTTGTATCCTATCTGACCGTACCTGATTTGGTCAGAAATTTTGGCTGAATCTGATCTTTGCCAGACGATCCTCTCATACTCATACTTTGCACTGGGAGTTGGTGCTG
Organism: Xenopus tropicalis; assembly: GCF_000004195.4. Taxonomy (NCBI): domain Eukaryota; kingdom Metazoa; phylum Chordata; class Amphibia; order Anura; family Pipidae; genus Xenopus; species Xenopus tropicalis. Next base: position 14,829,115 of record NC_030682.2, on the reverse strand, counting down.
AAGGCCGGCTGGATGACTGGAAGGCTGGCCTAAGGTTTTGCAGGATAATGATTCTTGAATCATATAGTGGAACAGGGCTCTTTTATGAACCTGGGGTTCCGAACTCCGAACCCCCCCATCAATCAAAGCAGCCTGCCAGGGGATACTGGGAGTTGTAGTTTATCAAGAGAAGTAAAGACTAAATTACATATATTTTCAGTATGCAGTCACACATGAAATTCTTGCATTATCTGAACCTCTGGGACTACTAAGCAATGCTGCACAGGTGTCCGAAGTGGTAAGTGGGCATATAGCGGACTAAGCTACACATATAGCGGACTTAGCTACACATATATAGCGGACTAAGCTACACATATAGCGGACTAAGCTACGCATATAGCAGACTAAGCTACGCATATAGCGGACTAAGCTACGCATATAGCGGACTAAGCTACACATACAGTGGACTAAGTTACACATATAGCAGCACATATAGTGGACTAAGCTACACATACAGTGGACTAAGTTACAGATATAGCGGACTAAAGGTCCCCATACACTATAAGATCCGCTCGCTTGGTGATGTCACCAAGCGAGCGGATCTTCACCCGATATCCCCACCTACGGGTGGGCGATATCGGGTAGGAAGTAGCTTAAAAAAAAAAAATCTGATCGTTCGGGGACCGCATCAACGAGCCGATGCGGTCCCCCATCCGACTCGATTTTCTAACCTGGCCGATCGATATCTGGCCAATTTCAGGCCAGATATCGGTCGGCCAGGCCCCTCGTTTCTGCCCCTACACGGGCCGATAAGCTGCCGAGTCGGTCCAAGGGACCAATATCGGCAGCTTCTATCGGCCCGTGTACACAAGCTACACATATAGTGGACTAAGCGACACATATAGTGGACTAAGCGACACATATAGTGGACTAAGCGACACATATAGTGGACTAAGCTACACACAATTGTGGTCCCCATATTTCCCAGTTACACGGCACTACTAGTGCTGGAATATTGATGGGAATGGCGTAGTGATAGAGAAGGGTGCCGGTGCCAGGGTTGGCAGTGTTTGGCACTGAAGGAGTCAGCCTTCACCTCCCCCTCCTTCCTGCTCGCCTCTGAGCTGGAGCAGCAGCAGCCGGGGAGCGGGGCTGGGCTCAGCCTGCTGTTATGTAACCACAGACACACAAGCCAAGAGCAGCCCCGGGCTCCTTCCACCTCCCCTCTTGTACAAGCCAATTATCAAGTATCAGCAGCATCACAAGGGGAGGCCAAGCAATAATTAAAGGTCCCTTTCCCCTCCCCTCTCCCACTCATTAATAACATAGTTCAAGGCTTAGGGTAAGCAGAACAGCTGTAGCAAGTCCCCCCCACCCCCAGTGCTCTTCTCCTGCTCTGGGGACAGACTGAAGGAACAGCCCCTGGGCCCACCATGCCCACTGTACTGCCAGGAGGGGCACAGCTTGCTGTCACCCATAAACCTACTCCTGACACTCTCTCATACACTAACCCCGCCTTCATCTGATGGCCCCTCCCCTTCTCCTCCCCACCCACCCATACAAACACAAAAACAAACTAACCACTCCTGTCTATACCGGAGCAAACAAACACCCCCTCAGCACTCTCCCATAATACATATATACATATTATATATCACTGGTGTTACTTGCCCCACTGCACAGTAAAGTGTAGAATATAAAAACAAATAAGACCACCCAGGGGTCTTTTGTGCATATTGAAATCTGTATTCAGTGCATGTAAATCAATGGCTTAGTCCTCCTTGGGGCCTTTATCAAATGTTAAAAACAATACATGCCCAATGCAATATACTCAGTGTAAAAAAAAAGTGCACATCTCACATGTTTTTCCTAAATTTATAAATATACCTTAATATGACTTTGATCATCATAGCACAGTATATTTATGGATTTTGGAGCAATATGTGAGATATATAATTATTCTAAATTGTATTGACATATTTATTGCAACCTTAGGCTCAGCCACTTTGGTAAGGGGAATGTGATTGAAATTGCTGGCACTGTCACTTTAAATTTTGTGGAGGGGTATAATGAGCTCAGGGTCGGACTGGGGGGTGTAGGGCCCACTGCTGCCCGCCTAACCCCCTCCCCCACATACATTATATTTACAATTGGAGCTTCGGGGGAGGGAGATCTACGGACCGGGGGGAGTGCCGGCCGGGATTGGGTATGGGCCAGTGGGGCACACCAGGGCTGGGGGCCCACCGGGTATTTTCCCGGTAACTCACTAGTCCAGTCTAACCCTGAATGTGCTTGTATATGCACCTTGATTAAGGTCCCAAGGAGGACTGAAACAATGGTTTTCAATATGCACGAAAGTTCCCTGATTTTATATATATTTATATATCTCTCTCTCTCTATATATATATAAAATATAAGAAAGCCATGAATATCTTGTAAACTATATAGTGAATAAAGTGTATTGTATCATGTCACTGAGAAGATCTTCCGTATAGAGGTCATGGAACGCAGAGTTGCCTTCTAATATCCTCATATTTTACAACAGGGGGTACTTTATTTATTATAATATACACATTTCAGTGAGTCACGTGACATTACATCACTAAACTCTGATAGTACCTGATGACATCACTCAGCACTGTTTATAAGGATATAATATACAGGATATATATGGCTCTTATTGTGTTTTATATACCTATAAATGTTATTTAGTGATGTCATCAGTTATAATTAGTGCTTAGTGATGTAATTTCTGTCACATGACTGAAACCTGTGTATTATAATGAATAAAACTCCCTGTTAAAAAATATGAGGATATTAGAAATCACTTCGGAGTTTAGTTAAGTACCAACACTCTCTTTATTAGACTTAAAACCATAAAATATATTTCACATATCACTTGTATCCAACGTTTCAAACAGAATGTTTGGAGACGTGTGCGGGCACACTTTCTTTAATATGTATATCTCACTGTACTTCCCAGTACTCTCTCGTCTACATACTCAGCACTTCTTATAATAGTGTGTATCTATATATGTGCATGTATATATATATATATATATACACACACACAAATGCTTCCAGTTAGCATTCTCACATCTGCACACACATGTTCACACACACACACACACACACACACACACACACACACTCTTACCTACACACATACTCAACTCTGCCCCATATATAAACGCACACACATAAACAAAAGCAGGTACATTCATCGGGTATTTGCTCACTCTCAGGTAAGCACGCTCCCACTTGTACGTGGTGCAAATGGAAGAGAAGGAAATCAAGGCTGGCTCAAGCAGTGGGACAGCAGACACGATGCCCGGCACACGTACAGTGAGATTTGCACCCACGCACAAACTCACACACAACACTGGCTGCTCAGGAAGGGACGACGGATCATTTCCCTATGGATGAGAATAGGAGGGGACCTTCACACCACAAAGCTCTTCCATCTGCTCACAGGAATATCCCTAGTATAAACATACGTAGAGCTGAGCATTCCCCATGTCTGCGTATGGCACACACCGGGACACCACACTCATGTCCAGCACATAAATATCTATGTATTTAGGATTGGTCTTAGCATGACAGAACCCTGAACAAACACAACCATGCATTCCTGCTCAGAATAGGAAACCACTCTGACACACAGGACTCTCCCATCTACATACCCAGAGCAGGAAACTCTGCCCATACCCAGCTCTTTCATGCGCACACACACAGCAGTACACCCCAACCACACTCGCTGCTTATGTACCTGCCATAGCACTGCTGTATGCTCTCATGTTCCTGCCCAGAGTACCACATGATGATTTCTCTCTAACATGCACCTCCCAGGAAAAGAAACAGCACATACATGATAACTCTCCTCCATTGTATTTATCAACTCTGTCACACTCATGTACCACAAGCAGCAGTCTGCCCCGTGCACTGCTCTGGCAACGCTGATTCCAACAGTGCTGCCTAACTGGCTGGGTGCCCTAATACTGCCATATCAGGCCACTTGGTTAAGCTGTCCATGCTGGAGGCAAACACTTGCAAGGAAGGGAAAGAAACACGGCTGAACGGGGTATTGGTTCAGAACAGTTATATCTGTTACCCAGCTCTCCCAGAATACCCAGAATGGCAGGAACCCCACTACCAGGCTACGCAATAGGTGCACTCTACCTAAGTACTTCTGACTCATCCCTATCTCCATGGTCAGATAGGCAAACGATCCCCATTCTATAATTATACACATCTGCTACAGGAGAATCTTAATGGCAATTACCCAACTGCCTCACCTTCTAGGAGGTAGCTCATAGGCTGCCCTAGATTATGTTCTCTTCATGTCCAGATTGGCATATATACATGTACACCAGGGACTGGCAGCCCTGAGTGCCACAGTGTGTACACTTTGTCCTGGGTTGGCACAAAGAGGTTAGTTTGCAGTCATTCCCTGGGGGCAAGCTGGTTTTAAATAATTCCTGTGCCCCATTCTTGAGCATATTATTCTACTTTGCAAATAAGCCCTCCCCTGAGATAGCCCCAAATCACCCACCTCATTAAGGTGCATATTTATATAAAAATGGTAGGACTCCCAACACCCTGTTCTATCTGTTGCTATTCCTGCATCAAATCTGCCTCAAATGAATAGTCGTTGCACCTATATAGGCTGTCTCTGTGGGGGGTAGCATTAAAGAGAATGAGGGTCAAATTGAGGGTCACTTGGGTAAGAATTGGGTGATGTTTTCATATATATTATAAGTGGTTTACTTGCATCAGATTGTCCCATTGAGGCCCATCGTTTGGTGTGTGTGTCCCCAGGGGCCTCAATGGGACAATCTGATGCAAGAAAAACACTTAGATGTACCCTGACAGCAAGAGCTGTACTTGGTGGGCGAGTGATAAAATGTATTACCCATGGGCAGTTTTTGGGGTTATACTTTGCCTTTAATCATTAGGTACGAAGAAGTGTGCAATATTGGGGAAAACAGGTGGCGTAGATTATTAGGGGGAGTAAGGTCTATGCAGTGGTATAAAGTGTTTAGTGCTCCTTTAAGATATAAAGTTGAAAGAAATTCCTACATACATATAGGGTCTATATTATCAATACTGAATCATCCCTATATCTAAACATGTAAGGCCAACTTTACTCAAGTTATGGAAACAATCCCCCAATGCCCACCCCACTGTATGTTGCACAATTTCTCTTTATATATTGTGACTGTGAAGGCTAATGGGGTGAATACATAAATCCAGGGCTGGAGTTACAGAAGGGGACCATGGGGGTCTGAATTATAATTATCACAAAAGTCCAACCTAGATAAGCTCAGCTACTGAAATACAATTCAGTAGGTTGATAGGAGTTACATGTCAAGAACAGATGGGGGGCCTCAGGCTGGACAGGACTGCTATCTGAAATCATGGGGCCCCACACTAATTAGTGAGCAGAGCCCAGCCCCCAAAAGGAGCTAGATAATGAGTCCAATGATCACCTGACCAATGGATGAGTGGGCCCTATCAACTAGGTAGAATAGGTCCCCAATTTTAAAAAAAAAAAGTTATATAAATATATATATACCCAGTATTACAAGCCCCCAAAACACCCTGACAACCCCCTATTATGCAGGATATATCCTCATTTGGCCCCAGACCAAGTGCAATCTGTGGAAAGCTCTATCAGGGCCCACAAACCTTGCCATAATAGCTTTCTAGACCACAAACAGGGCACCTGCCTGCCCCCACTGAGGATAGTCATCTCTGATGTAGACTGTGTCTTCGTACCCTAGGGCATCTTGATGTTGAGGGCTCAGGGCAAATACCCACTTTGTTCTTCCATAAAACCAGCCCTGTAGGAAAGGATAAGGCGTATTCCTCCATGTATACCTGCGATGTATCTGAAGGGCCCAGATGTAACCATGGCTTAAGGTGCCCATACATGCACCAATATTATTGTAGGAAACAAGTTTTGTATGATATTTGTTGCGTGTATATCGGATTGCCGAGGCGACTGATATTGCAAAAGAACTGGATATCGGTTGATTGGGCGGGACAAAACATTTTTGATCAGGTGCTATTGAAGGCGCCCTAGCAAAGGCAAGGTGTAGAATTCCTGTTGTTTCTACCTCCATATCTGACAATTCAGCTCTGACCAGGGCCGGAACTAGGGGTAGGCAGAAGAGGCAGCTGCCTAGGGCGCAACGATTGAGGGGCGCCAGGTAGGAGCCTCTCCTGCCTACCCCTAGTGCTACTTTGTCATTGCCTCCGCCGCTTGTCATTAGCGGCGGAGGCAATGACCGATCTAATCGCCCCGCTCCCCCCCTGCACCGCCTCCTGTGCTTTGGCGCTCATGCGCTGTTCGGGGGGGCGGGGAGGTGGGCGGAGTTGGCCGACCGGGTTGCCTAGGGCGCCCGGTCAGCTTGGCCCGCCCCTGGCTCTGACCATAAAGGTGGCCATACATGAGCCTATTTTGAGCAATTTAGCAGCTTATCTGCCCATGTATAGGCACCGACTGTCCTCCCCGACCGACATCTTGCCCGATATCGGCCACATCTCGACAGGGCAGGTTTGATTTTTCCATTGGATTGGGGACCACATCGCCTCTTTGAGGCAGTACCCGAACCAACGGCACCTATGCCTGCAGTTTTAATATGGCTCACCCTTAGGTGGCCATATCAGGAGAAAATCCGGGTGCTTGGCGACCCTACCAAACAAGCATATCTTACAGTGTATGGCCACCTTTAGTGGAGGGTACCTGCCATCTTCTGTGTGACCAATGGTCGCAGGAAAGATCCTAAGTCCAAGGTGTATGGCCACCTTGATGCCATCATTCCATTGATCTAAAATCTCATAAACAAACAGCAACTTTTTTTTTTTTTTTTTCTATCCTACACACCGCTTCCCCTCACTGTTACAGACAGCCAATAGGATCGCGAAGCCGTCCATATTGCTAGAGCAAGACAGCCAATAGGAAAGCGCTAAGAGCGCCCCACCGCCCGCTCCCGTCAGCTGACCGCAATCCAGACCGCCATGTTTTCCAGGCAGCCCTTAAGCCGCCGCCGCTGTAGCTGCGGGAGAGGGCGGGGCCGTGACGTCACTAGGACGCGCGTCAGCCTTCCCCTCACCCAGCGCCGCGCATGCGCCCTGACAGGTTTCCCGGCGGGGACGCGCGTAGCCCTGTCGCACACACAGTGACTCGGTGTCGGAGCTGCGGTGTTCGGACTAGTGAAGCTGTGACGGTGGGGCGCAGGGTGAGGAGAGGCCGCGGGGGGGTTTCCTTGCTGCCCCTGCCTCATACTCTACTCCCCCCACCTTTTGTTGTTATTGCCCTCCCCGGGGGGAACCGGGGCCTTTCCCAGTCCCTCCCCATTCCCCCCCTCCCCCAGTGTCATCAGCACCAGCCGAGGATGCGGCCCGATCCCGGGGAGGATGAGTGCGGGCCCCTTCCCTAGGATGTCATCCGAGGACAAGAGCCTAGAGTCCGCCTGTGAGCAGCCCGGGCCCCAGGGCCCCGCCAGCCCCGCAGCCACGGACAAAAGACCCCGGGGCCGGCCCAGAAAGGATGGTTCCTCCCCCCTACAGAGGGCCCGGAAGAAGTAAGTCCAAGCAGAGCAGCTATTGGGGGTAGGGTTCCTGACCCGAACAGTCACCGGGTCCCCTTGGGGGGGTCCTGTTTCTCAACATTCTGTCCCCAACTGTTGCTGAAAGCATGCTGGGAGTTGTAGTCCAGCAACATTTGGAGACCCTCAGCTTAACTAACAGGGCCCTTCAGCTCACTGACACACACTGGGAGTTGTAGTCCAGCAACATTTGGGGACCCTGGCTAAAGTAACTGGGCCCTTCAGCTCACTGACACACACTGGGAGTTGTAGTCCAGCAACATTTGGGGACCCTGGCTAAAGTAACTGGGCCCTTCAGCTCACTGACACACACTGGGAGTTGTAGTCCAGCAACATTTGGGGACCTCAGCTTAACTAACAGGGCCCTTCAGCTCACTGACACACTGGGAGTTGTAGTCCAGCAACATTTGGGGACCCTGGCTAAAGTAACTGGGCCCTTCAGCTCACTGACACACACTGGGAGTTGTAGTCCAGCAACATTTGGAGACCCCAGCTTAACTAACAGGGCCCTTCAGCTCACTGACACACACTGGGAATTGTAGTCCAGCAACATTTGGGGACCCCAGCTTAAGTAACAGGGCCCTTCAGCTCACTGACACACACTGGGAGTTGTAGTCCAGCAACATTTGGGGACCCCAGCTTAAGTAACAGGGCCCTTCAGCTCACTGACACACACTGGGAGTTGTAGTCCAGCAACATTTGGGGACCCTGGCTAAAGTAACAGGGCTCTTCAGCTCACTGACACACACTGGGAGTTGTAGTCCAGCAACATTTGGGGACCCTGGCTAAAGTAACAGGGTCCTTCAGCTCACTGACACACACTGGGAGTTGTAGTCCAGCAACATTTGGGGACCCTGGCTAAAGTAACAGGGCCCTTCAACTCACTGACACACACTGGGAGTTGTAGTCCAGCAACATTTGGGGACCCCAGCTTAACTAACAGGGCCCTTCAGCTCACTGACACACACTGGGAGTTGTAGTCCAGCAACATTTGGGGACCTCAGCTTAAGTAACAGGGCCCTTCAGCTCACTGACACACACTGGGAGTTGTAGTCCAGCAACATTTGGGGACCCCAGCTTAAGTAACAGGGCCCTTCAACTCACTGACACACACTGGGAGTTGTAGTCCAGCAACATTTGGGGACCCCGGCTTAAGTAACAGGGCCCTTCAGCTCACTGACACACACTGGGAGTTGTAGTCCAGCAACTTTTGGGGACCCCGGCTTAAGTAACAGGGCCCTTCAGCTCACTGACACACACTGGGAGTTGTAGTCCAGCAACATTTGGAGACCCCAGCTTAAGTAACAGGGCCCTTCAACTCACTGACACACTGGGAGTTGTAGTTCAGCAACATTTGGGGACCCCGGCTTAAGTAACAGGGCTCTTCATCTCACTGACAGATCCCCCCTTTCCTGCTTAGATGTGCAATTTGCTTTCTCTTGATTTTCCTCTTCAATCAAAATGTAAACACTGTTGGCTCAGTACAGGGTCCCTTGGTTATGTGAATATTCATATTTATTATATGTGGTGCATTCACTACTGCTTCCTCTGCCATAAAGTGTGAGATAACTGTCAAATCGGCTGCCAAGTTGTCACGTGCAAGTGCAGAAATATGGCGTTGCTGTGGCCAACTTTTAAAGCAAAATATAGCCGCTTGGGTGTCTCTGTTCCACTCATTAAGGGGGTATATAGAATTTTGAGCATCAAAAAATTGTTGGTGTGTTTCCTTAAACGTGACAGTTGTGCCTGTAGGGATAGTCAGTCTGAAGAGGAAATGATGTTGTTGGTAAACTACAAGTCTCAGTGTTACTGGGGGATGCTGAGCATTATGGTGCAACAGGCTGGGTGTGTGCAGGCTCAATGTCTCTAGAATATCTGGTTGTTTCACAGCATTCATAGCATTACTGTTTTGCTGCACGGGGTCCAAGGTGTTGATGCCACAATGGCACTCTAAGCTAAGAGTATGTATGCTGTCCCGCTGAGTATCTTTGATACTATACTACTGTACATCTACTTTGCACCTTAGGCCACTTTGATGTTGAGGTCCCAGGGCAAATGCCATCTGGGTATTGTGGGTTTCTCCACACACAGGTAGTTTAGTTGGCTCCCGATAAAATGAAGCATAGTGTGTGTGATTGTAATAAAAGCCAATGCCTGTACTTCCCAACTCCCTACAACATCTGGAAGGCTGAAGGTTTTACATCACTCTTCAGGAGGTGTTTAGTAGGATGCAGGAAGTGTACTTGTCATCACATTGCCAACATGTATTTGCTCTGTGCTTTGCCTATTTTATTTATTTATATCTTTTTATATAAAACCCATATAGCCACTGTGTTGTTTTGGGCAAAAGTTTTGTGCTGAGGGGAAAAATGTATGTATATAGGAACCTTGCATACAGGGTCCTAGTGCACTGCATTTTTCATATGTTCATTATGTATCTGTTATTAACTAAATGTTCACCATAAGTTGTCTGTGAAGAGCCCTTGACTGACCTATATATATGCGCACACACACACATATCACTAATAAAATGGTTTTTATTTTCTTTTTGGGGCTGCCAGCTGGAAATCTCTGAGAATGTATATTCTCTTTACACAGAAATGGTAGCTACAGGTGCTAGCATAGTCATGCAATGGATGGCACTGTTGCCTTGCTGCACTGGGGGTTCTGAATTTGATTCCAGCCAGTACACTAACTGCAATGTGAGTGTGTATGGTCTCTCTGTGTCTGTTTGGTGTGGATTTGCTCTCTGTACTCTCATTTCAAAAACGTATGGGCAGGTTTATGGGCAACTGATGAAATTGTCCCTAGTGTGTGTGAATGGGATAGGGATCTTTGAGTGTCAGCTCTACTGGTGCTGGGAATGATGAGCAAACTGTGTAAAGTGCTGCAGAATATGTGCGCTATAAAGAATTAGATTGTGAAAGAGAAACTTCATAATTATCATTAAGTACCCGTCACCGCCTTTTGACCTGTGTTGCTTTAGTGATAAGGCCTCCTTATGTCTCTATTTCAACTACTGGACACCCTCCTTGCCACCTTAAAACAGGCTTTGTCAGCAGTATATAACCATATCCTGGCGTCTGAATTAAATAATACTCTGTTTATTCATACAAAATGCCTTCTTCGCTGTAGTCTGAAGGCCATTTAGCATGCAGAGTTGGCATCGCCCCCTGGTATAGCGCATTACACTGTTAAGTATCCTGGGCATCTGAGGTTAGCTGTTAAATACAATACTGTGCAATAAGATGCTAATTATGCTGCCCATCTCTGCCAGCCAGTAAGCGACTTTCCCTTATGTGCGTAATACTAAATGTGCATGTAAAAGTATTATTTCAGCCCAGATAACACATATACATTATATTTAGAATGTAACTGTGCAAGCTTTATTCCTTTCACTAGGTTATGAGCCTTCCTATGTGTTCATACCCAGCCGTTGTAGGCACAGTGCCTGGCTCCTGTTTGTGTTACTGTAAATGGTATAAGGTGCAGAGTGCTTTTTTTTAACATTATTTCATATTCTAAATTTATAAATGTCTTTTTTATTTTCGTGTAATAGTTTTCAAGCTTCAAAAACATAGAAATATCACAGTTAACTATAAACTGAGGCATTTGTGTCCAAGTACTGGTTTGTAGTTGCTTCCATATAAACTGACGTATCTTTACGATATGCCCACTTGTCATAGCCAGACCCTACTAACATTGTATAATGTGAAGCTCTGCATTGTGTACTGTCCCTTTAGTGTTGTGTGCAAGCATTTGTGCAAATAAAACAAAGTCTCTTCCATGTATTTTGCTATGCTTGCTTAGGTGTGACTTATTGCTAATGATGGCAGGAACAGCATCTCCGGTTTTCCAAGCAACACCTTGCTAATTTGTTAATACATGTCCTTTTAACCCCTGTACTTTTGGTCAGACACATCTCTCCCCTTTTAACAGGAACCCCATTGTGAAAGGAACAGACCATTCTGTGTTCAAACACAGATTCACTTGTACTGAGATTAGAACACTCAGGCCTACTTTTAATGTAACCCATGTAACTCCTCCTTGGCTTGGACCAGACCTTTCTTATACTGTGAATATAGACTTCTAAACAGGGAGGTTCTATTAAGCCCTATACAAATGTGCTTTTATGAGAGGTGGTTAGAATGACAAATGATATGTCTGCACCGATGATCATGCTTTCTGTGCATTTTATTTTCCTTCAACATATATCTTTTTGGCCATTGATAGAGCAAACTTGCTATAGGTTTGAGTTTACTTACCCTTCCCCCTGTAAAGATACAGAATAGACAATGTTCTATTCAGTAATAAAATAACAAGCGGATACAGAAATAGTATGGCTATAGTAATGGTATAAAATGGGACCTGTTAGACTAGTGCTGTACCCATACAAAGGGCCAGTTATACTTTATTCCATATGATTAGGGGCCAGATTATATAAAAATGATGTTACCCAAAAAGGGATAATTCGGAGAACCCTTGAGCGTACTGAGGCCATAGGAATCTCTTGGAGGGCCTTATTATGCCCTATTGCCTGGCCATGTATCTTCCTATAAGGGTGAAGACACACGGAGCTACTAGTAGCAGCTACTTGTAGTGGTTACTAAAATAGACTGCTGATCATTTACTGATAACAGTCTCAACATGTGTTTTAGCAGAGACAATTCTCAGTATTGTCTATGGCAGGGGATTTTCTGGAGTTCAATAGCTGTGAAATAGTAGCTGCTACTAGTAGCTCTATGTGTCTTCACCCTAATAAAAACTTTGTTCTGATAACATTCATATTCCACTGAATATTCACAACAGGACCTTTTCTAAAATGGATGCAAACTGTCTGTTCTACTCAACTACTCGGTCAGTGTTCTAGATCAGGGGTTGTCAAACTCGATCACATAAGGAGGCTGAAATCTAAAACACAGGCTAAAGGTCCACATACACGGGCCGATTCTAGCTGCCGATATGGGTCCCTTTGACTGATTCGTCAGCTAATCGGCCAGTGTATGGGCACTACCGACGGGCCTGCCTGACCAATATCTGGTCTGAAATTGGCCAGATATCGATTGGGCAGGTTAAAAACTCTAGCTGGGTCGGGGACCGCATCAACAAGCCGACTTTGTCTATACCCGTCGTTATAATTTGATCTTTCGGCCCCAGGGCCGTAGGTGGGAGATATCGCCAAGAGAACGGATCTGAAGGTGTATGGGGACCTTAAGTCGCACTGTACAGTCAGGCACAGTCACCAGGGGCCACATAAGACAGCCAGAAGGGCCATATTCAGCCTGCAGGCCTTGTGTTTGACACGTGTTCTAGATGGTTGTCACCCGAAGTTCCTTCTAAACTAAGTGTCACAGTAGACGCCAACTTGTCAGAGAGGTTCATTGCAAGAGAATGAAAAGAGTGAGGGAGACACAGGAAACCAGAGGCCCATGTTAGATGAAACCACGTTATAGAAGGGAGTGAGACTAAGGCCTTATTCTAGCTACTCTCTCTATATGAGTGGGGACTGATCCAGTCAGAACAACAGCTTCACTCACCCCTTAACCCAATGGTACTCAGTGGGGCCTAAGCCATCAGCTTATGATTTCTGCATGCCAGTATGTTGGTGGGTAATAGGTGCATCCAGTATAGAGAACATGCATAAAAACGGAGTGTTCACATTAAAGAATTTGGTAGTCAAAAGATGAGAACATAGATGGTATCAGATCATTATTTTCCTGTTATCTATAGATCCCCACATTGCAGATGTAAATTAGGCGGTGATGTATACGTAAGAGCATGGCTGTCAGACTTCAAACGGTTAAACTAGTTTAATCAAAATGTATTATTGTGTAGACAAATGCCTGTGAGTTTGAAAAACCCTCTGAATGTTATTAATGTTAAGCAGAGTATTAGCTCAGCACTGAGGGCTGCCTTTGCTAGGCACTCCCAACATGTATTTATATCCCACACTACATTTGAAGGAACCAGTCCCCTTTACTATTTAAAGAATAAATAAATAAATAAATTTTTAAAGGTGTGGTTCACTGTTAAGTTTACTTTTAGTATGTTATAGAATGGCCAATTCTAAGCAACTTTTCAATTGGTCTTTATTTTTTATCTGTAATAGTTTTTGAATTATTTGCCTTTTTCTACTGCCTCTTTCCAGCTTTCAAATGGGGGTCACTGACCCCGGCAGCCAAAAAAAACGATTGCTCTGTAAGGATACAATTTTATTGCTATTGTTACTTTCTTTTTATTCAACCCCTCAACTATTCCTATATCAGTCATTCTCTCAAACCACTCCCTGGTTACTAAGGTTAATTGGACCCTAGAAACCAGATAACTGCTGAAATTCCAAACTGGAGAGCTGCGGAACAAAAAAGTAAAATGATTAAAAAAACTACCAGTAATACAAAATGAAGACCAATTGCAAAATGTCTCAAAATAGCACTCTCTACATCGTACTCGGAGGTGAACAACCCCTTTAAGTTAGCAGCGCAAGGCTCCCACATCCCTGTAGCAGTGAAGATCTGTGAAACGTCTCCACTCGCCCCCCATCCTTTTCCGCTAATTCACAACAAATGCCCTGGGCTGCTGTCAGTGAAATGAGTTTAGGGACTGGCTCGCAACATAAGATTCATAATAGAAATCTGATTAGTAATTAAGAGTCACATTGCATGACTGTGAGGAAACCGACGGTTTCTGCATGTGAATTAATTATCAGCCCTGTAGCGTCAGGTACTGTGACAGAAATTCTGTAATAACTTTTTTTTTTTCATATATTTTTGTAATTCCCAAGATTCTGTAAGCTTAGCATCTCGACAAGTGCGCTGAGCCTGTGCAGTGTCACTGTTCACAAGCTGCGTAACTTTAAAGGAACAGTTTATTGTAAAAATGAAACTCGGTAAAATGGATATAGTTAGGCAAAAATGTCATCTATAAAGGCTGGAGGGGGCAGATGTCTAACATAATAGCCAGAACACTACTTCTTGCTTTTAGCTCTCTAGCCTCTTAGTCAGTAACCAATCAGTGACTTGAGGGGGGGGGGGCATATGGGACATAACTGTTCAGTTTGTGAGCACGCAGGTCTGATGCAAAGGCAAACTAACTGACAGTTATGTCTCATATGCCCCCCCCCCACCCTAAAGTAACTGATAGCAAATCCTTGTCGCCGCTACTAAATGCCAGAAAATACCCTACCATAGACAATACTGAGAATTGCCAGAACACACACAGAAACCATTATCAGTAAATGATCAGCATTGTCTTTTTTAGTAACCACGACAAGTAGCGGCTACTAGTAGCTCTGTGTGTCTTCACCCTAAAGCTGGCCATGCACGCACCGATAATATTGTACGAAACCTCGTTTCGTACGATATTCAGTGCGTGTATGGCAAGTCGGCGAGTCGACCGATATCGCAAGAGGCTGCTGATATCGGTCGACTCGCCGATTGGGCGCCATAGAAGGCGCCTGAGCAAAATCTGTCTTCAGGGGTAAATTGGCCGAAGGAGGTAGAAATCCTATTGTTTCTACCTCCTTATCTGCCGTTTCAGCTCTGAACGTTAGTGGCCGATTGAACGATCGCAAATCGCCATGTGTGTGGCCACCATATATATGGTATAAAAGTAAACTGCAATTAAAGTGTAATTATGGTGGTCTGTCAGTGCAAATGAAGGCTGTGGGTAGAAGCTTGTACCCCTGTAGCAATCTTATGGAACAATTTCCATCAACAGTTTCCTACTAAAGTTAATCGGAATGTTTCCGTCAGGTCCCAAAACTGTGCGTGATGGTTAAACAGAAGAAAATTGTAGAATCTGCTTCTTTTCTATAGACACAATGAGTGCAAATGGTGATTTTTGTCTCTTAAGATTAAAATTTTCTGTCAGGTTTTTGTTCAGTCAGTTTAAATCTCTGCTTGGAGTTCCAGCAGGGCCCGTAATGTGTTACTTTAGTATCTTGTTGGATTGCCGTTAAAAGCAGCAAATCTATACACCTCCCCGGTGTGCGCACCTTGACAAATGTCTTCTGCCGCTGAATGGGTTGCCATCAATGCCACGCTGCCTTGTGACATGCAGGCTCCTGCTGCTTTAAGGTACAGAACATTTATGGCAAATTTGCCATGTTTTGTTTTGTCCTTTTTCTTTTTTTTATAACAAAATTCAAAGTAAACCATTGCGTACAATATCACCGCTTGTCTGAGCCAGTCTGTAGTGCTGTTTATTGGTTGCAGTTTGGCTGCTTAGCATTCCCCAGCAACAAGGTGTATCTATTATTATTATTCATATGGGGTCAGTATATTCTGTTGAATTTTATAGATAGGTTAATAACTCACATTGGTCCTTGCCTAGTCAGGCTTACAATCTAATTAAGATACACACTGACACATACAAACTAAGCTCAAGCTTATGATGCCAACAGTATATCTTTGTGGATACGGTTGAATGATAGCCCTGATTAATTAAAAATAAAGAAAATATCTTGTCCTTTTAAATATATTTAGTTCAGAGAAGGAGCTGCATAGTTTCTTGATTAGGTTAAAGGTGGCTTACACAGGCAGATTTTAGCTGTGGAGTCTGTAGCTGCCATGTTAAGGGCGCTCTTACAGACATGCCTGACTCATATCTGCCTGAAAATTGCCCAGATATCGATTGGTCAGATCTTAAAAATCTGGCAGCGGCAGCAGCCTGTAACCCCGTCACTAAAGCTGGCCATACACGTGGCGATCTGACGATGTTTTGTACGACCATCGGTCGCACGAAACATCGTCAGATCCGCCACACACCATTCAGGGCTGAATCGGCAGGTAAGGAGGTAGAAACAATAGGATTTCTACCTCCTTCTGCCGATTCAGATCTGAAGGGAGAATTTTGGTCAGGCGCCTTCTATGGCGCCCGATCAAAATTTTCAAACTGGTCCAATCGGCGAGTCGGACGATACCAGCAGCTTCCTGCGATATCGGTCGACTCGCCGATATACCATACACGCACCGATTTCGTACGATAATATCGGTGCGTGTATGGCCACCTTTAGATCCAAAAGTCCAGTAAGCTTCACTGGGGAAAGATCTACCTGTTTGGCAACCTCTACAAACCTCTACATACAATGTAGCTTTAAGACAGGGGCGGGCAAACTATGGCCCACGTCCACTTCCGGGCCGTTGGCTTTTTTAATCCGGGCCGCTGACTCTGCGGCCCCCGTTAAAGAATTACGGGCCCTGATTGGTTGCGCTATATAAACTATAGTAGGGTTTCTGTAGCAAACACCCCAGTTGTACCAGTGCAGGAATGGTTGCCCCCGGTGCTACACAGCGGGGTATTTATATAAACTATAGTCGGGTTTCTGTAGCAAACACCCCAGTTGTACCAGTGCAGGAATGGTTGCCCCCGGTGCTACACAGCGGGGTATTTATATAAACTATAGTCGGGTTTCTGTAGCAAACACCCCAGCTGTACCAGTGCAGGAATGGCTGCCCTCGGGGCTAAACAGCGGGGTATTTATATAAACTATAGTAGGGTTTCTGTAGCAAACACCCCAGCTGTACCAGTGCAGGAATGGCTGCCCCGGGGCTACACAGCGGGGTATTTATATAAACTATAGTAGGGTTTCTGTAGCAAACACCCCAGCTGTGCCAGTGCAGGAATGGCTGCCCCCGGGGCTACACAGCGGGGTATTTATATAAACTATAGTAGGGTTTCTGTAGCAAACACCCCAGCTGTACTAGTGCAGGAATGGCTGCCCCCGGGGCTACACAGCAGGGTATTTATATAAACTATAGTAGGGTTTCTGTAGCAAACACCCCAGCTGTACCAGTGCAGGAATGGCTGCCCCGGGGCTACACAGCGGGGTATTTATATAAACTATAGTAGGGTTTCTGTAGCAAACACCCCAGCTGTGCCAGTGCAGGAATGGCTGCCCCCGGGGCTACACAGCGGGGTATTTATATAAACTATAGTAGGGTTTCTGTAGCAAACACCCCAGCTGTACCAGTGAAGGAATGGCTGCCCCCGGGGCTACACAGCAGGGTATTTATATAAACTATAGTAGGGTTTCTGTAGCAAACACCCCAGCTGTACCAGTGCAGGAACGGCTGCCCCCGGGGCTACACAGCGGGGTATTTATATAAACTATAGTAGGGTTTCTGTAGCAAACACCCCAGCTGTGCCAGTGCAGGAATGGCTGCCCCCGGGGCTACACAGCGGGGTATTTATATAAACTATAGTAGGGTTTCTGTAGCAAACACCCCAGCTGTACTAGTGCAGGAATGGCTGCCCCCGGGGCTACACAGCGGGGTATTTATATAAACTATAGTAGGGTTTCTGTAGCAAACACCCCAGCTGTACCAGTGCAGGAATGGCTGCCCCCGGGGCTACACAGCGGGGTATTTATATAAACTATAGTAGGGTTTCTGTAGCAAACACCCCAGCTGTGCCAGTGCAGGAATGGCTGCCCCCGGGGCTACACAGCGGGGTATTTATATAAACTATAGTAGGGTTTCTGTAGCAAACACCCCAGCTGTACCAGTGCAGGAATGGCTGCCCCGGGGCTACACAGCGGGGGTATTTATATAAACTATAGTAGGGTTTCTGTAGCAAACACCCCAGCTGTGCCAGTGCAGGAATGGCTGCCCCCGGGGCTACACAGCGGGGTATTTATATAAACTATAGTAGGGTTTCTGTAGCAAACACCCCAGCTGTACCAGTGCAGGAATGGCTGCCCCCGGGGCTACACAGCAGGGTATTTATATAAACTATAGTAGGGTTTCTGTAGCAAACACCCCAGCTGTACCAGTGCAGGAACAGCTGCCCCCGGGGCTACACAGCGGGGTATTTATATAAACTATAGTAGGGTTTCTGTAGCAAACACCCCAGCTGTGCCAGTGCAGGAATGGCTGCCCCCAGGGCTACACAGCGGGGTATTTATATAAACTATAGTAGGGTTTCTGTAGCAAACACCCCAGCTGTACTAGTGCAGGAATGGCTGCCCCCGGGGCTACACAGCGGGGTATTTATATAAACTATAGTAGGGTTTCTGTAGCAAACACCCCAGCTGTACCAGTGCAGGAATGGCTGCCCCCCGGGGCTACACAGCGGGGTATTTATATAAACTATAGTAGGGTTTCTGTAACAAACAGGACAGTACATTATATTTTCACCACTTAAAAAAAAAAAAAAAAAAGCCTTTTTTTTTTTAATATTACTGTTCCTTCCTAGGCCACCTAGACATTTGAAATCTGGCTGCTGTGGGCAAGGCATTTCCAGTTCTAAATAGTGCCCAGAATAACATTCCTTTTCTCCTTGTATTTAGTCTCATGTAGATTCTGTACCACAAGCAGCTCTACTGCAGCTCTCTCAGCAACTTCCTAGTCTAGCAAAAAGCTCCACCCCCTTTTCTTTGCTGAGCTCTCCTTCTCTTTCTGACTGTGAAGATGGTCGAAGAGGCACCTACTGTGCATGCTTGATTGTTTTCCATTGGAGCAGAGGCAGCAAGCTTGCCCAGTAGGCACCTCTTCAACTATCTTCACAGTCAGAAAATAAAACCAATTTTAGTACTTTATTAAAAAGTAAACTTCCACAGTAGCAATTACAAAGTCACACAAGCCTTTTTTATAATTCACCTGTATTGTTTTTCCATACTGCCTAACTGTTTTTCTGGCTCCATTGAATACTGCTTCCTAAAATAGCAGTTAATGAGCCAAAATTGCATTAAAATCACTCTCTGTGAAAGGAATGGCGAGAGAGACAATATTGCACTTCAGCTTCACCACTACCATGAGTGCTCGGAAAGAGAATGATTTTGTTTTTTTGATGATTTTAGAAAAAAAGTAGTATGGGAGTATTGGGAAACTGTAGCCCTTGGCCTTCCATATCAATGAATTTAGTCATGGCTGGATTGGGGCAAACTTTGCCTTTTACTTTATAATTCCTTAATGGCGCTTTCCCTTTAAAGAATCAATAAAATTACTGTTTCGCCTGAGATGAGAAGACCATGGAGAAATCCTGGTGTGCTTAGTGGGCTTTGATGGCTGTTAAGGAACACTGCCATCAGCCAAATAGCCCCATCAGTGCAGATTTACTCACCTGGTTCCGGGGAGCAATTGGTGCAAGTTGTTAAATTGCCCCTCCCAGGTTTTAGTTCAGTGTCACACAGGGCCCTCTGATCCCCACCCTTTGTAGGGGCTACCACAGTTCCTGATGTCGTTATAAGTTGTATATGATTACTCGTATGAGCTGTTCCTATCTTCTGTAAGGGTGGCTAATGGGCCACAGGGAGGTTAATCCCCCATGTTTAATCTTGGCTACTGCGGGCAACTAATCTCCATCGGTGGTGGGAATACATTTTGCGATGTGAATCGCTGGTGGGAAGGCATAGGCATCGCTTCGTTTTCTGAAGTCGCCCGAAGTTTCCTTGTGTCTGTATGCCTTACTACTGGAGATTCACATTATTGCTGGTGGGAAGGCATTTGGGGAGATTAGTTGCCTACGATAGCCGAGACTAACCACAGGTGACAAGTTCCCCATTGGCCATCACCCTAATCCAGGGGTGGCCAGGACGTCGGTCGCTTTCCACCAGTTGATCCCCCGTGGATTTCTGGTGGACCGCGATCAAGCCGGGGATGCAGAAGTGATGCATGAATGCTTATGAGTCGTGTATGTACGCATTCACGCCGCACTTCCGCATCGGTCTGGTCGACCGCAACTACCCCTAGTGAATTGGGTTTTGATGTCCTTTAATGGCATAAAATTGATGTAAAAAGAGCATCATATTCACAAAAAGGTGCAGTTTTATTATCTGTTTGGTGTTTACAAAAATACAGTAAAGCTCCCAGAAAGACAACCAGGGGAATACACAGTAATGCAGCTACAAAAGCCCATGTGTAGGAACCCACATCTCCTCATTAATAGAGGTTTTGGGCTTATAGAGCATAGGAACAATTACTGCTCTGCTGCTCAGAATACAGGAACAACTCGTATGAGTAATCAGCCACCCTCCTAGCTGATGAGAGATAACGTGAAGCAACCAGGCATTTTGCCCAGACAAATGGTGGTGGGTGGTGATTGGAAGGCCTTTTGTGATTGGTGCAAATTTTAGTTAGAAATTGCCCTATCAGTGGCCAGGCAGGGAGGGCTGTGGTGTTGGTACATAAATCCTTCTCTGACTCCTCAGTTTATGGTACCTCAAACTCCCAGGTACCCAAAATTGCTGCCAATTCCGACTCCACGGGTTACAGGTTACAGGTCAGTATGGTAGGTGCGGAAATGACTGGTTACAGGCCAGTGTTGCTGAACAGCCAACCAGGATTTCACCATCTCAGCTGAAACAAAATAACAGGCAGGTTCCTAACCACCCCCCAGTGAATTGGGCTTTGCTTGTCCTTTAATCTTACTTAATCCAATCTTTCTTTATCCCACCTTTGTGAATAACGCATGTAGTGCACCGTTAAATATCCACTTGTATAATAGTTGGCTTACACGTGTCCTGCTTCTCTATACAAACACATATTTCCATTACTAGATTGAATTAAGGATAATAGATATTTTATGTAAAGTATAGACCATTTAGCTCATTCACACGCAGGCTGGCATCCGATTCTGGGAAATGAAAAATCAGTGCCCGCCAAATCTGCCTGCAAATCTCCCCATTTTCTTGGAGAAAATGAAAATAATGAAATTGAATCCTACCAGTTGCATAGGAAACGGACATTGGGGGATGAATAAGAGACTTGTATGTCTGTCTGACCCCAGCTGCAAGTGCTTCCCGCCCACTCACAGTGGATTTTATTGCATGGCACAATCAGATTGGCTGGTTTGCATAGATTTAATTGGTGCAGTTTGTTCCTGCGCCCCCCTTCAGCGGCATTCTCCTGTATTCCCCCACAGGGGAGCGCAGGAAGAAACGCATCCCATTCTTCCTAATGGGGCTGTACTCACACAGGAGAGCGCCACCAAAGGGGAGCGCAGGAACGGACACTCGTGAGTATGAGCCCTTAGGCTTCTTGGGTTCCAAGCTGTGTCTGGCCTTAAAGGAACAGTTCAATGTAAAAATGAAAGTGGCTAAAATAGACTGTGCAAAATAAAAAATGTTTTTAATATAGTTAGTTAGGCAAAAATGTAATCTATAGGCTGGAGTGGGCGAATGTCTAACATAATAACCGGAACACTTAGCAGTTAACTGTTAGCACTCAGCAACCAATCAGTGACTTGAGGGGGGGGCATCTGGGGACATAACTGCTCAGTAAGTTTGCTTTTGAATCTGACCTGCGTGCTTACAAACTAACTGAGCAGTTATTTCCCATGTGGCCCCCCCCCCAAATCACTGACTGAGAGCTATAAAGGAGGACATAGTGTTCTGGCTATAATGTGAGACATCTGATCACTCCAGCCTTTCTGTCTATTTTACCCAGTTTCATTATTACTCACTGAACTGTTCCTTTAACATATGGACTGCTATAGCAGTCTCCTTTGTATAGTTCCAGGATGGCAAATAAGCAGCAACCCCTAATTGCCCTTAAATTCCCCTTTAGGGCATTACTTCGGTGTGGGAGATGGTGGACTAGGTGAACTTGGTCTGCTTTCTGCACCCAAAGGAGAGAAACAAAAACAGACAAAAAATTATGCCCAAAACTTGAATCTTTCTTTTTAGATGTGTAACAGTTTTCACCTATAATGTTACCAGGGTGCGTGCTGTTGTTTATAAAGTATTTACACAATATACTGGTTAAGTGCTTGATAGTCCTAGGTACAGCGCTAGGGGCTGTTTGCCATAGCTCATGTATAGATTAAGCTGGGAGATGCCCATAGCTGCAGGCCTGCATTAGGCACACAGATACACAGCACCCATCCCCCAGTGAGTTCCTTTGGGTGGCTCATAAAGAGTGAGGATACTGCTGAGGCACGTGCCAAACTCAGGCTTTGCAATGGAGGGCTGCACTAACCGGCAGCTTCAGCCTACTCAGGCCCATCGGTAGCATTATATACCAGCAAGTGGAGTGTTTGCTAATGCCGAACTGCAACTCTCCTCATACTCAGCTAGAGCTGTTGGCTCTGCTGTACAAATATAAGAGAACAGGCACGTGCAAATTAACCCAATAAAGAAGCATTTATAATACTGCCATTTTAACCCTTTATATATAGATTTCATTAGCAGTCGCTTTATTTAACAGAAAATCCTTGTTTACATTTAGCTGGATGGCCGTATATTTTTATAAACTGTAAGTTTAGGGCTATGACAGGGTCGCCCGCGATAAATCTCCACCACGACTGGCTGATCTGCTGCAAATGCCTTTCCGCCAGGGATATTGTAAATCGCAAGTGGGAAAACATACGAGTCGCTTCAGCTTCCCAAAGTCACCATGAAAACTTTGTTGACTTCGGCAAGCCAAAGCGGCGCATATGTTTTCCCACTGGCGGTGTACATTATTGCCGGCGGGAAAGCATTTCAGGAAGAAAAGTCCACTGTAGCGAAGATCAGGAGAGACTAATCTGCCAGTGCGCCCCCATTGGCATTGAGTTTTGCTCTCTACAAGCAATATTGCTGCATTTTAAGGCTTTAGATGAGTAACCCCTTCCTAACCCCAGGCCTGCATGATCTGTAACGGATAGCCGAGGGTAAAGATTGTAGGGAGTGTTTCCCATTGATTGGACCATTGGAATTTAGGGACAAATCACCCAGAAACCATTCATCTTATTGCAGTTTTCTCACTGTGTTTTGAAGGGGAAATGCTCCGTTATACATACCAGCTGATTGGCAGGCTTTTGTAAGTCCAATGAAAGCAAAAGTTTGGTTGCCATGGGTTACTAGTCTGGAGTAACACTGACCCTTGTTTTGGTAACCCCCCCACCCCCCCATTCTTTAAAGTGCAATAAATGTCTTTTTATAGAGGCGCTGCTGATTTAACCCATTACACTGAAAGCAGACAAAGCTTGGGGCTAAAGGATGCAGCTTCTCCCCGCTCCAGTGAGGATCAGAGGGGTGTATTGCAGTACAGGCAGCATCGCATCCTGTTGGTCTTTGTAAAAAAATAAATACACATGTACATTGTTTTCCAACCCGGAGCGCTTCTTTTTTTATTTCCCAACCCCTGTAAGTGGGTGGATTTTATTCTCCAGTGCCTGGGAATGTCCCTTTAAATGTGCCGAGCAGGGAAGCGACTCGTCAGAGAGGAAGTGCTGGCTCCCTGCCCATAGGCTGACGTATCTCCATATGAAAGTGAAAGGCTTTCATGTTGCTTTGTGGGATTTCACGTGCGCCGCTCATCCAATGACACGCAGCCTGTACGCTTTGTCACATCCCCTGTGCGCCTCTCATCTGTCACCGTGGGTACAGCCGCCCTGTGCCCTTTGCACCAGGCCTCCCTGCCTCTCCCCAAATCTCTTTCTACCTTCTACTGAAAAACATCTTATTATAAGCAAAACGATCATAGAATGGATTGACTGCATCGGCTATAAGATGGCTAGGGATTAAAACAAACGATACATACTACAGGATCTGTTATCAAGAAAGCTCTGAATTACGGGATGATCATCTCCCATAGTCTGTTTAAAGCAAATCATTCAAATTCTTAAATCCCCCCCCCCCCCCCTTGTACTTGATCCTGACTAAGCTGCGTGAAACCATATTTGTGGCAAAACAATCCTATTGGTTCTACTTAAAGGGGTGGTAGTTTACCTTTAACTTATGTTATAGAATGGCCATTTTTGAGCAACTTTTCAATTGGTCTTTATTTATTTTTGATTGTTTTTTCATTATTTGCAGCCTTCTTCTGACTCTTTCCAGCTTTCAAATGGGGGTCACTGACCCCGGCAGCCAAAACCTATTACTCTGTGAGGCTACAGTTTTATTGTTATTGTTACTTTTTATTACTTATTTTTGTATACATGTCCTCTGCTATACATATATCAGTCTCTCATTCAAATTACTCCCTGGTCGCTAAGATCATTTGGACCCCAGCAACCAAATAGTTGCTGAAACTCCAAACCGGAGAGCTGCTGAACAAAAAGTGAAATAATTAAAAAAAAAAAAAAAAATTTAAAAAAAAAATCAAGACCAATAGAAAATTGTCTTAGAATATTATTCTCTGCATCATACTAAAAGTTAACTCGGAGGCAAACAATTTAATATTTAAATGATTTCTTTGCAGACTTAAGGAATGGTGATCCAAATTACAGAAAGATGCCTTATCTGGAAAGCATTACAGATATATCTATATTATGGAGATATATAGTTACTTCTTGAGAAAGATCTGAATTAAGACTGAAATGTGGAACACAGAGTAAAGCTTTATTATTTTTGAAGTTCCTGTGAGTCCTGGTGTTATTTATTTATTTTTTTTATCTCGTTGAACTACAACTCTGCACCCTGGCTGGTGTTTTTCGTTTGGTGTGTGCCTTTCTGATTTATTTGAACATGTATCTGCAATGGGTGCAAGTGAGAACTAACCATTTGATAAATACACTTCTAAATAACCCGTAGGAATAAATAGAATGTGGGTGAGTTTTTGATGTATTAAGCTCTAAATTCACATGTTGAGAAATCTGCCCCATAGTGTGTGTATAAAAACAATGCAGAAGGACAGGATTTGCTGAATCAACGTTCCAGAGGTTTATTTAGCTTAACATTTCGGTCCCCCACAGGGACCTACATCATGTGTATAAACATATAGAGATAGAGATATGTGTATATATGTAATTTTCCAGTAACTTCTTTTAACTGCTCAGGGTAGTGGCAGATAATCAAAGAGGGTAGGCTGGGGCTTCTTTCAGGGAAAAAATACACCGCCAGGGGCATTGCGCTGGCACTTTGCCGAAGCTGTTGATTGTCAGAATGGAAGCTGTGTCTCATTGGGAATAAACCTAGCAGTTTAGATTTTTATGTCTTTTAATACTCCTAGCTGTTGGATGTCGTTAACCAAGCATTATTTGTATTACTTAATTTAGATTTCAGAAATATATCCGTAAACTAAAACTGGATAACTTAATTGCTGGCTTTTCCTAGCAGCAGTATCTTTTCCCCCTAATGCCCTGCAATTAGGTGCCAGTGGTACCCTAACTGGGGTACTTGGATGGGGCACTGTAGGATATATATAGAAATATAAAGGTGGCCATAAATGGTAAGATCCCACCCAAGGTGAATTGTAATTGAATTACAATGGCAGGCATAGACACCGTCGGGCCGAGGGCAGCATCAACGAACCAATGCGGTTCCCCAATCCAACGGAAAATCAAACTTGTTAATGAATTTGTTTAATTTCTTCTTGAGTCTTTAAGTAGCCAGCCAGAATTTGGATTTATACAGCTTAGTTACCATCAATACAATCTACTGTTTTATATTACAGAGAAAAAAGAAATCATAAAAAAATGTCTAATATAATATATATTTATATAATATACAGTTTGGTCATTTCCCAGTGGGACCAACCTATAAATGATATCCTTATAAACAGTGCTTAGTGATGTCATCTGTTATAATATATATTATTTTAACAGTAGGGGGTACTTTATTCACTATATAATTAATGATTGATCTAATTATTTACAATGATATAATTACATTAATCATTTCAGTAATTCAGAGCTTTCTAGGTATAGGGGATCTGATACCTGTAACAGCTTCATGCAAGTATCAGTATCCTGATACTAAAATAATGCTTTATGATAGTAAATATATGCCTATAACTGTCTGCTTTCCTAGCTGCCCGTGATAGATCTCTGCCATCGCGGGCGACTAACTGCTCCAAAATACCTTCCCACCGGCAACCGGAGTTACGAATGGAAAGGCCTTCAGAAGGCCTCGGTTTTCTAAAGTTGTAGGAAGACTTCAGGAGGCTTTTACTTTCCATATATTCCATAAATCCGTAGTGTCCTTTAGATTTGGCCCATGCTTTGCCCTTATTCAGGATACTCTGCTGCTGGTATATGGAGAAGGCAGCTTTTATCTGTGGCAACCAAGAGGGCCGTTATAGGCAAAGGGTTAAACATATGCCTTCGGCTGAGCTCATTGGTGACTCAGATGTTTTGGGTGACTCACCGGTGCTCTCCGAGCAAATGTAATAGCCAGACTGTGTGGCTTATGGGACATGGGGCTGTAACCAAGCCACCCCCCATCCTCCTGTCACTGCTTCCCATAGTGATCTGTAAATGGGGGCCTGTGTTTATCTTGGCACAGATTAACATGTTTATCCTTTGTACCAGCAGCTATTTGTACCCACTGCTGGTTTTACAAGAGGCCTTTAAGGCTGGCGCTAAACCTTTGTTTTCTTTAGAGATCATTTGGCAGTTGGGGGTTTAATGTACGTATATTGATATGCCTGCCCATCAAATACACAAAAATGCAGCATGTTAAGTTTTTAAAAAAAAAAATAATAGGCAACAAGTGTATTAAATTATTAAAATGTGGATCTAAGTGCTTATGTGTAGAACCACGCAGAACTGTGTATAATTATCCTACCCAATTAAAATCCAGCTTTCAAGAACCAGCATTTGCCCAAATGGGATTGGTTCAGCTACATTCAAGTCAGGCAGAAGTACCGGGATTTTGTCAAACCCTGAACTGGATTCTGGCTTCTGTGCATCCCTAGTTGTGACATCCATGTCAGCACGTGAAGAGTATGCCATGTTTGGGATTGGATAGTGTGTATTGGGAAGGGAAAATCTGCAAACATAGCAGTGCCATTTACTCACCTGGTTGTGGCCAGCATTAGAAAAACATTTGTAAAGTAAAGGAAAATATGGCAGTGGGAATATAATTGTACATTCCTCCTCAAGGGATAGTTCTTCTCTAATTTTCATCTTTAAAGTAACTTTTAGTATGAAGACACACAGCGCTACTAGCAGCAGCTACTTTTTCATGGCTACTAAACACCAGAATATTCCCTGCCGTAGACAATACTGAGAATTGCTTCTTCTAAAACACACGTAGAGACAGTTATCAGTAAATGATCAGCATTGTCTATTTTAGACGCCACAACAAGCTGCTACTAGTAGCTCCGTGTGTCTTCACCCTTAGTATGATCTATCAGCTGTCGGGTTGCTAGGGTATGATTTCTCTTAGCAACCATGTAGTCTGAATGAGAGACTGGAAAATAAATAAATAGGGTCCAAACAGCAGGAAAGTTAAAGGTAACTATAATAACATTGTGGATTTACGGCAATAGTCTCTCCTCCCCCCCACCATTTAAAAAAAAAAAAAACTGGGAACAGTCAGAAGCGGAAGGAAAATCATTCAGAAATGATAAAAATAAAAACTGAAGGCCAGTTGAGAAGTTGCTAAGAATACCCAATTCAATAACATACTAAAACTGAATTTAAAGGTAAACTAACCCATTTAAATTTTCTAAATAAAATGTGAAACTTAAACAGGAAAGGGTTAGTGTGTCTCTTGTGAATGAAAACAAACGTTGGACATGTCTGTAAGAAACACGAGGGCAGTGAATCATGCTTAGCATATCCAGCTAAATGGGTCGGATACCAGAACCGCTGCACTTTAACTACAACATTTCCCTTTATTGGGTCAAGGCTGTCAAAGTAAATTCAATCCTAAACAACTGACCAGTATACATTCATTACAAATGGTCACTGGTTTAAGGCGTATACCACATGGGCTAATGCCACAGAAGCGGGCACACAGAGTAGATTCTTATTGGCCAAATGCATACTTGCTCTGGGTGTCGGCATAAGGAAAGGCCAATGCCATTGTAGGGGATGAGAATCCGCTCCGTGTGGCTTACTTGCCAGTATAACCGCTGTAGAAAGCAGTAGGTCTCTGTCCCTTTCTGTTCTCTGCCCTGCTGGTTCTGACCTTTGAAACAATGTAGCAGAAGCCACTGATTAACTCCATTGTTAGGAAACATGCCAGGTTGATTTCTGCTACATTGTCTCAAGAGACAGAACCCACAGTGCAGAAAGGAACAGACAGATACTTCTTTCAAAAGCACAGTTTAAACTTGTTAATGAATTTATATTCATGAAGGCTGCTTAGAATGATATTCTATTATTTCTCTAATTTCCACCTGTGTCCCCAGTGCCTACACCTGATAGATACTGAGTGCAGGGTTTCCTGTGTGTAAAATTAGCCTTATAGATGTGAAAATGAAACAAAAATGTGAGAAATGCCCTGGCATGTAGACTCTTTGTGTTGCAAGTAGTTTAGACTTTAGCAATAATTGTTTCCATGTCTTCTGAACAAGGGTTAACTATGTGCATGCCAGTCTGATTGTGTATGACGTCTGGTTAATGGGAATAGGAAGATGATAAATTGTTGAATAACATAAGTCTCTGTTATAGTCACAGTTCAAAACTATTTTGTGCCCTAAATCATTTATAAGGAACCTTTAAAAATCAGACAAAAAATCAGAATGTAAAGTTCAGTTTAGCTGAGCTATATTGGTGGTAGTGGCCCAAAGCAATGACAAGGCTAGCCCTTACTATTTCCATTTATTAGTCCCTTAGCACTCAAAGCACTAAAAAAGTTAATATAGAAGTCTCCATGTTTGCACCTACATTCTAATACAGGTATGGGACCTGTTATCCAGAATGCCTGGGACCTGGGCTTTTCCAGATTAGGGATCTTTCCATAATTTGGATCTTAATATTTTAAGTCTACTTACAAGTTATTAAAACATTAATAATATATAGCAATAATTATTAATATATATATATTGGGATGATGATAATGTTCATATAGTGATAGCAACCTTAAATGAACAGTTCAATGTAAAAATGAAACTGGGTAAAATAGACAGACTGCGCAAAATAAAAACAAAAATTCAATATTGTTTGTTAGGCAAAAATGTAATCTATAAAGGCTGGAGTGGGCAGATATCTAACATAATAGCCTGAAATCTACTTCCTGCTGTACAGCTTTCTAAACTGTTAGCAGTCAGTAACCAATCAGTGACGTGAGGGGGGGCCATATGGGACATAACTGTCAGTTTGTTTGCTTTTGAATCTGACCTGCGTGCTCACAAACTAACTGACAGTTATGTCTCATGTGGCCCCCCCTAAAGTCACTACTAACTAAGACAAACTAAGAGGTTAGAGAGCTGTAAAGCAGAAAGTAGTGTTCTGGCTATTATGTTAGACATCTGCCCACTTCAGGCTTTATAGATTACATTTTTGCCTATCTATATTACAAACATTTTTTATTTTGTGCAGTCTGTCTATTTTACAAAGTTTCATTTTTACACTGAACTGTTCCTTTAAGGTTTGTTGTTCCAAATTACAAAAATATCCCTCATCTGGAAGCCCCCAAGTCCCATGCATTCCAGACAATAGGTCCTATACCTGTATGCTGAACCTACATATGCTTATGAATTATACCTACTTCAGGGCTTCCTATGGATCTACAAATTTTACTTATTCTTTTTCCCTAATTGGCAACTCTGTGTGTTTATTAACTGCTATTTAGCTATGCAGCATGCTGGTGGTATTCCAGTTGGGTGGATCCTTCTAGCTCTGTGGCTTAATAAAGTCATGCCATGGGTGTGTTGGAACCTCAGCCGGGTAATAAACTATAAAATCTGCCTTTCTCTAAAGTAAATATCTGATTATTGCCAGTTGATCACCAGATATAACTTCTGGAGGGAGTGATGCTTTATTGAGATGAGAGATGGGTGCCACGTCATGCAATAAGCACAAGCTGCCTATGAATTCCACAGGCTCCATTGCTACTCAGTACATGTATGGGATCCATTATCCGGAAACTCGTTATCCAGAAAGCTCTGAATTACAGGATGTCTATCTCCCTTTGACTCCATTTTAATCAAATAAATCAATTTTTTAAAATTGACTTCCTTTTTTCCAAGGGTATTCTGGATAATGGGTCTTTCTGTAATTTGGATCTCCATACCTTAAGTCTACAATAAAACATGAATTAAACCCAATAGGATTGTTTTGCATCCAATAATGATTATTTATATCTTAGTTGGGATCAATTATAAGGTACTGTTTTATTATTACAGAAAAAAAGGTAATCGGTTTTAAAATTCGTTATTATTTGATTAAAATGGAGTTTATGAGAGATGGGCTTTCCGTAATTCGGAGCTTTCTGGATAATTGGTTTCCGAATAAGGGATCCCATACCTTTAATAATAAAACAGTACCTTGTACTTGATTCCAACTAAGATATAATTACCCCTTATTGGGGGCAGAACAGCCCTATTGGGTTTATTTAATGGTTAAATGATTCCCTTTTCTCTGTAATAATAAAACAGTACCTGTACTTGATCCCAACTAAGATATAATTAATCCTTATTGGGGGCAGAACAGCCCTATTGGGTTTATTTAATGGTTAAATGATTCCCTTTTCTCTGTAATAATAAAACAGTACCTGTACTTGATCCCAACTAAGATATAATTAATCCTTATTGGGGGCAGAACAGCCCTATTGGGTTTATTTAATGGTTAAATGATTCCCTTTTCTCTGTAATAATAAAACAGTACCTGTACTTGATCCCAACTAAGATATAATTACCCCTTATTGGGGACAGAACAGTCCTATTAGGTTTATTTAATGGTAAAATATTTTTTTAGTATACCTAAAGTATGGAAATCCAAATTACAGAAAGACCTGTTATCCAGAATACCCCGGATCCCAAGCATTCTGGATAACCGGTCCCTTACCTGTACACAAACACGCACTTAGTATAGGAAAAGTCCAGTGTGACCCAGTGTGACTTGCTGAAGTGAAAGCAGTTTCCCTGGGAGAGATCCCATTGGCAATTCACTAAACTAAAGGTCCATGTATTTGACCAAGTTGCCAAGTGAGTAGGAGTTTAGCTAACTTTTTGCCTCATCAGAAGGTGCTTCTACCAGTCAGATCACATAGCTGTTCATTTGCAGACCCGGAGGCTGCCCCTAGGCTACACGGCTATTTACTATAGTACAGAGATGAACAGTCAGCTCTTGGACTGCAGTTTCCTTTAGTCATTGAGACAGAAATGCCTGGCCTCTTAAACTTCTATTTCCTGTATCAGTTGTTTTTATATAGACTTGTCTGTGCCATTTTGTGTGACTGAATTGCATGGGTGATGTGTGTATTCGCAAGGCCTTGATGCGCTCATTAAAACCAGGCAGATTATTTATTTATAAAGTCTCTCCATGCTGTTCTGGCCTTATCACCAGGAAACCCGCCAGTTCAGGAAATAATTCAGCTTGTTAGTCTTAACATAGCTCTTGTACATATACAGATATACTGTCATCCCCCAGTGTCCCTTTCTTAATATATCTGTCATTTTTGGCAAATTCTAATTAGCGATGGCCAATTTTCTCTACAGCAGGGGTGGGCAAACTACGGCCCGTGGGCCACGTCCGGCCATTGGTCTTTTTAATCCAGCCTTTTAATCCGCCGACTCCGCAAGTCTCATCACGCAAGACTTGGTGTCATGGAAGTTGTTCCATGGCTTGTGAAGGGGTCTGATCTCAGGACCCTGCCATATAATCCTACAGTGGGGTATACAAAGCGTTTAGCAGTTCTGTTCAGCTTTTACATATAATGGGCCAATTATTACTCGTATTGCATATTCCAGGGACAGATCATATTCAAATCATATCTTACAAAAATGTCTAAAGCCATTGAGAAGGGTCATAGAATTTTCAACGGAAGGCCATGGAAATTCTCTTGGACGGATTGCAGAGATTTCTTTTTACATTATTACTTAGTTATTGTGGCTATTAAAATGTTGACATTCTTATGGCCAAAGCAGTGACCCAAGCAGCCATCACAATCAGAACTTGCTGTTGGTTTAGTAGTAGAGTTGCCACTTGGTCGGTACCAACTGGTTGGTAAAATAGCAGCCAAGGCCAGGGCTGGTATTACAAATTTACTGGCTATGTACTTGTAATAACTAGTCTTTCGACCATGGCACACTTCCGATCCTCAAATCCTCTCCTGCTGCACCCCAAATCCCATTCTGATCTGCCCCAAACCCCTACCCAAATTCCCCTCTACCTTTTCAACTTAAATTGCTCTGATCTGCTTATTCTTGATGGCATCGCCCACCCCATTTGCATCCTTGCCATGCCCCTCACATACTATACCTGCTCCACTATGTACCTGCTCCCACCCCAGCCAGTAAAGTATTGGCAACCCTAGATAGTAGGGGCAGATGAATAGGTCTTGTATGAAGATACCCATGTGTAATAACAGTTGTAAATAAGTGCGATTGGTTTAGGGAAGAGGCAGTAGGGCTGCACGGGGTAGCCTAGTACCCCCCTGAAGCTTGATGGCATACCACCAGCTCAAGAAATATGTGACTGCCAATCTAAACACACACAAGTCTGTACAAAAATATTTGCCCTGTTAGTCATGCTGGTAAATAATTATTAATTATAATGCACATTTCCTGCCAGTGCCGTATTTATTTAATAAGAGTCGGGACTTACAGAGTGGCTTGTTTCATGTTGCTCTAAATAAAAGCCCGCTGTGTTGTTTTGTACATATGGTGCCTGACACCTGTTTGGTGAGCAACTGCAACTTAAAGCGAATGTCACACTTGGTTACTCCCCACAGTCACCCACTGTACTCAGCCAGCTATAAGTGATGCCACAGCTCAATGGGTTTGCTTGCTGCCCCTAACATGTCACTTCATATCTCTAGCCCATACTCACGGCACACCCATCGGCTTGAATCATGGTGGAGTCCTGTTGACATGTCTCTTCTGCCAGCCTGCCCAGTTCAGGTTTATTGCTACGTCCACTTACCTGTAGCAACAGTAAATGTCTGTGAATGCACTAAGCCTGTGCCTGTAGACTGTAAGCTCTTTAGAGCAGGGCACTCCCATGAATGTCTTTTAATACTATGGGGTATCTTTATCAAAGGGTGAAGTTAGAGCTCGTCACAGTCCACTAGAGTGAATTTTTTTAAATTAAAGATCAGTGCATTTAAAAATACCATAGAAATGTATAGAGAGTAATACAGGTATAGGACCCATTATCCAGAATGCTTGGGACCAAGGGTATTCTGGATAAGGTGTCTTTCCATAATTTGGATCTCCATACCTTATGTCTACTATAAAAACAATAAAACATTAATTAAACCCAATAGGGCTGTT
Source organism: Xenopus tropicalis (assembly GCF_000004195.4). Classification (NCBI taxonomy): domain Eukaryota; kingdom Metazoa; phylum Chordata; class Amphibia; order Anura; family Pipidae; genus Xenopus; species Xenopus tropicalis. The sequence continues at coordinate 14,795,496 of NC_030682.2, read as the reverse complement.
CTGCCCCCAATAAGGGGTAATTATATCTTAGTTGGAATCAAGTACAGGTACTGTTTTATTATTACAGAGAAAAGGGAATCATTTAACCATTAAATAAACCCAATAGGGCTGTTCTGCCCCCAATAAGGGGTAGTTATATCTTAGTTGGAATCAAGGGAAAAAGGAAAAACATTTTAAAAATCTGAATTATTTAATTAAAATGGAGTCTATGGGAGAAGGGCTTTCCATAATTCGGAGCTTTCTGGATAACGGGTTTCCGGATAACAGATCCCATACTTGTAAATATACCCTGAGCATTAAAAAGGCACATATGGGTTATGTAATAAAAGGCCCTAAGTTTGCCCAGAAGCACAACCCATAGCAACCAATCAGAAAATAGCATTTACTGGTCACCTGTTTAAACGCAAACATCTTATTGGTTACTGCTCCTGGGCAAACTCAATGCCTTTTATTATATATGGGGGATTAGTAGCTACTGTTGAGTTTACGGTCTGTTTATATAGAGAGATTGCCTTTGTATCACCTTTGTGACAATATCCAGTAAATGGGCACGAGACCGCCATATTTGCACTTCAGCGTTGCATTATCTGTTGCGTTTTGGTGCTATTATTCATGTTTGTGGTGATTAAGCAGCTGGAACATAGAGCGTGTCCCTTCCATTTACTCTCTAAATGAATAATAATTAGAGAATGGCTATAACCGCATAGAAGCAGCGTTCACACCTCTGCCCCCCCCGGTACAGTCAGAAAGGTTCCTAGCAGCCCGGGTGGCCTACATTGTGGTCAGACACACATTAGTCACAAGCAGCGGATACACGGTGCTCTGATAATAGCAGCCTGGAGCTTCTGCTAGCGACATCAGGTATTTATAGTTCAACTACAGGGGCCCGGAACAACTCACTGTGGGGATAGGGGATTCCATTTACCCCCACCAAAAAAAAATACCCTCACATTGCTGGCTATGGCAATCGCTGTGTTCTGCAGTTCCTTATGATACAGCTGTAACTTATTGTAGGGGCAGAAGCTGCTGCTAAGGGAATGCCAGCAACGGATTGGAACAGTGAGCAGAGTTGCCATCCTGGCTTGCTATTTGGGAAATATGGGAGGAAATATCAAACCAGGGTACTTTTTTAAACAATTTTAGGGCTAAAGTTAAGGTTGAACTGAAGATATTTGCTGCTTATATGTAATGATGGCCGTTAGTGTGTGTGTGTGTGTGCTCGCTGTATAGGTATTTTTGTTTCTATTCATCCCTGCCCGTAGCTTTATTTGTATTCTGTTTGCAAAGCAACGATATTAGCTGTTGCTCTGACAGAGCCTGTATGCTACAAACACACAAGAACCAATGTTTCAACTGATTGTGGGTCAGAACCTTTTGCCTCTAATTGATTTCCGATTTGTTGATTGAGCATATTATAGTGAGATAATGGCTATGCCATAAAGAGAATTATCTTTATTCAATTCTAAAGGAGGGATAGATAGAAATGCTGACCGTTTCTTTTTTCTATTTATTTTAGGCCTCGTAGTAGAGGAAAAGCTGCTTTGGAGGATGAAGATAGCATGGATGGGCTTGAGGGAGCAGAACCTGAAAACTCTGCAGACACAGGTAAAATACGATAATTCGGGTATAAAAAAACAGATGTTTTCCCATATTTAAACATCCCTCAGTTCTAGGTTGGCTGATTTCAATATCAGGCAGTGGTGCAATAAGAGTAGTGCCCCCTCTAGAACTAATATAAATTAAATAGCTAAATAATATGAACAAACCGTGCAGTAGAAATGGCAGTCAGACTTGTGCCTAGATATTGTTCCACAAGCACCAGTATTGCGGCACGTAAATAAAGGACTCTCTCTGACATGCACAGAGAATATAAGCACCTTCTTATGAACAGATCCTTCCCCAGAATGACACAGCACCCAGCACCCAGCCCTGGCAGCACGAGTGGCCCCTGCAGAATTAGGTGAGAGAAGGAGAGACAGAGCCAACTCTTTTACTGTTCCTTTAACGCTGCTTTTACAATTGTAATCCTTTGTTAAACACGGACTTGTTTTACTGCTAACTCAGAGCTATTAAATGTGATAATGGAGATTTTATTGCACATACCTAGTATTCTCTTACAAGCACGGGTGTAAAACATAACAAGTTGTCTCTTTTTATAAGAATTAGGCTAAGGCTAATGTCCCATGGAGAGATTTAGTTGCCAGCGATACAGCTGTAGCGGCCACTAATCTCTCTGAAATGCCTTTCCCCCGGCAACAAAGGCAATCGCTGGTAGAAAGGCCTACTTCAGTTTTCCGAACCAGTGCAAAGTTGCCTGCAGAAGGAAACTTTGCCCGACTTTTGGTGACCTCGCCAAACCAGCAGATCTTACCATGTATGGCCGGGCTTAGGGAACTGTTCCAGACCCGATTATTACTCTAAATTCATGAAAAGGCTAAATATTTTTTAATTGATGTATATTGCAAAGTTGCTTGAAATTGTTTTCTTTTCAAAAGCTTCAGTTGTGTTTGGGTGGCGTTCCCCTTTAAGTTGTCTTACATGGTCCATAATAAAGGGCAGTGTTTGAATAATATGTGCATTTGAAGCTAGGATGGGGAAAACTGTCTGGCTGGCTGGCTTATTTAACAAAGACTGGGTAGGGCTTGGCCTATACTTATGGGCATTTCAGCTGTTTGAACTAAAAAGTTAGGTTTTCACATGATCAGCCTGGGTAAGGCCTAAGGCAAGTGGAAAAAAACACCATGTCCCGTCGGCCAATGAAATAATGTTCTGACCCATGGCCAATCTATGGAGGTTTCATTACTAAGGTGCATTTTTGGATTCTGTTTATGGTCCAAAACTTTTTACATGAGACAAAGCCCTAAGAGTGGGATATTGGCAATGTGACTGGCCAGTAGCTCTGTTGTTCTAATCTCCCCGCAATGCCATCCCACTGGCAAGAACGTAAATCGCCGATGAGATGGCATACGTGTCGCTTCATTTTCCCAAAGTTACCTCTCAAGGAGTTACCTTTTACTATATTATAGAATGGTAAAGTCTTAGCAGCTTTTCAGTTGGTCCTTTTTTATTTTAATAGTTTCTGAATTATTTGTTTACTTAATTATTACTACTTCTGCCTCTTTCCAGCTCTCTAAAGGGGGACACTGAACCAGTCAGACCAAAAAAATAATATAGCTCTGTGAGGCACCAATTATATTGTTATTGTTGCTTTTTATTGCTCATCTTTTTATTCCGTCTCTCAAGAATATATATTCAGGTCTGTTAATGCCTGGTGGCTAGGTTAAATTGCACCATAGCAACCAGATAGCTGCTGAAATTCCAAACTGGAGAGCTGCTAAACAAAAAGCTTAATTCAAAAACCACAACGAATTAAAATGAATACCAGTTGCAAATTGTTTCAGAATATCATTCTCTGCATCATACAAAAAGTTGAGTTAAAGGTGAACTACCCCTTTAATAAAGCTTGGTTGAAATGGTAGCTGCTGCTAAATGCACCAGTGCAGTTGCCCATAGCAACCAGTCAGATATTTGCTTTGAATTGCTAACTGGTAGCAGACGAAGTAAAACTAATGGCTGATTGGTTGCTTGGGTCAACTGCCAGTGTGCTGTATAGTACCAGTACTCCAGATCCATTTCCCATGGATACACTTTCCTGCTGTAAGACGAGAAATCCCTCAGATCCTGGCATTTAAGAAGCAGAATCACGAGAAATAGAATCTTGGAAGGAAATGAATGCGTTTGAATAGTATGTAAGCAATTTCTGGCCTTAAGGCACTCTATAAACTGTAGGAGCTGAATGTGCAAAGGGAACATAATATAATGGTTTGATCCAGTAGGGACCTTTAGGCTTTGGTTTTAAACAACTCAATGCTATGTAAGCAGGAGTAGATTAAAAGACAATACATATCATAGGCTAAAACACAATGGAAAACAGGGAGTTATGGGTTATGGCAGGGGTTTGAATAGGGCTTCTTCTTGTGGATCAGCATTGGTCTATGCACTCCCTATTCTGTAGAGGATATAAGTGCCACGGCTGTGAGGCAAAATGGTGTGACTCTTCCCTATAAAATTGCTTTTTGTTGGAATTATGTTCTTGTAAATGTACTGCGATCATTTTTCTACCGCAAATGATAGAAAGTAATGATTGGCCCTAGTGCACTTTACCTTTTGGGTTTGTTTCATTACAAGGCATATATGTATTTTCCCGTTTATTTATATGTAAAGAACTGGATATTAGTATAGAATCTAGTATCCGGAATGCGTGTGATTGGGATTTTCCAGATAAGGCATCTTTCTCCAGTTTGGATCAGCATACCGTTAAACGTTAAATGTACCCAGTAGAAATGGTTTTTCCGCCAATATGGATTCATTTCAACTTGGTAAGAATCAAGTACAAGGTGCTGTAATGTATTATTACAGAGAAAGGGGTAATCATTTTTTAGCAATTAGAATTATTTGATTAAAACTGAATGTCTAAGAGATGACGGTCCTGTAATTCAGAGCTTTCTAGATAACAAGTTTCCATATAGGGGATCTCATACCTGTACATTTTAGTGATATTGCTTTATTTTTATTCAGATGTGTCGGGGCCAAAACCTTGGTTAAGAATGGCATACATTTCTTTTTTTTTTTTTTTTTTTTTTATACACAAAAACATTGCATTCCCAGGATGAGCTTCCCATGCTAAATAGATTTGTACTGAAATTTGAAGTGACTGGACTGAGCCAAAAGCATGAATGAGCCTGAAATTGTGTTTATCAGCTTGTATTTACAGCATAAAAATGTATTTTATGGGAATAGATGGGGTATTCTAAAGCTGGCCATACAGGGCGTATGGAGTGTTTTTCCCAGAAGATGAACAGATGGGTACAGCTCAGCTGGCCAAAGACATAAATGGCCATATTTTATTGGTTTCCAATAGGCCTAATGATAGTAACATGAGTCAGTGAATAGGATCTATACCCCCTATCTTACCTTCAGCCATTGCTCTGTCATCCTTGGCCAGACTGTATGCAGTATGCTTGAAATTTTTCAAACTGGCCACCTCACTCTTGCTATATATGGCCAGCTTTAAAGGAGAAGGAAAGTCATTTTGGTATTTTACTGCCAATAGTTTAGCCACCATATTTATTCTGCAGAAAGCTTTAAGCTCCCTTTGTCTATTTAAGATTGCAGCTGCCATTTTAGCTTGGTCTCCCTAGAGGCTGGTAGCATAGATCACACATTTTTATGGGGGGGGGGGAATGAATTCTTATGGGAGGGGAAGCAGGAGATGGGAGAGAGGAGAGAACTGTGCAGACTCTGGCCCCAGGAACGAAGGATTTTTCTATGACGGGAAGTCAGACACTAAAGGACATGTTTACAAAAAAGGAGACAAGAAATCCTGTGTTTCTTTTGATAGAGGACTCAGTGCAGCGTTTCTGTAAGTGCTTATGGCTGTATTTACATAGATCTTTCTGTTAAAGCTTCCTTAGTTTTTACCTTTCCTTCTCCTTTAACCGCTGCCCCATTTTAGTTGCCCTATAGGCACACCTTACTGACCCATTATAGATTTAATTACATTACTTTAAATGTTATGTATTCCCTGTAAGCACAAAAACCATCCATACAAATAAAAAAAAAAAAATAATATCCTCTACTGAATTATTCTAATTCCAGGCTTTCCCATTTACTTTTATTTATAGCAGTTAATTTAGCTTTGCGTTATTTAGTACAGACTGTGTCCTTGACTGATCATCAGTACAAACAGGTAAATATTTAGATAGGATTCTTGTGCCGCTAACAAATGGCTGGGCTGTAAATCAGAGTTAATTTATAATTAATAGACACTTTGATGTGTAGAGAAAATTTGTGCAAAGGAGAAAAAAAAAAAGAAATTTGTGTTGAGTCTGAGTAATTATTTCAGGGAATAGAATGCATAAATGAGGCCGTATTTCATGTCCTTTATCTGCCACCTTGACCCAAAGGGCATTGTAAAAATGCAAGACATTTAACCCATTATTGCTGGCTATACAGAGCCGCTTAAACTGGCAGGTTACAGTCCCACCTGGTAGAACTAAGGGTATAAACTTGATACAGGTATGGGATTCGTTATCTGAAAATTACATTTTCAGAAAGCTCTGAATTACGGGAAGGCCGTCTCCCGTAGACTCCATTATAATCAAATAATTCACATTTTAAAAATTGATTTTCCTTTTCTCTGTAATAATAATAGTACCAGTACTTGATCCCAACTAAGATATAATTACTCCTTATTGGGGGCAGAACAGCCCTATTGGGTTTATTTAATGGTTAAATGATTCCCTTTTCTCTGTAATAATAAAACAGTACCTGTACTTGATCCCAACTAAGATATAATTACCCCTTATTGGGGGCAGAACAGCCCTATTGGGTTTATTTAATGGTTAAATGATTCCCTTTTCTCTGTAATAATAAAACAGTACCTGTACTTGATCCCAACTAAGATATAATTAATCCTTATTGGGGGCAGAACAGCCCTATTGGGTTTATTTAATGGTTAAATGATTCCCTTTTCTCTGTAATAATAAAACAGTACCTGTACTTGATCCCAACTAAGATATAATTACCCCTTATTGGGGGCAGAACAGCCCTATTGGGTTTATTTAATGGTTAAATGATTCCCTTTTCTCTGTAATAATAAAACAGTACCTGTACTTGATCCCAACTAAGATATAATTACCCCTTATTGGGGGCAGAACAATCCTATTGGGTTTTTTAATGTTTAAATGTTTTTAAGGTATGGGGATCCAAATTACAAAAAGACCCCTTATCCAGAATGTGTGGGATCTGGGGGACAACACACCTTAGATTGTAAGCTCCACTGGGGCAGGGGCTGATGGGAATGTAATAGGGACATTAGATTGTAAGCTCCACTGGGGCAGGGACTGATGGGAATGTGATAGGGACCTTAGATTGTAAGCTCACTGGGGCAGGGGCTGATGGGAATGTGATAGGGACCTTAGATTGTAAGCTCCACTGGGGCTGGGGCTGATGGGAATGTAATAGGGACATTAGATTGTAAGCTCCACTGGGGCAGGGGCTGATGGGAATGTGATAGGGACCTTAGATTGTAAGCTCCACTGGGGCTGATGGGAATGTAATAGGGACATTAGATTGTAAGCTCCACTGGGGCAGGGGCTGATGGGAATGTGATAGGGGCCTTAGATTGTAAGCTCCACTGGGGCTGGGGCTGATGGGAATGTAATAGGGACATTAGATTGTAAGCTCCACTGGGGCTGGGGCTGGGGCTGATGGGAATGTAATAGGGACATTAGATTGTAAGCTCCACTGGGGCAGGGGCTGATGGGAATGTGATAGGGACCTTAGATTGTAAGCTCCACTGGGGCAGGGACTGATGGGAATGTGATAGGGACCTTAGATTGTAAGCTCCACTGGGGCTGGGGCTGATGGGAATGTAATAGGGACATTAGATTGTAAGCTCCACTGGGGCAGGGGCTGATGGGAATGTAATAGGGACATTAGATTGTAAGCTCTGCTGGGGCAGGGACTGAAGGGAATGGTGTATAATCTCAGTACAGCACTGCTGAATATGTTGTTGCTATATAATTAATAATGATGCAAATGCAGTACTTTTGCTGTGTTTACTATGTGCTGCCTGGTTGCATGGACTCTCTTGCTGTAAAACAAGGGTGCCCAATAATGTTGGCAAAATGAATTGTTTGCCTATGACCCAGAATGGTGTGCAGTGCTATTTGTGCATATATTGGAGATTGTTTTTCTCCTCTTTGTCTGCATTCTTCCAAGTAAAATCAGATGTGGCATTTTGCTTTATGACAGGGATTTTAGATACACAATCTGAGGGCAAGGGTCTCACAGACTCTGCTCATTTACTGCAATGACGTCTGGCAAAGGGAGAGGAAATCTTAGAAACCCCCGGAATAGCTTGGAAACCTTTTTATTCTTTTCATTCAGAAATGTATGTAGCCTAAAATCTCTAATTTAGAAGATGCCAAACTGTGGAGTTAAGAGGCCAGACTGCAGCTAAGTGAATGTGGTGGTAGTATGGCAGCCTGAAGGCCAGTGAGGGGGGGGGAAGAGTAGTCTTATTTCCCTGGCTAGGGGCATTAACTATAGCGTTTTCATGTACCTGTTACTTTGCTATAAGCTAGAGGGACTTATCCAAATTGGCCCACAAGAGGGGTTGGAAAATATTGTAAGGGACAAAAAAAAATAAAAATATAACATGCTCCATACATAGTAGTACTACCTACATAAAGATACAGATACCTACATACATATGGGTCAAGCAAGCATTCTGCATGTTCATTGCAGTTAATAGAGCTTTTCCAGCACAAACAGATAATTTATATTTAATTTTGAAATTTCCCATGGGGCTAGCCATATTCTTCATTTCCCAGGGTGCCACAGCCATGTGACCTGTGCTCTGATAAACTTCACTCACACTTTACTGCTGCGCTGCAAGTTGGAATGATATTACCCCCCCCCAGCAGCCGATCAGCAGAACAAGGAGCAAGATAGCAGCTCCCAGTAGGTATCCGAATAGGAGTCAATAGTAAGAAATCCAAGGTCCGGCTTGGGACTCCTCCAGTTACATGGGAGTAGGAGAAACAATAGGTTAGCTGAAAGCAGTTCTAATGTGTAGCGCTGGCTGAAAGCTCAGACTCAGGCACAATGCACTGAGATGGCGCCTACACACCAATATTACAGCTACAAATACATTTGTTGGTTCAAGAATAAAAGTTTAAATGGCAGAGGGAATTATTTGCTATGTATTTATTTATTTGCATGACAGTATCCCTAATGAATAAGCAGCTGGGTTGGGGAAGTCCAATGCTAAGCGTTGAAGAAACATGAGCAAGAAAGCATGCAGTGTAAAATCTATTTAGTCAACCCAATTTTGGAGCTTCTTGGGTGCCTTCATCAGGCTTAGGACAAGGCTAATGGCAGCAGAAGATAGAAGCAGGGTCCCAGCAATCAGGCTGCCCTTTCCACTCTCTGAGCCAAGCTCCTTCCCCTTTTGCTTTAATGAGAAATAGCTCCTGGGTGTCACACTGCATTACTATTAACCTCTTATTCACTATAAGCCTGCTGCCGGTGGCTTTCTGCAATTTTTGGGTTTGACCTTTGTTTACGGCCCAGCTCATAACAAGGGTGTATATGTATGCGAATGCAGTTCTTTATCAGCTATTTATGTGCCTGTCTGAGTAGCCGAACCACCCAGCAGCAAAGTCTTCCTGTTATTCACACCTTGGCACTTGCTTTGTCACCTAATTCATATTATACTGACTAATATACCCACTCTCCTTATAACGGGAAACTCTCAATCATTACAGTTATCGTATTGAGACCCAACTTCTTATTCACATCAGTTATAGGAAGTCCCTGTCCCTTACAGGTAATAACATACATTTGGGGCCTGCAGCTCAGGGAGGACAGAGGGAAATAAGTTTTTGGAATGATGTAATAGGTAGGTGTGGCTTGTGTGCAAGCGCTATATGCATCACTCTATATATTATACCACATACAGAAACAATCGGGCAATTTCAAGTACAAATATATTCTGCTGTTTTAAGTTTTGCAACGTGTATTTGACAATGCAACGGGCCACTATACCTTTATTTTCAAAACCTTTCCCTTTGTAGTCATGTAATGGAATTACATGGTTTCAGTAATATTAACATGTATTTATAAAGCGCCAACACGCTGTACGTGCTACTGGACTCGGCATAGAATTTGCCTTGTCCTATTGTATTGTACTGAGTATAGCAGCCAAGTGGGTGTGGTCTAACATTTGGCGGCATGCATTGGTGGTTTTTTTTTTTTTTTTTTAAAGGATACGGTCATGATATTTATGGGGTACTTTTTATTTCTAAATGACACTGTTTACATAGCAAATAATTCACTCTACCATTTAAGATGTTATTAAACCAACAAATGTATTTGTAGCTGTAATATTGGTGTGTAGGCGCCATCTCAGTGCATTGTGCCTGAGTCTGAGCTTTCAGCCAGCGCTACCCATTAGAACTGCTTTCAGCTAACCTATTGTTTCTCCTACTCCCATGTAACTGGAGGAGTCCCAAGCCGGACTTGGATTTCTTACTATTGAGTGCTATTCTGATACCTACTGGGAGCTGCTATCTTGCTCCCTTCCCATTGCTCTGCTGATTGGCTGCGGGGAGGGGGATATAACTCCAACTTGCAGCACAGCAGTAAAGTGTGACTGAAGTTTATCAGAGCACAGGTCACATGGCTGTGGCACCCTGGGAAATGAAGAATATGGCTCTGCCCAGGCCACTGGAATACAACTAATTGTGCCCAACTGGAAGCACAGTATGTTGGTGCCTTTAGTTAGAGCTTAGTTAATTACACTCAGCATTTTTCCATTACTTGTCATTAAGGTGAGAAAGAATGAATAGTTCTAGTCATGGAAAGGAAAGAAACTTAGGGACCACTATAGCCTTGTGTCATGAATCCATCTGAACTGTTTCTAAATCTCTATTGTAGACATTAAAGAACAACCTGTGGAGGAGGGAGCAGCGAGTGACGCAGCCGGCATCGCACAGCTAACACCCGCCCTGCAACATTCGTTATTGGAGGAGTCCGAGCGCTCCACTGCCTCTGTTGGAGTCCAAGCCAAAACCAGGTCTGTGTTATTGTCAAAACTGCTGCTGAGTCAGGGCTTTGGGGCTAGGGGAAATAATAAAGCAGAGAATTCTGGGAGTTGGAGCTGCGCTACAAAGCAATAGCAGCCTGCACGAGCAGCTGACAACGAGAGCTAGATGTCTTAATTAGTTAGATATTGGGTGGGGGTGAAGAGAGACACCCTCCTACACTCTGTCTCTTAGTTCACAGTTGGGTGTGTTGTACATTGTTACATTATTTCTTATGAAATCTATACAACATTGGCCTGAAAGAATCTGATTATATATAATATCTCTAATAATATCTATATATGACTTGCCTTTTCTGTAAAGAGGTTTTTTTTATCTTGAAATTCACTTTGAGTTAGAGGGGCAAGACAGCCCCTTTGGCCGCCTTTACAGTAATACATGTTATTGATCATTCCCTACATTGAAATTAAATGCAACACAAGGAAATAAGGCAATAGACTTTGTGGTTTGCAAAAATGAGCAGTAAAATATACAGAGGAAAGGAAAAGTTGCACAATAAATAAAGCAATTTTTCTGAATTAACTTTAAAGCACTCTGTCCTTTCATGTATTTTGTTTTGATTTTACTCGTTTAATTTTCTTAAAGAAAACATTGATTAATTACCATCAGCAGAAAGGGAAAGGATCAGGAGCAAATGATTCCTCCATTCATTACTAGGTTGCGCAACCATCAAAGCAACAACGGAACCCACCAATTGCATGACTTAAGAACAGGGGCATCAACCTTGTGGCCATATGTGAAGTCGCTGGGGGTTGCAGCATACAGGCTGAAAGGTTGGGAGCCTGAAATCCTTGCTATGCACTCTCACACAAGGGCTGCTAGATACTATCTAAAGTCCCTTTATATTGATTTCTACAAGCAGTGGGGAAATTCAACCTTGGTTAATTTCCCATTCCAGACAAATTTAACCAAAGTTTTCTGTATGTTCCCTATGGATCACTTTGTTGATGTGACTGGGAGTATACGGAACTGATATAACAACACAGTGGGAGCAGACATGTCGAGTCCCCAGCCAATAATATTTTAGATTTTTCTCAGTGCCATTCCCTTTTGTGTAATTATCAAGTGCTAATGTTTTATGATCCGGAACGGTTCACCCCTAGATGTTTTGCTTTACCATTTTAATTTGAAATTGATCTCTAATTTTTTGTATGGCGGGGAAGATTTATATTAAAGGAAAAGTAACACTAAAAATTTTTAACTAGAAAATCTATTCTACCCTCCCCCAATAATTGCCCTATCCTGAAAACCATTAGTTATTTTGAATGCTTTAGTAGAAAATACCTGAAAAAAACTTGGCTTCCTGTCATTTGAACAAAGGCGATACCGGGGAAAGTATCAGGAGATGCATCAACTATGCGGTGATCGATTGATCGAGCCTAGCCTGACTTCTGTAGGAAGGAGTCAGGCTAGGCTCGATCAATCGACCGCCGAATTTTTAGTGTTACTTTTCCTTTAAGGGCTTCGGATTTATCCCTCAAATCAGATAATTTAGCAAAAGTGGTCAGTGTTTCATATACGTGTGGGTGATATGGGGAAATCCAAATACTGCTAGAACCTTCTGTAAGTATGGCCGTGATAAAGTGCCAAAGGCCTTTTTTGGGAAGAGGGACAATGGCCCTTTAAGATTTTTACTTTGTCTGTTTTTGAGCCTTTTTAACTGCCTGCTGTAGGATGAGTGCCAGCTATTTTGCTATGGCTATATGCTATAAACCAGGGGTCCTCAACCTTTCTTACTTGTGAGCCTCAGTCAAATGTAAAAAGACTTGGAGAGCAACACAAGCACCATAAAAGTTCATGGAGGAGCCAAATAAGGGCTGTGATTGGCTATTAGGGGCCTCTATGCACCCTATCAGCTTACAGGGGCTTTATTTGGTAGGAAATCTTGTTTATGCGTACGGCCCTACCTGTCAGTGCAGGACGACTGGGTTAAGTTCTCCTCTCTGGAGGCAGGACAAACTCTAATGAATGAATGAAACTCCTCCTCTTCCTGTGTCTCCCTCTCTGGTCAGTTTTTAGTTTGTCCTGCTCGGAGATAGGACGCATTTTCAACCTCCTCACAAGAATTAGCAATATTATCAACCAGTAAGGATTTCCAAGGTGAGCCCTGTTAAGAAAGTGTGCTCCCTCAGAAATCACCTCAATACTTCTATCATTCCATTTTGGAAACCAACTACTTCCAAATTGAAGCAGCTACAGCTGCCTAAACGTGAGCCCCCACTGGTGTGTGCTCCGTTAATCATCTGGCCAGGTTACACCTGCTAGTGTGAGCCCCCATGGAACGTGTGCCGCTCCACTGCCAGCTCCAGCGCGTCTATCAGGTAAGACAGCGCTAGCAGCGTGAGCCCCCCTCCTTCCTACTGGGCGCGTTGCTCCGCTGCATACTCTGCCTTAGTTGCATTTTCCTGGCGTTGAGCCCCTTCGTGGCGCGCTCCGCACTAGGGCTACCGGCCGCCTCCAAGGTCCCCTGCCTTCTGGATAAGGCGCTCACGTCCTGGCGCGTCTCTCTGCGGCGCGGGAGGGTGACGTCATCAGACCGCGCGACTTCGCTTCGCGCGCTCTGCTGGAAGGGGATGCAACGGCAGGTAACACAGCAGCCAGAAAGTTTATTCTGCACACTGTTTAATACAGGATTCCTCTATATGTTACCTGACCATATATAATTCATCCACAGCTTAACCACTTATCACCATAATGGCATCCAAAGAGCTGTTGGAACTTATAGAGGACCTGTCCTCTCAGAAAGAAGCAGATAATGTACCTAAGCATAAACTGGCCAAAGTCCCTAAAAAGAGACTCAGGAAGAGAGATCCTTCTCCTCCTAAATTACCTAAAATGGCAAGGCGGCAGCAAACTATTGAGTCCGACACAGACACAGCCCTGGCTCACTCACTCACCACTACTGCCTTAATTCATGCCACACAGGACTCTCCTAGTCCCCATCAAAATTCTCCAGGCCCATCTAGTCCTACTACTAGCCCTCGGCCCGAGCCACACTCTATTCCACCTAATCCTGAAGCTGCGCCAGTAAAAGATTTTTATCAATTTATAGATTGGCTACAGGATCATATAAATACCTCGGTACAGCAGGCAGTGTCTGCTCAAACCCAATCTAAGGTACAACCAAGTACTAGTGCCCAAACCGCATCAGTCACCATATCTTCCCAATCCGATTCAGTATCTGACTCAGAGTCTAGCAGAAGTGCCTCTTCGCAATACAGTGACTCCCAATCAGATGAGGAATCGACTATCAAACAACCAGACGATATCAAAGCTATTTTAAGACATCTATATGACACACTCGAAATTAAACAAGTCAATCCACCTCTTTCAAAGATAGACAAAGTGTTGGGCAATGCCCCAAAAAAATCCAGATCTTTCCCCACTAGCAAATCCATTTTACAGTCAATTACGGAAGAATGGTCAGACCCAGATAAACACAATTCCATTTCCAAACAACTAATATGCAAATTCCCAGTAGCAGACGAACTCGCACAAGTCTGGGACAAGTCACCTAAAGTAGATTCTGCCATTGTACGCCTCTCTAGGAATACCACACTTCCTTCAGAGGATGCGGGTTCCTTTCGGGACCCCATGGATAGGAAGATAGAATCAGCACTAAAAAGAGACTTCCTACACTCAACGGCAATATTGCGCCCAGCCTCGGCAGCTCTCAGCGTAGCCCGCACAGCCAAATTCTGGTGCCAAGAATTAAAAAAATCGCAGGATTCCGCAGAATTAGACAAGTTAGGACTGGCCTTCTCATTTCTTGGCGAAGCATCCTTAGAAATGGCAAAAATGGCGACCAAAGCTTCGGCGGCGGCAATAGCGGCGAGGAGAGCCTTGTGGCTCCGTCAGTGGTCAGGCGACACGGCCTCCAAAAACAGACTAGTGTCCCTCAAATTCGAGGGCACTCAACTATTCGGACCAGAACTGAAAAAGATAATTTCAGACGTGACCGGGGGAAAAGGCTCCTTTCTACCTCAAGCCAAAAAGAATAGAAGAGAAAGAAACCCACAAACGGAACTATCATCACCGCTCCTGGACCCCCTACAACAGATCATCCAATCGAGGTAGACAGAACTCCAACCAGTTCAACACGAGGCGACAGAAGACATGGCAGCCTCACTCCAAAACCACCAGGAAAGGTGGACCACCTAAATCACAAGATTCCTGACTAACAACTCAAACAGATCCAGCGGTAGGGGGCAGACTCAAACAATTCACCACAGCCTGGCAGGAGTCCACGAAAGATCCCTGGGTTCTCAGAATCATCTCAGAAGGATTAAGAATATACTTCACCAAATACCCACCGGTCACAAGAGTAGTGCCTTCCAAATTATCCACGGACACCGCAAAAGCGTCAGCAACACTACTCATACTACAGGATCTCCTACAAAAAAACGTCATCACTCCAGTCCCCACCGAGGAATACTTCCAAGGATTCTATTCGAATCTATTTTTGGTTCCGAAGAAAGACGGCGGATATCGCCCAGTCCTCAACCTTCATCCCCTCAACAAATTCGTCAAATATCAGAGATTCAAAATGGAAACCATTCGCTCCATAACCGCGGCACTACCAGAGGCAGCCTTCATGACAAAGGTAGACCTCAAAGATGCATACCTGCACATACCGATCCACTCAGTCCACCAGAAATTCCTCAGGTTCTACTTGAATCATACACACTACCAATTCCAGGCCATGCCATTCGGGCTGACCTCAGCACCCAGAGTCTTTACCAAGGTTCTGGGAGCCCTGGTAGCAAAGATCCGTTCTCAGGGAGTGCACATATATCCATACTTGGACGACATTCTCATCTACGCGAACACGGCAACCAAAGCAAGGAGAGACACAGAATTATGCATCCAACACCTGACATCACACGGCTGGTTAATAAACCACCAAAAGAACATCCTGATCCCACAACAGGTCATGCCCTTCCTGGGAATGATAGTGGACACAGTCCAACAACGAATTTTCCTAACACAGGAAAAGATATCAAAGATCCAGTCACTTACCGGTCAGATTCAACAGCGACCGACCACTGCTTTCATGATACTACAGCTATTAGGACTGATGGCCACATCCTTAGATGCAGTACCCTTCGCACGATACCACATGAGACCAATGCAGAGGGAATTCTGAGATTATGGAACAAAGACCACAAGGATCTGTCTCAAAAAATTCCCCTATCCAATCGGGTTCACATCAGCCTTCAATGGTGGTCCCTTCAATCCAACCTAGCACAGGGCAAACCGTGGCGCCTACCGGACCCGGAAGTGATCTCAACAGATGCGAGCCTCAAAGGTTGGGGAGCAACCTGGAAGCACCTAACTTGTCAGGGCCTCTGGTCTTCACAGGAAAAGAAGCTACATATAAATGTCCTGGAAATTCGGGCCATTTACAGAGCAATCACTTATTGGTCAATAG
Source organism: Xenopus tropicalis (assembly GCF_000004195.4). Lineage (NCBI taxonomy): Eukaryota > Metazoa > Chordata > Amphibia > Anura > Pipidae > Xenopus > Xenopus tropicalis. Next base: position 14,779,392 of record NC_030682.2, on the reverse strand, counting down.
ACCTACAACGGTCTCACATCAGAATACAGACGGACAACAGCACAGCAGTAGCTTACCTCAACAGGCAAGGTGGTACACGAAGCACTGCAGCCATGCAGGAGATTTCCCACATCATCCAATGGGCAGAAGCCAGAGCGACCCACATATCAGCCATATACATCCCAGGTCTCCTGAACTGGCAGGCGGATTACCTGAGCCGGAATACGCTAGACCCAGGGGAATGGCACCTCCAAACAACGGTGTTTCACAACCTAACAGACAAGTGGGGCACCCCATCAGTGGACGTCATGGCGTCCAGGCTGAACGCACAACTACCACGCTTCTTCTCCAGGATCAGGGACCCAAAGGCAGAAGCTGTAGACGCCTTGGCTACTCCCTGGTCTTTTCCAATGGCGTACGCATTCCCACCGATACCAATGATCCAGAGACTTCTCAACAAAGTCCGCCAGGAAGGAGTCCTCACAATCTTGATAGCACCGAGATGGCCGAATCGCACTTGGTTTGCGGACATAATGACAATGTCAGTGGACCATCTCACACTGCCGCTGTCACCAGACCTACTCACACAGGGTCCAGCTTGGTTTCCAGACCTCCACAAGCTACATTTGACGGCTTTTCTCTTGAAACCGACATTTGGAAACAGAAGGGATTCCATCCGTCAGTAATCACAACTCTCCTAGCGGCCAGGAGACCTTCCACAAACAGAGCTTATTACAGAGTATGGCGAATATTTCTTTCATGGTGTACCTCCAACAACCTTAATTGGAAGAACTGCACCTCTCCGCACATTCTCCAATTCCTTCAAAACGGATTTGACATGAACCTCAGCATTACGTCCCTTAAGGTCCAAACTTCGGCCCTAGCAGCCCTTTTTCACAAACAGTGGGCAATGATACCAGAAGTCAGACTCTTCTTCCAGGCACTACAACGGATCAAACCTACAATAAGGGATCCTACTCCATCTTGGGATTTAAACCTGGTCCTAGCCTACTTACAGCACAAGCCGTTTGAACCATTAGAATCCACGAATCTAAAAGATCTCACACTAAAGACGGTATTTCTGATGGCAATAGCTTCCGCTAGACGGGTCTCAGAGCTCGCAGCACTCTCTAGCAAATTCCCTTGGTTAAAATTCCATCAAGATAAAGCAGTACTTCGTACCAATCCATCCTTTATTCCCAAAATGGCAACTACCTTCCACCTGAATCAGGAAATAGTAATTCCAGCCCTCAAGGTAGACCATAGAGACAATGAGGGTACTATAGCAAACACTCTGGACCCAGTCCGAGCCCTTAAGGAATATATCCACAGAACCCAAAGTACGAGACAGTCAGACTCTCTATTTATTCTCTTTGGAGGACCAAGAGCCGGGTTTCCAGCCTCAAAACGCTCAATAGCGAGATGGCTCATGCTACTCATATCAGAGGCCTACAAAAAGGCGGGTAGACCTACCCCTATGACAATAAGAGCACACACAACCAGGAAAGTCAGTACCTCCTGGGCACTTTATCACGAGGCATCCCTAGAGACTATCTGTCAAGCGGCCACTTGGTCGTCTCCGCATACTTTTACAAAGTTCTACAAATTCGACGTTTTCAACTCTGCACCTGCTGAATTTGGTAGAAAAGTGCTACAATCTACAAAGACACCTTAACTACCCACCCTTTTTCATTTTAGGACGGCTTTGGGACATCCCCAGTCGTCCTGCACTGACAGGTAGGGCCGTACGCATAAAAGGAGATTTTCTTACCTGATAAATCCCTTTTGCGTAGGCCCGTACTGTCAGTGCAGCATCCCACCCTTGTGGCGGTGCCATATTAACAAAGTTTAAAAAGTTGACTGTTAATACACAAGTTGAATAAAAAGTTAAAATTGTTCATGCACCAGTGTCTCCAGCACAGACGTTACAACAAAACTGACCAGAGAGGGAGACACAGGAAGAGGAGGAGTTTCATTCATTCATTAGAGTTTGTCCTGCCTCCAGAGAGGAGAACTTAACCCAGTCGTCCTGCACTGACAGTACGGGCCTACGCAAAAGGGATTTATCAGGTAAGAAAATCTCCTTTTTTATTCAACCAAAACTTGCCCCCAAGTCAGGAATTCAAAAATAACTCCCTGGTTTGGGGGCAGTGAGAGCAACATCCAAGGGGTTGGTGAGCAACATGTTGCCCCTGAGCCACTGGTTGGGGATCACTGATATTAACCATGCCTCCCAAGCTTTACACTTGTACATATTTCTTAATCAGTACAGGGTATGTTTTACCTTTAAGGAATAGCAGGGCCCCGTTTATGCTGTGAGGAGGGAGACGTTCAGATGCCCCTGCTACAGCAAATTCAGTGTGTGTGTGTATATAAAGTGTGTGTGTGTGTGTGTGTGTGTGTGTGTGTGTGTGTGTAGGGGGAAAGAGGATTCAGTGATCTCATGATCCTTGTTTTCCGCTGGATCTCGCTAATAATGAAATGTGTTTAGCTTATAAAATATTTACAGATTTACTTAAACTGCAGCTTCCATAAACAAATGACATAATAGGAGTTCATTTTCCAAGCGTTTCACTATTTGCCATGATAACTAACAGCTGACTCAACATAGAATATGTTATTAAATGCTTCATCTTCATTTTCCATAATTGCTTAGCATTTTAATCAGAAAAGGATATTCTAGGACAATTCGCCATTGCTCTTCATTTTTTATCATTCGTGTTTTTTTTTTTCATTATTTGTTCAGCTTTGTATTTCAGCAGCTGTGTCATTGCTAGGGTCCATATTACCCTATCAACCAGGGAGTGGTTTGAGTGAGAGACTGGAATATGAATAGGAGAGGGTCTTCTTTGATTTGCCTTCATCACAATTCATCGGCCCTTTGTTGGTCATCTTGTGCTCTTGTGTGTTATGTATGTTTATAAAGGAATTGCAATGCATCAATAAATACTCATGCATTTAGGTAATTATATCAAGCTTAGTGTATGTATGTATATCTTTATTTATAAAGAGCTACTTATGTACGCAGCGCTGTACAGTAGAATTCATTAATACAGACAGGGGGGTTAAAGATAATGGATAAATACAAAGTACAACAATAAATACAAAGTGCAGTTGCAATAAGAGTCAGAAACACAAGATGAAGGAGGTCCCTGCCCCGTAGAGCTTACAATCTATATGGGAGGGGTAACTAACAGACACAAATAGGCAAATATAAGTGCTATAGGTCACAGTGGGTGACATTACAGTATAAGTATGTAGTGCAATAGGATAGCTTTCCGATTGTAGGTAAGTTTGTCTGGATCTGTATTAAACAGAACAGTTAAAGGAATACTGTCATGGGAAAACATTTTTTTTCAAAACCCATCAGTTAATAGAGCTTCTGCAGCAGAATCCTGCATTGAAATCTGTTTTTCCCATGGGGCTAGCCATAGTCTTCATTTCCCAGGGTGCCACAGCCATGTGACCTGTGCTCTGATAAACTTCACTCACACTTTACTGCTGCGCTGCAAGTTGGAGTGAAATCCCACCCCCCCCCACCCCCTCCCAGTAGCCGATCAGCAGAACAATGGTAAGGGAGCAAGATAGCAGCTCCTAGTAGGTATCAGAATAGCACTCAATAGTAAGAAATCCAAGTCCGGCTTGGGACTCCTCCAGTTACATGGGAGTAGGAGAAACAATAGGTTAGCTGAAAGCAGTTCTAATGTGTAGCGCTGGCTGAAAGCTCAGACTCAGGCACAATGCACTGAGATGGCGCCTACACACCAATATTACAACATACCTTCTGTATTAGCATAGCTGACCAAGTAGAGAGCTAATTGTGCACAATGTATATCTGTAAATAGGTAGGACTTGGGGATAGATGACGTTCATGCCTTGTTGACATAGTTGACCAGATTTCTATACATTGTTCATGAAAGGCAAGAGCTGGGCAGAGCTTGGGTGTACAGCCTAGCCCATATGCTGTCAGTGTTCGCATCATAGGCCAGTACCACTGAGGCCATCTAAAGGCTGCCGTACCTGATGTGGCTGCTACTATAAAGTCAGTTGAAATTATAATTACTCTTGATTTCCAGCTAGCTTCTGAGAAGGTGATCGGATTGTAGTCATAGCTTTGCCTAGTCTCAGGTTAGCTGCCCATAGCCTCCCTCATTAGTTCCCATAACCATCCTATTATGTTTGTTATAAGAAACCAGAAGGGTCCATGAAATAGTAAACAGGGAGCTGTGGTTTGATTTTATTGGTTGGCATGGTCAGATAAACAGTGCTGAAAACTGACTACTCCATGTACAAAGACAAACCCCCCCCTAAGCGACAGCCTAGATATTCCCTATACTAAACACAGTTGTAGAGGGTAATGCTATGGGTATAGATGGGCTTTTAGACAAGAACATTCCCATAAGGTTTTGTTGGGGCGTCCCATTTCTGTTGCCCAATCTGAATGTTGCCTGTCCTGCCAATAAATGCTTTAAATTGTGCCCCAGTCAGAGTAAAGAAGTGGAGCCCCCTATTCTGCAAACTGCGTATCCTTCTCTGCGCTGGGGGCTTAGAGCCATCACTTCCAGTCACTCATGCTAAAAACAAGGCAAAGGGTCCTTCTAATGGCAGTGATTTCCCTGGGGATTTGTCTTCTTCATCATGTGCCTTCCAAAATGTATTCTATGCAACAAGCTTCTCGTATGACCAGTGACCAAAGTCTCTGGCCCTGTGCTTAAAAGGCCAGTTACATAAATTAGAAATGCATTTATTCATGCTTAGCACTACATTTTGATAGCCAGAGTATATTTTTCATAATTTATAGCATACATAAATCCTTATTTCAAACATTTTGCTCGTCTTTGGGGTTTAGGTCATCAATATTTATTGTCTAGAATGAAGGAAGGCAGTCTGTTACTGAATGGATGGGGATTTTCTGTATAAAGCAGGCCAAAGATGTCTGCCGTTGGATAACTGATAAGCACTGAGAATTAGAAATCCAGTTAGACAGAAAACCTTTTATTCAAGCACTGGGTATGAGTAAATTAGTTGGGATCAAGTACAGGTACTGTTTTATTATTACAGAGAAAAGGGAATCATTTAACCATTAAATAAACCCAATAGGGCTGTTCTGCCCCCAATAAGGGGTAATTATATCTTAGTTGGGATCAAGTACAGGTACTGTTTTATTATTACAGAGAAAAGGGAATCATTTAACCATTAAATAAACCCAATAGGACTGTTCTGCCCCAATAAGGGGTAATTATATCTTAGTTGGGATCAAGTACAGGTACTGTTTTATTATTACAGAGAAAAGGGAATCATTTAACCATTAAATAAACCCAATAGGGCTGTTCTGCCCCAATAAGGGGTAATTATATCTTAGTTGGGATCAAGTACAGGTACTGTTTTATTACCACAGGGAAAAAGGAAATCATAGTAACATAGTAACATAGTAAGTTGGGTTGAAAAAAGACATACGTCCATCAAGTTCAACCATAATGCCTATATATAACCTGCCTAACTACTAGTTGATCCAGAGGAAGGCAAAAAACCCCATCTGAAGCCTCTCTAATTTGCCACAGAGGGGAAAAAATTCCTTCCTGACTCCAAGATGGCAATCGGACCAGTCCCTGGATCAACTAGTACTAAGAGCTATCTCCCATAACCCTGTATTCCCTCACTTGCTAAGAATCCATCCAGCCCCTTCTTAAAGCTATATAATGTATCAGCCAGCACGACTGATTCGGGGAGGGAATTCCAGAACCTCACAGCTCTCACTGTAAAAAATCCTTTCCGAATGTTTAAATGGAACCTCCCTTCTTCTAAACGGAGTGGGCACCCACTCCGTTTAGAAGAAGGGAGGTTCCATTTAAACATTCGGAAAGGATATTTTACAGTGAGAGCTGTGAGGTTCTGGAATTCCCTCCCCGAATCAGTCGTGTCCGTTGGAAGGACCTACTGGTAAATAAAACATTAGAAAGGTTATTATATGATCCCTTTATATATTTATACATAGTTATCATGTCACCTCTTAAGCGCCTCTTCTCCAGTGTAAACAGACCCAACTTGGCCAGTCTTTCCCCATAACTGAGACTTCCCATACCCTTTACCAGCTTAGTTGCCCTTCTCTGGACCCTCTCTAACTCAGTAATGTCCCGTTTGAGCACTGGAGACCAAAACTGAACAGCATATTCTAGATGGGGCCTTACCAGCGCTCTGTAAAGGGGAAGAATAACCCCCTCCTCCCGTGAATCTATACCCCTTTTAATACAGCTCAAAACCTTGTTTGCCCTTGCAGCTGCTGCCTGGCATTGCTTGCTACAGCCAAGTTTATTATCTACAAGGACTCCAAGATCCTTCTCCATTATGGATTTGCCTAGTGCAGTCCCATTAAGGGTATACGGGGCTTGCATATTTTTACATCCCAGGTGCATGACCTTATTTATCCACATTAAATCTCATCTGCCACTTATCCTATACCTGTAATGCCAAATGGAGAGCTGCTGAAGAAAAAGCTAAATAACTAAAAACCCAGAAAAAATGAAGACCAATTGCAGATTGTCTCAGAATATCAATGTCTACATCATATAATAAGTGAATTTAAAAGTGAACTACCCCTTTAAAAAGCCTGGTCTTTGCTTGTTCTCTGCATCTAACGGTTTATTTTCCCTTTTATTTTAGTGAACAACTTTGCGCCTTTTGTTATTGTGGAGAAAGAAGTCTCTTGGGTCAGGGAGAACTGAAGCTGTTTAGGCCAACGCCAGGCTTTCCTCTGCCATGGAAAACACATTCAGAGACGACGGACACTGAGAGCAATGATGAGACATGCAAAAACAGCGGAAGGACAGAGAAACAAAGAGGGCCAAGAAAGTAAGCACTGCTTATTCACCCTGCCAAAAGCTACATTAGAATTGGATTGGTCACTCAGAGCTGCTACTTGCAGCTGCCCAGATAGCGTTCTTGTTGCTTTCTCTGGGGTCACAACAGACTGCAAATAGGTTCCATTGCTTCTAATGACATAAGCAGCCACTACTCACCCCATGTGACATAGAGGGACAATAAACCTGTGTTCAACCTGTGCCAGTAATGTGTGAAGACACACACAGCTACTAGTAGCAGCTACTTGTTGTTGCTACTAACACAGACACTGCTGATCATTTACTGATAACTGTCTCTACATGTGTTTTAGCAGAGGCAATTGTCTATGGCAGGGTATTTTCCGGTATTAAGTAGCTGTGAAATAGTAGCTGCTACTAAGTAGTTCTGTGTGTCTTCACCCTAAATAGGGTTTTACTGACAGTGGGTTCTGCTTTATCTTACATGTTACTAAAATACACAATGATTAATGAATAATACCATGAGTCTTCTATTATGTATATCCTTATAAATGGTGCTCAGTGGTTTTATCAGGGTGCTTAGTGATGTCACATGACCCGCTGACCCTTGTACATTCTGACAAATAATGTTCTTTCTACTATAAATTATTATGTCACCTATGATTTCCATGGCCTCTAAAACTCAGCCTGCAGCCTTATATTATTATTCCTTTTAATAAATGAGTGATACTCAGAGTTCCCTGTATAACTCAGCCTGCAGCCTTGTGCCTTTATATGGGCACAGAACCCCTCAGTGACTGCTAATATCCTTATCATTTACAGTAGGGGGTACATTATCCCTTATAATACATGAGTGATACTCAGAGTTCCCTGTATAACTCAGCCTGCAGCCTTGTGCCTTTATATGGGCACAGAACCCCTCAGTGACTGCTAATATCCTTATCATTTACAGTAGGGGGTACATTATCCCTTATAATACATGAGTGATACTTAGGGGCAGATTTACTAATCCACGAATGGGCCGAAAGTCCGAACGCGTTTTTTTCGTAATGATCTGTATTTTTGCGACTTTTTCGTATGTCCCGCGATTTTTTCGTTGCCGTTACAACTTTATCGTATAGTTTCTGCGACTTTTTCGTCGCCGTCACAAAAAAAAAAATCGGATTTGGTTTTTCTGCCGTTTACCATTGCTCAATATGAAAAAATCACAACGGCAATGAAAAAGTCACACAAAATACGATAAAGTCGTGACTGCAACGAAAAAATTGCACAAAATAGGAAAAAACGCGGCGGCGACGAAAAAGTCGCAAAATTTTTGTTTCCAATCTGATTTTTCCCATTCGGGATTCATGGATTAGTAAATGTGCCCTGTAGAGTTTCCTGTTTAACTTCCCTGCAGCCTTGTGCCTTTATATGGTCACAAAGCTCAGGTGGAGGAAAGTGGATTCTCTGCTTAGTGACTCTTTACCTGAATAGAGAGAAAACAGAGGGTCTTGTTATTACTATTATTACTACCGCGTTGTGGGACTGCTTGTTTTTGTTGCTCTGGTAGTAGTGTGCTTTGCCCCATAGAAATGCATAAACTAAAGTTGTGCCAAACTATTTTTATTTTCTGTGGTTTGATAGAAGTTTTTGGTGGTTATTACTCTTACAGCTGATTCAGTTTCTTATCCGTTTAATGTTCCATTCATTAATCACAATATAATCCTGATACCCATGTTTGGGGGGGAGAGATCTAAGTAGTTGTCTGAAAGCCAAATGCCTGACAAACCTTTTCTAATTTTTGTGTTGATGTTTCCTGAATGTGCGGCTTCCCCTTTACACGCCTCTAATTAGAATTAGACTTCGGGACAATCCCGGGGATTTAATCACAAAACACTATCCCCTTGTGGTTTTCAAACACCAAACTCCCAGCGAATGTTGAAGCAGTGCCAGTTTGCCTGGTAGCTGGGAAGAACCCACTGGGCCCCCTGCACACTGAGAAACTGCACGTCGTGCCTCCAGCTGCCACCAGTCTGGTGTTGGTATTTAACCATTATGATTGGGAGCCATTAGTCTGCAATCAGCGTCCCGGCTTCACTGCCTCCGCTCACTGCACAGGGGAATAAAAATCAGACTCTTGCCAGACTCTTAATTATCAAAAACATAAATCTCCCGACTAAGGATTCTTCCTTGTGACAGGGGAGGGGAGAGCCCACATCCAGCAGAGTTGTTTAGTTAATCTTTTGTGATGATAATTGAAAAACTCGATGGGGCAAAATCATCAGCGCTTTCTGCCTACAGTGAAATGGTTGCCATCAGCGTGCCGTGGGACTTTGCTTTAATTTATTGTGTTTGCACTAACATTTAATTAGCCGGGGCTGTATTGCGACACACTGGAGTAAATCTCTGCAAACTGGGGCCCATCTCGCGCTCTGACAGCTAAACTACTACCCGGTGCTGCTGATGGGAGCCGCTTGTGCCACCGCCCTGCTTTGCACTTCTTTCATTGGATTCCAGTCCCAGTCAGCAGGTTAGGCTTGGTTTGTTTTGCTTTCCTTGGACATGGGACAGGAATTGTAGTTCAAGAGCATCTAAGGGGCAGCAGCTTCTGCTTTGCAGCTTTATACTGTGGATATATTTAGTATGAGCCCACTTATTGGGGTATCTGTGACCAGGGGCTGGTCCTACCTAGCACTAACCGTTTGGGGAGAGAGACAAGGTAATTATAGAGACAGTTTCATCCATTGGCTGAGAATAAGGAAAGTTTAGTGATACCTAAGCTCCCACCCAAAAGAGACCAACTTCCAATTATAAATATATAGCTACAGGTATGGGATCCCTTATTCGAAAACCCGTTATCCAGAGAGTTCCGAATTATGGAAAGACCATCTCCCATAGACTCCATTATAAGCAAATAATTCTAATTTTTAAAAATAATTCCCCTTTCTCTGTAATAATAATACAGTACCTGTACTTGATCCCAACTAAGATATAATTACCCCTTATTGGGGGCAGAACAGCCCTATTGGGTTTATTTAATGGTTAAATGATTCCCTTTTCTCTGTAATAATAATACAGTACCTGTACTTGATCCCAACTAAGATATAATTACCCCTTATTGGGGGCAGAACAGTCCTATTGGGTTTATTTAATGGTTAAATGATTCCCTTTTCTCTGTAATAATAAAACAGTACCTGTACTTGATCCCAACTAAGATATAATTACCCCTTATTGGAGGCAAAATAATCCTATCTGGTTTAATTAATGTTTAAATAATTTTTTTAGTAAACTTAAGGTAGGAGATCTGAATTATGGTAAGACCCCTTATCTGGAAAACCCCAGGTCCTGAGCATTCTGGATAACAGGTCCCATACCTGTATAGATATAAGCTTTTCCATGGTATCTGCTAGTAGCCCCCCAACCCCATTTAATTCTCCCCACTGCATTCAGGGCATTGTGGGAAAAAGAATCTGGCTGGAGGAACACTGACTTCTACAATCTTCCGTAGTCAGGAAAGCAGTGAAGGACAGACAGATATTGCTTTCAATAGCACTGATTTTGGCTTGTTTCATACAATGTTGCAGTTTTATTTCAGAGGTTGTTTATTTTCCCCTCTCCATGGTCACGCACGTTGGCCCTGAGTAAATAATGATTGGTATAAATAATCAGTGGCAATATGTACACTCGGGGTCTAGTTGTGATCCCTGAGGCTTTGTGACTCCCACACACCTGCTAATAAATACCTAGAGAGTTAGTATGAGCTTACAGGGAGAACAGGAAGAGATTTTCTCTCTCAGACTTGGCTCCCAATGTGCGTGTCTGGCTGTGGGTCAAGCCCGGCGCTGCAGGGAGTGGGGATGTGCCTGACATTGCCAACTATGTGTGTGTGTGTCGGTTTCTCTCACCTGATCCCCAGCGGCACTCACTCACTCACTCATTCATTCAGCGCAGGTGGGTGTTGGCGCCAGTAGCTTCCCATTATAGTCGATGACAGGTGGAATGGCAGGCTGTGGGCAGATAGTACTAGCGGAGAGAATGCCACACGTTCCAGCAAAGCCCCCCTGTCATTTCACTAAATGTACATATCTGTTAATGTTGCATATGGCTCATATTGTAAATTGATTGATTGCTCTGGCAAGGAACAGTCAGTATGGCAGCCCCCAGGAATTGCAATAAAGCTCACTGTGCTGTGTAACCTGCTGCAATATATTGTATTTAAAGGAATACTGACACGGGAAAACATGTTTTCTTCAAAACCCATCAGTTAATAGAGCTTCTCCAGCAGAATCCTGCATTGTCATCTTTTTTTCAAAAACGCAAACAGATTTTTAGGGATGCACTGAACCCACTTTTTTGGGTTCGGCTGAATCCTAATTAGCGCTTAAAATTTTTTTCACCTGGCAATTTAACCCTTTCTGAATGCTAATTAGGATTAGGTTCACACGGAAGCTCGAACCGAATCCTGGATTTGGTGTATCCCTAGAAATTTTATGTGGGGCTTGCCATATTTTTCATTTCCCAGGGTGCCATAGCCATGTGACCGGTGCTCTGATAAACTTCAGTCACACTTTACTGCTGCGCTGCAAGTTGGAGTGATACCCCCCCCCCCCTCCCAGCAGCCAATCAGCAGAACAATGGGAAGGGAGCAAGATAGCAGCTCCCAGTAGGTATCAGAATAGCACTCAATAGTAAGAAATCCAAGTCCGGCTTGGGACTCCTCCAGTTACATGGGAGTAGGAGAAACAATAGGTTAGCTGAAAGCAGTTCTAATGTGTAGCGCTGGCTGAAAGCTCAGACTCAGGCACAATGCACTGAGATGGCGCCTACACACCAATATTACAGCTACAAATACATTTGTTGGTTCAAGAATAAAAGTTTAAATGGAAGAGGGAATTATTTGCTGTGTAACAGTGTCATTTAGAGATAAAATCACGACAGTATCTCTTGCTTGTAATGACAAGTTTCAGTTCTGTATGTATAGCATTACAGGGCAGTTATTAGAAGGGATTTCAGTGGTTTAATGGCGCGCTTGTGGGCTTTAAGCACACACTGTTTGGCAAGCTTGCGTATGAGTGGGTCACAAGGGCTTTTTTGGAAAGAGTGAAATTGATTTATCTGTGGGACCTGCCTAGTGTCCCTGTGTGCAGCTGATGTAATAGCTCTGAGCGCTGACATGGCTCTGGGCCAGTGCTGAGCCCCGGGGGCTCTCTTGTGTTGCTCACATCTGATTGGTTGTTAGGGCTGGAGTGGGGCCAGGGTTCATGATCAAGAGGGAGGTTGAAAGCAACAATAGCAAAAAAAAAAAAAAAGGGGATATTTCTTGCAGCGGCTCGCTGTGCCTGAGAGTGCTGTGTCATAGCCGGGAAAGGGCTCTGCTGCAGGCCACTGATTGGTGAATCTGGAGGGAGTGCATTCAGATGTATGTAAGCATCCCTCTCATTGGTAGGTGTTACACATTGTGTTTGTGTATAAAGCATGTCCTTACAAAGGGGATTCTGACCATAAACTGAACTTTTCTTGCCTTAAATGAACTTAATTATGAGGCAGAGAGCAGTGTTATTGGATAATTTGCAGTTGGTCTTTTTTCACTTTTAATTTTTTTTCTCGCATGAAACCCTGCACTACTGATAATCAGTCTCCTGTGAAAGTGGTTGCTTGTACCTGTTGGCTCCAGCATGGGAGTCCTTTGGAAATCAGCCTGAGCAAACTGAAGGCCGGCGGCTGGCTATGAATGCGGGTTGGAATGCAGTGTGCTCATCGCAATGTTTGCCGTACCAAGGAACTCCGGCGCTGTGCCCGGGATAAGCCCTGAAAGTGAAACTCGCACTTCTGCATCAGCGTACTGGTGTCGCAAGGAATCTATAGGGAGTATAATACACACAAACGTGCCATTTTATTCCAGTAAAATAGTATATTTGTGCTTTTCCTGCCTGCATGCTGTGGGATCTATTATCCAAAGTTTTATGGGACCCGGTATTTTCTGGGGAAGGGGTATTTCTGTAATGTGACCAAAAGGCTACTTAAAAAATAAATTTCAAAATAGTAGAATTTTTTAGCCACCAGCATAGATGTATGGCCCTTGGTTATTAACAAGTACAATATACTGGTTTATTATTATGGGAAGAAAGGTTAAAGAATGTTCAATAAATGATGGAAAACCTATTTTTGATGACAGAACAATCAATCTTGTGTTTTGGTTTATGGTTTAAATTTGTTTAAACCATATATCTTTAAAGGGAAAGAATAGGTGCAATCACTGGGGGGGGGGGAAGTAGGAAGTAGTGTTCTGGCTGTTATGTTAGACATTTGCCCTGTCTGTCTGTCTATTTTACCCAGTTTCATTTTTACACCGAACTGTTCCTTTCATGTCTTCAATGTGTTTCAAGCATTGCATTATGGAAAGGTCTTTTATCCGGAAGATTCCAGCCCCCTTGCAATTCTGTTGTTTCCCATTTCTCTAATGTTAAGTGTAAGCAATAGGGGAATATTGAGGTTAAGCCCTGTATAGGATGCTGTGGCTATTATAGCCTACTGGTTTTGTTCTAGTGAACTTAGTCTGTCTGAATTAACCCCCTGTGACTCCTTCCCTAGACACATGTTATTTTGGGGGAAAAAAATAATGAAAGCAGTGTTGGTATCTAGTAGCAATGCTTAGGAACATCGGGAATATGTGTGTGTGCCGAGTGCGTGTTACATTCACACCCCATAATGAGCAGCAACAGAGCAAAATGGCAGCTAATGTGCTTTCCCCAGACATCTGGATCATCCGGAGCCCACAGAGCAAGTGCTAACTGCCTGCTTGCACTCAGTGCCCCAGGCTGGCATGGCACAAAAGGTGCAAATGCTCATTTAACTAATGAGTTGGATAGAATGGAGGATGTGCTTTTCTACTGTTGAGAACTGCATGAGTCTAACCTACCCCTCCCTACAGTGAGCATATGGCATTTATTTAAAGGAAAACTATACCCCCAAACAGTGTAGGTCTCTCAAAAATATATTGCATTACCAAGCTCATATGTAAAACCCTGCTTCATCTAAATAGGCCATTTTCATATAAATATACTTCTTTAGTAGTATGTGCCATTGGGTAATCCTAAATAGAAAACTGCCATTTTAAGAATTAAGGGCCGCCCCCTGGGATCATAGGATTCACAGTGCACACAAACAAGCCAAGGCACACATACACACTAGGCCCCACCAGCCAATGAATGGGCAGAGTTCTGCCTTTTGCTCCCACACTACTTCCTGTTACAGTTAGAGTTGCATCACTTCCTGTCAGCTGATCTCTGAGGGAGCACACAGCCCATCACTAAATGGCGGCTCAAGGGAAAGGATGTAAAAGGGCAATATTTACTGATATATATAGCTTCAGCCTGCTTTCCCCCAATCCCACAATTCCCTGCACAAGTGATGTCAACAAGGAAAGAATCATCACAGAGCAATGCATTGTGGGTTATGTAGTTCCTGCATGTTGTCTGTAAGCTGTGGAGAAGTTGTTACAATCTGTAACATCAGTGTTTTAGTCCCTCCTCCCCATCCAGGATTTCAAGTGATGCAGAAAGAGAAGAACTGTTTTGCAGCTGGATTTCAGCATATAAAAATGGTATTTATTCATACTTTTTGAAGGAACAGATTACAGTGATAGGGATATTAGGGGTTTCTCTGTTGTGGGGGCCCTTTAACACATATTGCTTAGGAAGGGGAGTTCCCCTTTAAGCTCATTGTTGAATGGTATCTATGGGTTACTGCTTTTGAGCCCCAGTTTGATTGACAGCTTGCAACAGGACTAACATTCATTACTTGTAGACAGTAATCCAAGGTATTTTTATTGTTTTTAAGCAGGCAAGTGTCCCACTTGGGCAGTCGGCGGGCACCTCGGCTCTATAGTGCTTTATGCACTTGTCTGGCTCTTTCTGCCCCTATGCACAGTGACCGCGCTCCATCCTAGCAAAGTGACAGTGACTAACTCTATGTGACAGCTTGATGAGGTTTCACATGAGAGAGCAGAAATGCTGAACAAAAACGAATTTCTCCTTAATTGAACATTGCATATAAACGCTGATTAATGGCATTGTGTTTGTAAAGATTAAATGCAATATTAGTATGAGTAATGGGCCCAATTACTGGGGCTGCATCCTGACGTTGGGAAACCATTCTGGGGCGTTCTTTGTTTGTTCTTATGGAAATGACATTTCATTTATTCACCATTGCACTGCCACATTCCCATCTCATTAAACGGTACTTTAGCTTGAACTGTTTTAACTAGGAATGCGCCTAAATTGGGATTTTGTTCTGGATATTCAATTATAGCAAGTACTTTTGCAAACTTGGTTTCCTTTTGTAAATATCTATGTAACTAGCTGGAACTGTGTAATATAATAAAAGGTATATTGATATTCACTTTATTTCTGTATAACAACAATTATTATAAAAGGAGACACCTGCTATATAAATTACAATATCTGTGTACAGGTATCGGACCCCTTATCCGGAAACCCATTATCCAGAAAGCTCCGATCTACGGAAAGGCCATCTCCCATAGACTCCATTTTAATCAAATAATTCACATTTTTAAAAAGGCTTTCCTTTATCTCTGTAATAATAAAACAGTACCTTGTACCCCATCCCAACTAAGATATAATTACCCCTTATTGGGGCAGAACAGTCCTATTGGGTTTATTTAATGGTTAAATGATTTCCTTTATCTCTGTAATAATAAAACAGTACCTGTACTTGATCCCAACTAAGATATAATTACCCCTTATTGGCGGCAGAACAGTCCTATTGGGTTTAGTTAATGGTTAAATGATTTCCTTTATCTCTGTAATAATAAAACAGTACCTGTACTTGATCCCAACTAAGATATAATTACCCCTTATTGGGGGCAGAACAGCCCTATTGGGTTTATTTAATGGTTAAATGATTCCCTTTTCTCTGTAATAATAAAACAGTACCTGTACTTGATACCAACTAAGATATAATTACCCCTTATTGGGGGCAGAACAGCCCTATTGGGTTTATTTAATGGTTAAATGATTCCCTTTTCTCTGTAATAATAAAACAGTACCTGTACTTGATCCCAACTAAGATATAATTACCCCTTATTGGGGGCAGAACAGCCCTATTGGGTTTAATTACTGTTTAAATAACTTTTTTTTTTTTTGTGGCAAACTTAAGGTAGGAGATCCAATTTACGGAAAGACCCCTTATCCGGAAAACCACAGGTCCCAGGCACTCTGGATAACAGGTCCCATGCCTGTATATGCAAGTGCAAGAGAACGCACATTTTGGCTTAGGAGTCCTAGCGTTAAGCAGAATCAACATCGTAACTAATGGTTAAGTGTGATCCATAGCTCTTAATACAAGTTGATCCAGGGACGGGTCCGATTGCCATCTTGGAGTCAGGAAGGAATTTTTTCCCCTCTGCGGCAAATTAGAGAGGCTTCAGATGGGGTTTTTCTCCTTTCTCTGGATCAACTAGTAGTTAGGCAGGTTATATATAGGCATTATGGTTGAACTTGATGGACATGGGTTTTTGTTTTCAATTTAACTTACTATGTTACAGTACATTTGGGTTTGGGTTCTTTTAATGCTGTTTGTATCACCTGCCCTGTTAAGAGTAGAGTTACTTTTGGTATACACCTACCCTTCAAAACCAGAACTGTAAGTTGCCATTTTTGAACCCATTTATCCTTTTCTGCCACAGAGCAAAGTCTCCACAAAATGGCGGCGCATGCGCAAATGCGAGTACCCAGACCTCATCTGACGAACCAGCCGGCAAATTCTGGGATGAACTGTGTCAAGTTGGTCTTCTGGATGATTTCCATATTCAAGCCTTATTCGAGCCCTCAGGTAGGATGGAACTAATCCAATAGATTTATAAGTTAATGTACACACAATGTACCTGGCATGTCTTAAACCCAATGGGCAGTACATTAGAACATTGCCCAAGAACTGAGTAATCAGAACCACTAATGGGTTGTGTTGCAAGTGGGAAAAAAAAAGCAAAATGCCAACTTCTCAAAATGCCTATTGCAGTTGATTTGCCTAAGTGCCTCTTGATACCCAACCTGCTTTTATTACATCCTTAGATATGGTTGCATTCATTCAGATAGTGGCCCATGGGCACCCATATATACATGTCACAGGGCCTGTGTCATGCAATGAGATTAGTGTCTGGTAGGATCTTAATTTCATTATTTTTAGTGTGACAGTGGGTTAGTGTGCACAGCAGAACCATGCAATACCACTTTAAGCATTTAATGGGCAGACTAGATTGATTGGCTGGGCTTTTTCTGCGTCAAATTCTATATTTCTGTTTTGAAATGAGGGAAAATAACATGTTAGCTCTGCTTCCTGCCCCCTTTAACCCCTTGCCTACCAAGTAAAAGATATGTCCTTGGCATAGAAGTAAGGGCATGGCAGCTATATAGATTTTGCATTTAAAAGTCAGAAGGAAAAGTGAATTGGTTAGCAGCACACTGTTCTGGGGCTGTTTCCTGTTGATGTCGTTACAGGGGTAATGTTAATTAGCAGTATCCCTTTAACAGCAGCCGGCTAGATTTATATCATTGTTTCCCCTCTCACTTAAATCTCTCTCTCACACACTCACACACCTTTAAATGAGCTTTATTTATGTTGTAGAATGGCCAGTTCTAAGCAACTTTTCAATTGGTCTTCATTTTTTTTTTTTTTTTTTTTTTAGTTATTTGCCTTCTTTCAACTTTCAAATGGGGGTCACTGACCCCTGCAGCTCAAAAATGATTGCTCTATGAGGCTACAATTTTATTCCTGATGTTACTTTTTAATAATTATCTTTATATTCAGCTCCTCTCCTATTCATAAACCAGTCTCTCATTTAAACCACTCCCTGGTTGCTAGGGTAATTTGTACCTCAGGAACCAGGTAGCTGCTGGAATTCCAAACTGGAGAGTTCCTAAACAAAAAGTGAAATAATGAAAAAACTATACATAATAAAAAAAAAAAAAAAGAAGACCAATTGCAAATTGTCTCAGAATATTACTCTCAGCATTGTGCTAAAAGTTAATTCAAAGGTGAACAACCCCTTTAATGAAATATTTATCTGTGGTTTTAAGTCCTAAATGTATCCAGTGTTATTTACTGCAAATGGATAAAGGTTACCCTGACGCACTGCTGTTATTAACCATACGCATTACTTACTGTTACAGCTCTATGCTAACATTAACCCTGTTCTCTCCCAATTTGCCTTGCTTCAGGTCACTGCTGGGCTCACCTCCGCTGTGCACAATGGTCACCGGGCGTGCACCAGAATGAAGAGCAAGAGCTGGTCAGTGTGGACAAAGCAGTTCTCTCAGGGAGCACAGAAGTGAGTCCATCATGAATACACACAATCTCCCACTCAATCCCCTATAAATGTAGTTGCCCCTGAATAAATCTGCTGCAGATTTCTTCTTTTTGTGTCCTCTTAGTCTAACATATTATTTATTGGTGCAGCCAACTTGTTTTCTGCTGTCTGGCAGAATGGATTATTGATTGTAAGGATGCTGAGCATGGCAGCCTGTTACACCAGGGGCTCGACTGCTTCACTCAATGCCCCATCAACTTCACACCATTTTCCAGTGGCAACATCTTGATTCACACTGTCAGGAACAGTTGCACCAGAAAATCATTTGTTGGGCTGAGGGCGTTTAGAATAAAAAGCAGCAAACATCTGTTGGTCAATGATAAACCGTTAAAGGGATACTGTAATGATTTTTATTGGGTACTTTTTACTTTTAAATGACACTGTTTACATAGCAAATAATTCACTCTACTATTTAAAATGTTATTCTTGAACCAACAAATATAATTTTTTAGCTGTAATATTGGTGTGTAGGCGCCATCTCAGTGCATTGTGCCTGAGTCTGAGCTTTCAGAAGGAGCCAGCGCTACACATTAGAACTGCTTTCAGCTAACCTATTGTTTCTCCTACTCCCATGTAACTGGAGGAGTCCCAAGCCGGACTTGGATTTCTTACTATTGAGTGCTATTCTGATACCTACTGGGAGCAGCTATCTTGCTCCCTTCCCATTGTTCTGCTGATCGGCTGCTGGGGGGGAGGGGGGGGATATCACTCCAACTTGCAGCGCAGCAGTAAAGTGTGGCTGAAGTTTATCAGAGTACATGGCTGTGGCACCCTGGGAAATGAGGAATATGGTTAGCCCCATGGGAAAAACAGATTACAATGCAGGATTCTGCTGGAGAAGCTCTATTAACTGATGGGTTTTGAGAAAAACATGTTTTCCCATGACAGGATTCCTTTACATAGTGTTGTGATCTGTCTCCATGTATGTCTAAATAAAATCTGTGGGCTATATCAATTTTCAATGTGAGTTCAGAGAACAAGGCTTCTGTTGCAAATGCAGCCTGTTGTAATTAAAGAGGTAATACACCTTTAAGTATGATGTAGATGTGGCCCATGGCCAGCAGGAGGAAACTTTGGGCAACTTCAGAAAATGAAGGCATTTTAGGGAGATTAGTAGCCCATGGTAGTAAGCAGCCCAGTCAGTAGTCGCTTATGTTTTCTATCATTGCATTATAATAGTTCCTAAATACCGTCATCTGCCCTGATAGATTGTGCAAATAAGGAACATTTTCTAAAGCCTTCAGGATCCCGGCTACACATGTAAATCTAATCTTTCCAGTTAGTATGTTTATTTGTGGGGATAAAACCAAGCTGGATAATGGCAGGGAAATGTGTCAGCAGCTTTAGTTAGGAGACTGAGAGGAGCCACGTCAAGGATGTGTGTAATTAAGGAATATTTGGAGCAAATGCAGCGTATGGAACGGTATCAAAGCTGTATTTGTAGCAACACTCCACAACCTGTGTTTGGCTGTAAGAGTTTTAATGAGTTAAGGACTTGGGAATGTTGTTTTTATGTGGCGATCATAAAATCCCGGAATGGTGGCCACAGAGTTTACTGCCCATGTTTAGCATTGACACTGCCCATTAGCAAAGTCAAAAGAAAAAAAATAATCTCCTTATTTGCCTCTTTTACTCATTTTACATATAACTGTGGTGTTCAATTCAGATTGTTTGGCATGGGCCCCATGATAGGATTGGACCTAGCTAGCTACAGTACCTCCAACTGTAGATGGAGCCCAGGCACATACATTGGGGGTGTAATGGGATAGATATGTTTTGTTGTCATTAAAAGCCAACTTTGGTTAATGGGGAAAACAATGGCTTTAGGTTGGGTATACATGGTAAGATCCTTTTAGTTGGTGAGGTCGACAAATTAGTGTCTCCTTACTTAATTGGCTGCCAACTTTACAGGCCAAATCGGGATGATTCAGTTGTTGGGGCCTAAGGTGACACATCAGCAGAAAGACATCAACCAGCACAATTGCCCCATATACATTACAGATCCATTATCAAGAAACCTGTTATCTAGAATGCTCTGAATTATGGGAAGGCCATCTCCCAGTCAGAGTACAAAACTCCCTCTAATATTAATGCTTCAGAATCCAGAAAGTTGAAATATAGAAATAAAGTGACACACATGAGTGATGAGCGAACCTGTCCCTTTTCACTGAAATATTCACAAAACATGAAAATTTGCCAAAAACATTGAGATCAATGGGCCATTCTCTAGGTTTCTGTATTAGGCAGCTGCACATGAAAACCCCTGACCACCCAGGCTAGGGCATCCATTTATCCCAAGCTGATAGACCATTGAGGCTAGGGCATCCATTTATCCCAAGCTGATAGACCATTGAGGCTAGGGCATCCATTTATCCCAAGCTGATAGACCACCCCAAGGCTAGGGCATACATTTATCCCAAGCTGATAGACCATTGAGGCTAGGGCATCCATTTATCCCAAGCTGATAGACCATTGAGGCTAGGGCATCCATTTATCCCAAGCTGATAGACCATTGAGGCTAGGGCATCCATTTATCCCAAGCTGATAGACCATTGAGGCTAGGGCATCCATTTATCCCAAGCTGATAGACCACCCCAAGGCTAGGGCATCCATTTATCCCAAGCTGATAGACCATTGAGGCTAGGGCATCCATTTATCCCAAGCTGATAGACCATTGAGGCTAGGGCATCCATTTATCCCAAGCTGATAGACCATTGAGGCTAGGGCATCCATTTATCCCAAGCTGATAGACCATTGAGGCTAGGGCATCCATTTATCCCAAGCTGATAGACCACCCCAAGGCTAGGGCATACATTTATCCCAAGCTGATAGACCACCCCAAGGCTAGGGCATACATTTATCCCAAGCTGAGTATTGGCACCAGCGCTAATATTAATTAAGTACGCTTTATTTCCCCTTTTTTATATGAAATATTTAGTATATTTATATTGCCACAATTGCGCTGATGATGAATCATGTTCTGTAGGCTTTAATGGAACAGCATTCTATTTCGGCAAAAAATTCTTATAAATAATGTGTGTTTCTAGGGCAACTGAGTGCCACTGCATTACTGAACGAGAGCTCTTACTCCGTAAACATGTTTCATTATAAATGGTCAATATTGTATCCCTTTCAGACCTCAAATTAAGACAGGGAATCCGCTTTGTGGCCCAAAAAATACTTAGAAACAGTCGTGGACCCCATTTTAATTGCTGTTTTTTTGCTGTAGAAAGACATTTCTTAAAGGGTTTGTTTACCTTTGGGTTAAATTTTAGTATAATGTAGAGAATAATATTCTAAGACAGTTTCCAATTGGTCTTCATTTTTTATTATTTATAGTTTTTTAATTCACTTTTTGTTCAGCTCTCTAGGTTTGAGTTTCAGCAGCTATTTGGTTGCTAGGGTCCAGATTATCTTAGCAACAAGGGAGTGGTTTAAATGAGAGACTGGTATATGTATAGCAGAGGACATGAATAGAAAAATAAGTCATAAAAAGTAACAATAAAATTGTAGCTTCACAGAGTAATAGTTTTTTTGGCTGCCGGGGTCAGTGACCCCCATATGAAAGCTGGAAACAATCCGAAGAAGGCGGCAAATAATTAAAAAACAATCAACAATAAATAAAGAAGACCAACTGAAAAGTTGCTCAGAATTGGTCATTCTGTAACTAAAAGTTAACGTTATTATTAAAGGGGACAGGGAAACCCCCACCCATAACAACATAGGGACCCAGTTTTGTCTGGCTTCAGAAATTCTAAGCAAAGCAAAATAGGTAAATGCTTGGTATTGAAAACAGCATTTGTCTTTCCCTTTCTGCACTGCTGCTTCTGTCTCGTGAAACAATGTGTCAGAAGCCAACCCTGCATGCTTCTTAGGTTAATCAGCTGGCTTCTGCTACATTGTTTCACAAGTCAGAACCCCCAGGGCATAGAACAGAAATGGACAGGTGCTGCCTTTACATCGCAGTTGCACAAATAACTGTAAAACCAGTTAAAATAGTAATTAACCCAATATTGGAACGTTGCCTAGAAGTCAGGAATAGATGGTTTCATAATGTAGGCTGTTATTGGGAATAACCGAGACGAGGGGCTGCGAGGGATCCCTTAGGCAGCGCTGCACGTATTTCTGTATTTCAACAGTGCTTTGATCAACCCCAGACTGTCGGCAGCCCTTACAGAGATGCTCCCAACGCAGGGCAGCCCCTATTATATTTTCCTTTGTGCTGTAAGACCCGGGATTAACAGAAGCTCATTGCTTGGCGCTGCCCTCGGGCCTGAGTAGCTAACCATAGCACTGCATTGGCTTCAAATTATGCATTACAATACAATAATGTTATTGCAGCCAGTCCAGTCCGTTTAAATTGTAGCTGATATCCTTATTAAATGCACATTTGCAATGTAAGTCACATTCTGTTCATCGGGTATAGCCTTCCTCCTTCCTCAGTTTCATTCCGCTGTGTAGTTTCCAATTGTAGGAACTTATTCCTTATTATTTTACATTTGTGTCTGCCTGCTCAAAACTACAGCTTAACAAATAAGTAGGCTAGAAATGCTGCACATTAGGTTTAGGGCTTCTGTACCAGCCCGGGGTCCCCAATGGTTAAATGATTCCCTTTTCTCTGTAATAATAAAACAGTACCTGTACTTGATCCCAACTAAGATATAATTACCCCTTATTGGGGGCAGAACAGCCCTAATTGGGTTTATTTAATGGTTAAATGATTCCCTTTTCTCTGTAATAATAAAACAGTACCTGTACTTGATCCCAACTAAGATATAATTACCCCTTATTGGGGGCAGAACAGCCCTATTGGGTTTATTTAATGGTTAAATGATTCCCTTTTCTCTGTAATAATAAAACAGTACCTGTACTTGATCCCAACTAAGATATAATTACCCCTTATTGGGGGCAGAACAGCCCTATTGGGTTTATTTAATGGTTAAATGATTCCCTTTTCTCTGTAATAATAAAACAGTACCTGTACTTGATCCCAACTAAGATATAATTACCCCTTATTGGGGGCAGAACAGCCCTATTGGGTTTATTTAATGGTTAAATGATTCCCTTTTCTCTGTAATAATAAAACAGTACCTGTACTTGATCCCAACTAAGATATAATTACCCCTTATTGGGGGCGGAACAGCCCTATTGGGTTTATTTAATGGTTAAATGATTCCCTTTTCTCTGTAATAATAAAACAGTACCTGTATTTGATCCCAACTAAGATATAATTACCCCTTATTGGGGGCAGAACAGCCCTATTGGGTTTATTTAATGGTTAAATGATTCCCTTTTCTCTGTAATAATAAAACAGTACCTGTACTTGATCCCAACTAAGATATAATTACCCCTTATTGGGGGCAGAACAGCCCTATTGGGTTTATTTAATGGTTAAATGATTCCCTTTTCTCTGTAATAATAAAACAGTACCTGTACTTGATCCCAACTAAGATATAATTACCCCTTATTGGGGGCAGAACAGCCCTATTGGGTTTATTTAATGGTTAAATGATTCCCTTTTCTCTGTAATAATAAAACAGTACCTGTACTTGATCCCAACTAAGATATAATTACCCCTTATTGGGGGCGGAACAGCCCTATTGGGTTTATTTAATGGTTAAATGATTCCCTTTTCTCTGTAATAATAAAACAGTACCTGTACTTGATCCCAACTAAGATATAATTACCCCTTATTGGGGGCGGAACAGCCCTATTGGGTTTATTTAATGGTTAAATGATTCCCTTTTCTCTGTAATAATAAAACAGTACCTGTATTTGATCCCAACTAAGATATAATTACCCCTTATTGGGGGCAGAACAGCCCTATTGGGTTTATTTAATGGTTAAATGATTCCCTTTTCTCTGTAATAATAAAACAGTACCTGTACTTGATCCCAACTAAGATATAATTACCCCTTATTGGGGCAGAACAGCCCTATTGGGTTTATTTAATGGTTAAATGATTCCCTTTTCTCTGTAATAATAAAACAGTACCTGTACTTGATCCCAACTAAGATATAATTACCCCTTATTGGTAGCAAAACAGTCCCATTGGGTTTATTTAACGTTTAAATGATCTTTTTAGTAGACTTAAGGCAGGAGATCCAAATTACGGAAAGATCCCTTATCCGGAAAACCCCATGTCCCGAGCATTTTGGATAATGGGTCCCATACAATCATTGCCACTTCTAGCTCTTTAAGAGAAAGTCAAAATAAAACTTAAGCCTTACCCAGTTTGCCTTAGAGGAGCGATTGCCGTTAATGTGGCCGTTGGCCAAGAAGCAGGGTATATACTGCATTAATCTTAACTAGTGCCTGTTCCCATGAATCTCACCTAGCTGTATCTGCCCCACCCCATAATGCAGCAAGTACCCCATGTCCTGTAACTGGGGCAGTTGGTATAGCCGAGTCCCCCCTATACCGTATGCTGTTTCCATGGCACACGCCCAGCTCACTGCCAGCTGCACAATTTGACGTGATTTCAAGCCATTTACTTCTGGGCCAATTACGGCAAGTGCTCACAAATCACACTTTGTTTTTCAAGTATTTCACTTGTTTTGAAGTATATTTGTTTGTCATGGCAACACCTCGAATAAGGAGAAAAACAGCCCAGGGACCTGCTGTCCTCACAAATACCGAGAAAATTCTGGGCTGACCTGCTGAGTCTGTTTGTATATTCATTAAATGGCCCATTGTTAGCAAATTTTCAATTGGTCTTAATATATATATTTTATATATATTATTTATATCATATATTATTGTTTACTATTTTTGACTCTTTCCAGCTTTCAAAAGGGGGTCACTGACCCCGGCATCCAAAATTATTGCTCTTTGCAGCTACAATTTCATTGTTTTTGTTTCTTTTTATTATGCATTGTTCTATTCAGACCCAGTCCTATACATTTTCCAGTTTCTCATTCAAACCACTACCTGGTTGCTAGGGTAATTTGGACCCTAGCAACTGGAATGCCAAACTGGAGAGCTGCTGAATAGAAAGCTAAATAATTCAAAAGCCACAAATAATAACAAGTGAAGGCCAATTGCGTTGTTTTAGAATAGCAATCTCTACAACATACTAAAATTTGTACTGGCGACTTCTATTGTTGGCGGTGGAAAGCATTTTCGGAGCGGATAGCCCTCTATCGCGGGCGACTAACTCACTCCATGGGTTGTTTCCCTAAGGGCGAAGACACACAGGGCAATTAGTCCACTAGTTGATTAGTTGACTAATCTGCGTGACAAAAATGAGCACGTGATTTGTTGCAGCAATGCAATTATAGTCTGTGGATGAAAAGTCGCAACTAGGTTAATTAAAAGTCACGGCGACTAATCGCCCCGTGTGTCTTCTCCCTAAATGGGAGACAGGGGACAGACAAGATCCGGTTATATTTACAAATAAACACACTGGAAGCTAGGAACGTAAGGTAGAAAGGTGCTTAGAATTCCATTTCTTAGGCATAATTTTATGTTTGGGTTTACATCCCCTTTAAATATTTCCTAGGATTCGTAGATGGCAGTTAAAAGATAATCGATATTTGCAGAGCACGGAGTATCCTTGTATCACTCAGTAAGGAAGCCCCTCTAGCCCCTTTGTCTGCGTGCCCTATAGATGGCCCTTTAACATGCAGAGCCATAGCCCTGGCTGCAGATTGCTTGCTCTCTCATGCAGGCAAGTGTGATGGATTGGCCCCTCTGCAAAGGTCAGACACCCTGCTCGCTCATGTGTGAGACATAAAGGTTAGGGATGGCGAGAGGTGGGCAGAGCTGGAAGCCAAACACGCCACTTGCATCCTTTGTATTTCTGTCAGTCTCCTGCATGAAGTCAGATTGGCAGCCACTTAACTGCCGTGCTGCGAAATGTCAGCCAGTGTGGAGCTGTCGCGCTAATGTGGCAATCCTTCTCCTGTCTGCGCCGCTTAACTTTTAATTGGCACCGAGGCAAACTGCGGTCATCTCCTTCCACTCAACCGAGTGGCTCCCCGGATCAGTATCATTAGCATCTGGGTTGTGCAGTAGCCCAAAGCGAATTATCAGCCTGATAGCCCTGCGTAGCCTGCTGGGAGTTTAACCCTCTATAGGGCCCCTGCTCCTTATATTGTGTGCTGCTGCCTTGCGTAATAGGGGAAAATGGGGAGGGTTAGACAGTAACGTCTTCATCTATAGATATTTATTTTCTACTCTTTTATCAGTCACATGAAACTGACCCCTCAACCCAGCAGTGCAGTAATGTGAGGTTCCTAGCATTCCTTTGCCAGCCAACATTGGCTTGGTACTTACGGGTGCTAGAAAAAATAGGGAGCTTTGCCAGCAACGTAGGGGGCCGATAGGGTCCACAGGCAGGTAATGGGGGATGGGGACATTCTTCTGCCTTGAAATAATGTAAAAAAGACATATAGTTTTTGAATTATTTGCTGCTCCTGACGCTTTCCAGCTTTCAAATGAGGGTCACTTATTAGTAAATGTAATTGCTGTTGAAAGCATCATTTGCTGAACTCCTGGTTGTTACTTTTTAAACAACGTTGCAAAGGTCGGTCTCCTCCAGCCAGTCAGGTCTGTCAGGCTGCTGCCTTGTGTTACATTGTTTCAAGTCAGAGCCACCAGGGCAGTTAATAGATAAGGACTGGCAAACACTATTTCTAATAGCAGTTATTTATACAAGTAAATCAAAAACCATTGCAGTTTTGTAATGAATGTATATTGCAAAGTTGCTTAGAATTAGGTTTTCTGTTATTAGGCAAAAAAATATATATTTTGGGTTGACTTGTGTCTTAAAGGAACAGTAACACCAAAAAATGAAAGTGTATAAAACTAAAATATAATGTGCTGCTGCCCTGCACTGGTAAAAGTTGTGTGTTTACTTCAGAAAGTCTACTATAATTTATATAAATAAGCTGCTATGTAGACATGGAGGCAGCCATTCAAAGGAGAAAAGGCACAGGCACATAGCAGATAACAGATAAAACACTATTGTATTCTACAGAACTTATCTGTTATCTGCTATGTAACCTGTGCCTTTTCTCCTTTTTTTCCAGCTTGAATGGCTGCCCCCATGGCCACACAGCAGCTTATTATATAAATTATAGTAGTGTTACTGTAGCAAACACACCAGCTGTACCGGTGCAGGAATGGCTGCCCCCGGGGCTACACAGCAGCTTATTATATAAATTATGGTAGTGTTACTGTAGCAAACACACCAGTTTTACCAGTGCAGGGCAACAGTGCATTATATTTTTATTACTTTAAAGCTCTTTTATTTTTTGGTGTTACTGTTCCTTTAAGAAGCAATTATGAGAAATGCTTTTTTGACTGGAGGAAATCTACTTAGTTGCAAGAGTTGGATCCAGCAGTACAGCGCGTATCCCATCCCCACTGCATAAAGGCCTCATTCCTATATGAATGTGAGTTTGTAATGTCTATTCCGCAGCCATCACACCCCGCCGAGCAGGGTTACACATGTATTTGCTGTTTCTGTAATACAGAAAGTTAAACAATATGGTTGCGGCTCCGTCCCAAGCCGAGCCATTGTCAGCCGCGCTAATGACTCAAATTACTGTTTCTCTTCTCCATTCACTGCTTTGCATAGACACATTGATCCGCTGGCTGTTCCTCAGCCCCCATTCCCATGCACGCACGCCACCAAAAGGCGCTTATTCCTTTATCACGCCGAGGATCTGAATGCGAAATTAAAAAGCAGATGGCAAGAAATTATTATGTTTCCTCCTAATACTGGGGGAGCAAATTATGCATAATTGTAAAAATGTCATCACACTTTGTAAACACGAAGGCTAAGTGAGTTCGCAGGGCTGCACATCTGTTCCGGGACGTTGTTAAATGGGTAGTAAAACCCGCGCTGATCGGCGCCGAGCATATTAATCGGCGGCATCTCATTAGCCGAGCAGTTACGACTCCTGCTAGGTACATGACTCACACACCATAAAGGAGCTGATAAGCATTTGGCAGGTGATGCACTCAAAAGCGCCAGATTCTTCACGGGGCAACAATCGTACGCTTCTGCCGAGCATTCTACATCGTCAGCAATGGGAGCGTTGCACTGGGTGTTACAATGGGGAGAAAAGCCATTGACGTGCCCTTTATGGGCAACCTGTTAATTCAGAACTAAAAGGTCAAGTGTAAGATTAGTGGGAAACGAATGTCGCAGTCAAACAGGGTAATGTAATTAAAGTTTTGCCTGCATCTAGTAACTCATAGCAACCAAAGAGATGTTTGGTTTCACACAGCTGATCAGCAAATGCGAACTCCTGATTGGTTGCTGTGGGTTACTAGACAGATAGCGACCTTAACCCCTTTATGTAATAAAGACACTAAGTTTGCCCAGTAACATAGAGCAACCAATGAGATGTTTGGTTTCAGACAGCTGACCAGCAGATTCTACCTCCTGATTGGTTGCTGTGGGTTACTAGACAGATAGCGACCTTAAAGGACCTTAACCCCTTTATGTAATAAAGACACTAAGTTTGCCCAGTAGCAGTAACACGTAGCAACCAATGAGATGTTTGGTTTCAGACAGCTGACCAGCAGATGCTACCTCCTGATTGGTTGCTGTGGGTTACTAGACAGATAGCGACCTTAACCCCTTTATGTAATAAAGAAACTAAGTTTGCCCAGTAGCAGTAACACATAGCAACCAATGAGATGTTTGGTTTCACACAGCTGATCAGCAGATGCTACCTCCTGATTGGTTGCTGTGGGTTACTAGACAGATAGCGACCTTAAAGGACCTTAACTCCTTTATGTAATAAAGACACTAAGTTTGCCCAGTAGCAGTAACACGTAGCAACCAATGAGATGTTTGGTTTCAGACAGCTGACCAGCAGATGCTACCTCCTGATTGGTTGCTGTGGGTTACTAGACAGATAGCGACCTTAAAGGACATTAACCCCTTTATGTAATAAAGACACTAAGTTTGCCCAGTAGCAGTAACACGTAGCAACCAATGAGATGTTTGGTTTCAGACAGCTGACCAGCAGATGCTACCTCCTGATTGGTTGCTGTGGGTTACTAGACAGCAACCTTAAAGGACATTAACCCCTTTATGTAATAAAGACATTAAGTTTGCCCAGTAGCAGTAACACATAGCAACCAATGAGATGTTTGGTTTCAGACAGCTGAGTAGCAGATGCTACCTCCTGATTGGTTGCTATGGATTACTAGACAGATAGCAACCTTAAAGGACATTAACCCCCATATGTAATAAAAGACGCTAAGTTTGCCCAGTAGCAGTAAACCATAGCAACCTATAAGATATGTGCTTTTAAACAGGTGACCAGTGAACTCTACCTGCTGCTTGGTTGCTATGTACTACTTCCGGGCAGACTTGGGGCCTTTTATTACATAACTCCCATAAAGTCTATTTCACCAAAATATTACGCACCCCTCCAGTGAAATAGACCCCATTTCTGAGCAAATTCTGGTATGTTTATATTGTGCACATTCCTGAAGCGAAGTAGTTGTAGTCAGGTGCTTAACAGAGTTGTGGGGGGATAAATGGCTTCTGCTAAATTGTAACAAAATCAGAAACAGCGAATACAACAGATCAGACAGATACGGTTTCCAACACCAGTTGTATCGGTGTATAATTAGTGCACATTTTTGCTTAGAATTCCATTTTTTTTTTCTTTCCCATTTATGGGTGAAGTTCCCCCATCCAATTTTACATTTGACATCCATTTTTAATAGGGATATATCAGAGATAATTGCAGCATCATCACAGTTCACATAGATTTGCTAAGTGACACCTCCAGGCTTGTCTCTGGGATCATTTTAGGGGTAAATCTTGTTGCTAGAGTCTAATGATGAAAATAATAAGTTAATACAGGAGCGATTTAATTGGGCAGACAGCGGAGTTAATGAAATAATTATTGCTCTTATGTTTTAGATAATTGCTTTATGTCTTAGCCAACGTTTTTGTATTAATTCCTTTTGAATGTGACTTTTTCCTTTGCGGTTGATGTTAGAATTGTATGATTTTGTGTGTTTCAGAGATGTGCATACTGTAAGCACCTTGGCGCTACTATAAAATGCTGTGAAGAGACTTGTACGCAGACCTACCATTACCCTTGTGCGGCCGGTGCTGGCACTTTTCAGGATCTGAATTGCTTAACCCTTTTGTGTCCGGAGCATATCGACCAAGCACTTGAGAGATGTGAGTATTCTGTGCATAACTCCTCGGTGTTTTACATGGTATGGGGGCGTATGTGGGCATGTTGTCATCTTCTTTCTCTCTCTCCCCTTACCCTTAGCTAAGGAAGATGCAAACTGTGCGTTGTGCGACAGCTCTGGAGACCTGTTGGACCAGCTCTTCTGTACAACTTGCGGGCAGCATTACCATGGCATGTGTCTGGATATTGCAGTGACGCCGCTGAAGCGAGCTGGCTGGCAGTGCCCAGATTGCAAGGTCTGCCAAAACTGCAAGTAAGTCTGAGGGGGCTCTTACATTTCATGTTATTCTTCAGTTTGTACCAGGTGGGTACAAACTCAGTGGGTTTCATGGGCAGCTTTGAAAACAATTGCAAGTAAATGGCAGGGTAAGCCCTACCTTTCCTGCTTTTGTTCCACTGGAAATATCAATATGTATTTTGAGATTGATTTTAGGGGCATCATTGGGAGTATCATTGGGAGATACCATCTTTAGTACTAAAGGGCTTAAATGTATTTTAAAAGAAAAAGCTTAGTCCCATTTAGTGATCACACATCATTTGCAGGTTGCGGGCGGCTTTAGGTTAAGCTCTTCGGCCTTCTCTCCCCGCCCATGACCTAAAACTTTTGGTCTTTTGGCTTCTAAATTTATAGGCCTGCCCCTTTTGTGACATCATTGCAGGGTGGGTCTATAAATACAGGGGAAAAGCGGGGTTGGGAGCGGGCGGGTGAGAGAAAAACTCAACCCACACATCACTAGTCCCAGTAACTGCTAATCACAAGAGCTCCTTTATTAGCCATGTAGGTCTAAATGCCATTGTTTTTGCTTCTAAAGCCCCCATGTTAAGGTCGCCATACACAGCCAGGATTAAAGGAACACTGTCATTAATAGAGCTTCTCCAGCAGAATCCTGAATTGTAATGTTTTTCAAAAACACAAACAGATTTTTTTATGTTTAATTTTGAAATTTCACATGGGGCTAGCCATATTCTTCATTTCCCAGGGTGCCACAGTCCTTCAGACCAACCAAGAGATCCTCTGGTGTTTTGGCAGACCAATCCATCCCTGGACTTTTCCATTTCAAGCCCACCCCCTGTCATTTTGTGAAGCATTAACCTAGAAGAATCTAATATGGGAGGTGGCAGTCAGAGACCAGTGAATATGTGGCAGGCAGCGTGGAGTGGCTGTACATGCCAAATAGCAGGCAAAGCAGTGCCAGAAACAGCTACGTCTGGCATGTGGCATGCAAATATCACAATTTAGGGTCCCCTTAAAGCCCTTTCCAGACATTTGTACAAGCATCTGCCGCTGATACAGAAAAGTTTTGAAATCACCATCTGCCGTGTGGCCTGTGGCACAGGGGGGCAGATGCTTTGACTGGCAGAGTGGTCTGTTCAGATATTACATAGAATTCGCTTGCTAGGGGAGTATTTCATTCTTGCTAAATGAGATGTGTTAAGTTGTGCGCTCCCAGACACAGCCCTTCCAAACTTTCAGGCGGAATTATAATGCGTTTACTGCTCCATGTTCTTGGCTGCAATATCTCTGTGCTGGAGTTTAATGCTCTGTCGCTTCATATACACAGTAAACCAAGTATTGCCTCTATACTGATGGGATCCAGGTCTACTTGTGCGCAGACTCTGTATAGTAATTTGTGACTTGGCTTTCTGGCTATTTCCTTCTGGAAGGCCCATTGATCCTTAGCAAAATATAATTTTACCATTTTACATCTAGTCTGGGCCCGAGACCCGGGTTGCTCATCCATAGCTCTGTGGTCTAAAGCTGCTGCTCTCATTTGAGCTTCCCTTCAAGATTAGATCTTAAAAAACTTAAATGCAAAAATGCAGTATCTAAAAGCTGGGGAGTTTAAAAGATACAGGTATGGGATTAATTATCCAGAAACCCATTATCCAGAAAGTTTTCAAATTACAGGAAGCCCACCTCCCACAGACTCCATTCAAAGCAAATCATTCTAATTTTTAAGAATGATTCCCTTTTCTATGTAATGATAAAATAGTACCTGTACTTGATCCCAACTAAGATATAATTACCCCTTATTTGGGGGCAGAACAGCCCTATTGGGTTTATTTAATGGTTAAATGATTCCCTTTTCTCTGTAATAATAAAACAGTACCTGTACTTGATCCCAACTAAGATATAATTACCCCTTATTGGGGGCAGAACAGCCCTATTGGGTTTATTTAATGGTTAAATGATTCCCTTTTCTCTGTAATAATAAAACAGTACCTGTACTTGATCCCAACTAAGATATAATTACCCCTTATTGGGGGCAAAACAGCCCTATTGGGTCCCTTACCAGGCAATACAATTTCAGAATACAAATACAATTTTATATTTGATCATAGTGACCAATGAGTAAAAACATGTAATACGCTGAGTGGCTCTGTAGGGCCTGCAAGCCTACTTACACCTAATGCTCTGTTCTCTCTAGGCACTCTGGGGATGATAACCAGATGCTTGTATGTGACACTTGTGATAAAGGATACCATACGTTTTGCCTGCAGCCCGTAATGGACTCTGTTCCAACAAATGGCTGGAAATGTAAGGTGAGTAAGACATGAGCTTATAGGAGACATAAAATGGGAAAAAAACCTAATCCTGTAGGCAATTATGAATAATATACGGTGCTGGTTTCACTTTGGGCTAAACATTAATCCTATTTGTAAAAATGGCCCCTTTATTGGTGCTCCCTATAGATCCTATCGGTGGGCGGGACTAGTGGGGTTTTGGTGAAATTTCTCAATAAATCAGTCCGAAACAAGGCTGCTGCCTTGTCACATTGTTTCCTATGCCAGAGCCCCCAGGGCAGGGAATAGAAAAGGACAGATAAACACTGCTTCTAATAGCAGTTACATATACAAATAAGTCAAAAACCATTGCAAATTTGTAATGACCGTATATTGCACATTTTTAACATCTCTGTCAACTCTTCCCTGCAGAACTGTAGAATATGTACAGAGTGTGGGACCCGGACGAGCAGCCTTTGGCACCTCAACTGTTTGTTATGTGACCCCTGTTTCCAGCAGCAAGTCAGCTTGCCGTGCCCAATCTGTGACAAACCCTTACAGCCTGAGCTACAGAAAGACATGCTGCATTGCCATGTGTGCAAAAGGTAACCTTCTCCTCATCTCCAAATAATGCAGGGCTGGTAGCAATATACTATACAGGAGAAAAGCAGGACTATACTGAGGGTGAAACCTGCACATTATAGTAAGCTTCAGTAAGCAGAGGGGAATGCCAGGTATAGAGATATTGTATTTCTTTGTACAGCAACTTAAGGACTTTTCTGCTGAACTGAAAAGTACAGGGTATTGCCTGAGCTGCCATAGA
Organism: Xenopus tropicalis; assembly: GCF_000004195.4. NCBI lineage: Eukaryota > Metazoa > Chordata > Amphibia > Anura > Pipidae > Xenopus > Xenopus tropicalis. The sequence goes on along the minus strand of NC_030682.2, from coordinate 14,745,723 downwards.
TTTTTAAGCTCTCTCTCTGCACAGAGACATACCATAAAGCTACTGGCATTGGGCATACTGATGTTTTTTTGTACATATAATGAGCAGACATAGGGGGCTGTTCCTGCTGAATTGTGCTTAGTACAGGGGAATCCCTATGCTGCCATAGTTTTATGGTATCTCTCTGTACAGGCTATGAGCAAACTTAGGGGGCTGTTCCTGCTGAATTGGGCTTAGTACAGGGGAATCCCTATGCTGCCATAGTTTTATGGTATCTCTCTGTACAGGCTATGAGCAAACTTAGGGGGCTGTTCCTGCTGAATTGTGCTTAGTACAGGGGAATCCCTATGCTGCCAGAGTTTTATGGTATCTCTCTGTACAGGCTATGAGCAAACTTAGGGGGCTGTTCCTGCTGAATTGGGCTTAGTACAGGGGAATCCCTATGCTGCCATAGTTTTATGGTATCTCTCTGTACAGGCTATGAGCAAACTTAGGGGCTGTTCCTGCTGAATTGTGCTTAGTACAGGGGAATCCCTATGCTGCCAGAGTTTTATGGTATCTCTCTGTACAGGCTATGAGCAAACTTAGGGGGCTGTTCCTGCTGAATTGGGCTTAGTACAGGGGAATCCCTATGCTGCCATAGTCTTATGGTATCTCTCTGTACAGGCTATGAGCAAACTTAGGGGGCTGTTCCTGCTGAATTGTGCTTAGTACAGGGGAATCCCTATGCTGCCATAGTTTTATGGTATCTCTCTGTACAGGCTATGAGCAAACTTAGGGAGCTGTTCCTGCTGAATTGTGCTTAGTACAGGGGAATCCCTATGCTGCCATGCTATATCCAATTATCTACTTTACCCCACCCCCATGGACACTTCTATGTACAGTTCATCATACACTGATACATTTATAGGTGGATTCATCTAGACTGTGAAAAATGTACAGAAAATGATATAGATGATCAGTTAAAAGAAGACTATGCGTGCACTTTGTGTAAACAACTTGCCGAGGAAGCTGAGCCTGGTGATCACTGTGTTGGAATGGAAGTAACCGAATCAAACAACGGTTAGTGCACTTGATTCCTTTTTTTTTTTTTTGGAGGGGGGAGGGAAATAATTGCTATGGAGTTACAGTTTTTAGTTCTCTTTTTCATTTACACTGTTAGTTAGATTTATGAATTTAGAACAGTTCTACTCTTTCTAATTCTTTTTTTAATTTAATTATCCATACCTGTTATAAATGTATTTAAAAATCTGAGCTGTCAATCATATATTGTCTGCCCCGCCTCTATGCCTCCGGCATAGAGGCGGGGCAGGAAATATATGATTGACACTCACTCATCTGAGAAGGCCTCTGTGTTAGTGATGCATGGATCAGCCTGAAACCTGTGAGTTTAACTGTGGCTCATATGTATTCAGTGCAACACTTTTTTCTAGCAGATTGTAGTCTTATTCTACCCACAGCCCTTCCTGACCATGTTGCCAGTTTACCTCCTTCAACAGCCAACTTCTATAAATGTAATTGCCCCTTCCCTGTCCCACCCCTGTAGTGATGGGTGGGTTGGGTGCTGGCGTATAAGGCATGATGGTGCAGTGGATTGGGTTGGGTCCAGGTTAGGGTTAATCAATTACTCAATGCAGTTGGACAAAATATTATGCATTGTAATTGTATTTATTGTTTTGTTAATATTTTCCATATAAAGAGCATTATATGTTAAACATACTATTTGCTGCCTTTTTGTGGTTAGTAGGTGTGCATTGAGTAATTGATTTTCTATTAATATTCTGTTTGCCCCTATGTGGGCTTGGGGAACAGATTCTCAAGGAAAGAAGAAATGAATGTGTAAAGCCACATATAACTGTAGGCTAAAGGTGCTTTGTGTAGATACTAACAGAATCATGTATGTTAAGTTTGCACAGGAGAAATGGAGATGGATACTGGTAGAAAAACGACATTTCAAGATAAAGCACTTAATCACAATAATATTGCTCCGGATTCAACAACTGTTTGCATCACTGAAGGTATAATAATACTCCTTGACTTCTTCACAATAATATCTCTTTGTGTGTTTGTGTGTACACTGTGCTATAAAGAGAAGGCTATTCACCATAGACAGCGATTAAATGTTTTAATGATGAGTTCCCACGCTCTTTACTTACTCTACTTTATTTAGCCATGTATCCATAGTTTCTAAAATATCTATGTCGTCAAATGGTTCACCCCAAATCTCCTCCAGTTGACCAAGATTGGTTTCTAGGAGTATCTAGGGGAGTAATTAGGCATTCTACACTTTCTCCAAGTGGCCTTTAGGCTGTGTGCCCCTTAGGGGTTACTATGTTATAGAATAGCCAATTCTAAGTAATTTTTCAATTGGCCTTTATATTTTTGTAATTCTTTCCCTTCTTGTAGCTTTTAAATGGGGGTCACTGACTCTGACAGTCAGAAATCTATTGCCCTATGAGGCTACAGTTTTATTGTCATTGTTAGTTTTATAACTAATTTTTATATTTAGACCCTCTCCTATTCACATTCCTGTCTCTCATTCAAACCACTCCCTGGTTGCTAAGGTAGTTTGGACCCTAGCAACCAGATAGCTGCTTAAACTCCAAACTGGAGAGCTGCTGAACAAACACTAAAATAATGAAAAAACTACAAATAATAAAAAAAATCAAGACCAATTGCAAATAGTCTCATAATATTACTTATTACATCATACTGAAAGTTAACTCAAAGGTCTCTTCAGGCTTTCTCAGTTCTACTTTGGGTGCATTTCCCAAATGAAATTGATTGTTTTCAAGGTAATTTTCTTTAGATCCCAGCAAAAAGAACTTTTATGCACTGTAATATCCTAAATGTTTAAAATAAATAAATGGCATTGTGTCTAGTTTATTCCCAATAAACCTTGTGGTTAGGGTGTAATATATGGAAGTACTGCAGGCACTATTGCATAGGGCAAAGTACTATGTCTTTTGGATGAGAACTTATTATGACAACTTTCTTTGCCGACCCTTAAAATGTACCGTTTTATTGCAGAGACACCATTGCACAATGAAAAAGCTAAATTGGAAAATGATTTTTCCCACTCAGACGATCCAGAAGAAATGGAAACCTCTCATGCTGAAATTGAAAACCCAATGCCAGAAGGGGTCAAGGAGAAGGCTGAAAGGGAAAGACACTTGCTACTACCGCAGTCTGTTTCCCGGCACGACGGGCCAAAGTCTGTTCTGCCGCCAGAAACGGAGGCTTCTGTAAAGGATAAAACAGCATCAAAAACCCTGGAGGTTTCTCATAAATCTCCCATGTCTGAGAGCAAGGTGGAGTCTTGTTCAAAGATGGCTGAGCACTTTGATTCAACTGGGGGTCACGAAGGCACTGCGCAAGAGAACAATGATCCTCTTGTTCCTGAAACCCCTCATGTGGGGGAAATGGAGGCCACCCCTACCAGCGAATCGTTAACGGAAGCCGGTTCACCCTTCGTCGACAAAGCTTTAAAATCGCCCGCGGGCATGGATTCTCCCGTCACATCTGTTGACACGAGTAAGACCAGTGTGTCCTCCTCCCCAGCAGTTTCCATAGACTTTCATCCTTCCCATGACCTCTATCAAAGCCAGACTCCTGTCACTTCGCATAGCACAGGGAATGCCTTTCCAACCACCTTTATCTCTGTGACTCCAAAAATTGGCATGGGTAAGCCAGCTATCACCAAAAGGAAGTTTTCTCCCGGCAGACCCAGATCGCGACAGGTAACTATTTTCAGCTGTTTTGAGGAGAGATTTGCCTTTTTCTAACCATGAATGTTAAAAGAAAACTGTCAATTCTGTATTTTGTTCTCAAGTTGCTTCTTGTACAGCGCATGCGATTTCGGATATCTCTGGTTCCAAAGGAAAATTGGCCCCTCTGGATTCCTGAGAAACTTCTGCTGATATTAATTTGGTCATTATGTTGGCTTGGTTCTGGGCATATGGGCTTATATGGGTCATTGTGTGACTGCTGCCTTCAACACTGTCTGGGTTTTTTTTCCTGAGTTGGATGGCTTTTTGATGTATTTGGCTTCTTACATATGGAGTTGTCCTGTGTCTCTTGCCTCAGCACTGCTATGGCGTGTTGCCTTCTCTTTGGGATAGAGAACTGGTTCAGAAAGCAAAAAATGACTGAATAAAATATGTATGTACAAATACAATGCATAACTAAGTGCTTAAAGTGGTTGTTCACCTTTAAATTAACACTTGTAGACCAGGGGTCCCCAACCTTTCTTACTCGTGAGCTACAGTCAAATGTAAAAAGACTTGGAGAGCAACACAAGCACCATAAAAGTTCATGGAGGAGCCAAATAAGGGCTGTGATTGGCTATTAGGGGCCTCTATGCACCCTATCAGCTTACAGGGGCTTTATTTGGTAGGAAATCTTGTTTTTATTCAACCAAAACTTGCCCCCAAGTCAGGAATTAAAAAATAACTCCCTGGTTTGGGGGCACTGAGAGCAACATCCAAGGGGTTGGGGAGCAACATGTTGCCCCCGAGCCACTGGTTGGGGATCACTGATGTAGAGAGAGCTATTGTCAGAGAATTTGCAATTGGTCTTCATTTATTTGCGGTTTTTGAATTATTTAGCTTTTTATTCAGCAGCCCTCCAGTTTGGAATTTCTAGTTGCTAGGATCAATTTAACCTAGCAACCAAGCAGTGGTTTAAAAGGCAGAAACATGAATAGAGGAGGGCCTAAATAAAATAAAGGTAGCCATACACGTAGCATTAATGATCTTTCATGCAACCATTAGGCTATTCTGTAATATACTAAACGTTAACCTGAAGGTGAACCATCCCTTTAAGTGTCAAAATGCCACCAAAGTGTCCCAGTTTTTATTGGAGTGTTAAACTGATGGCATGGTATAACCTGAGTGTAAACAGAAGGCTATAGTGGTAAAACATAGTACCGCAGAACTACAAAGCTCTGCATTCTTCTACGCTTTTGCCTATGTCTGGACTGAGCCACAAAACACAAATGAGTGATCTAACCAGGCCAAGGTGTAAATGCTTTTCACTTTCAATATAATTCCTGGAAGAATCACAAACTGTTCAGATCTGAACTATTCCATTTAGGGACCAATTAGGTAATAGCTGCGCCATAGTATAATATAAAAACATGCATTTTAGACCACCGGGCCAGGTAGTCGGCAGCATATCTTCTTGTTTTTTTTACTGCCCCATTTTTGACCATCATTTATTAATGATTATGTTTTATATCTGGACTGTAGCCTCTTTCATAGTAGCCTCAACAAATCTCTTATTGGTGTTTTTGTTTAAACAGAGGTCAATGTGCCTTTTGCCTTGGTCAGTCTCAAACATCTTATACTTATATAGATATTACAAAGGACTCTAGATTTATAATACACTTATACTCTTTTACTCTTGTCCTTACCGAGATTTATTACTTCTGCCTGCTAATCTGCTGTGTGGTCTTCACGGGTGTTAACCTCCACACACTTACCTTTAGAATTTAACTTTGCACAGAGGAAGCCTATTGAGGCATTTATGGCACCTCTCTGTACAGGCTATGGGCAAACGTAAGGCGGTCGTACAGAGGCAGATTTAAGCTGCCGAGTCAGCCCCTTTAGACCAGTTGGCGGCTTATCTGTCTGTGTATGGAGCCCTGCGATGGTCCTACCTGACCGATATCTGCCCAAAAATCACCCAGATGTTCATTGGGCAGGTTTCATTTTCTTGTCAGATTGAGGTCCATATCAGCTTGTTGGCCTGATGGCCGGTATCCCTATTGTTGCCATTCAATCATTTGGCCCAGGGCCAGATATTCAGATCAGCCTATTGCCAACCCTAGGTAGGCATTTTGGGGAAAGATACACTCATTTGGCAACCTCGCCAAAGAGCAGATCTTATAATGTATGGCCAGCTTTAGCGGCTGCCATTTATTATCGCTAGATCTCGCCTGTAAGACTATAAGAATGGAACTAGAGCTAGTGGTGGCACCCTGACAGTTATAGTTTAAGTCTGGGCCCCTCACCCTTATGGCATAGCCGACTTACATTGCAAACCGTTACTGTACCCACAGATTATTAAACCTGTACAGTCCCTTGGGAGTATACCTGGAGTATAGCTGTACTTATGCCCTGTACATATTATCATTGGTTCTTAGAGTCTCTGCAATATTAGGCATATTCTATCCACTGGATAAGATCAAGGTGCATCGTACAGGGTGCAGTGCTTATTTAGGGGTTTATGAAGCAAATGAGAAGGATTAGCCTGATTATAAAATATTTAATTGCAGCTCAGGTAGAGTTTTCTGTGAAATAGATTTGAATGCATCTGCACCTTTAAAAATCTATCATTAATAACCCATGAGAATGACACGAATGTGCCATGGTGTCTTTACTGGATGTCTCGGGCGGCTCGTGCTGCAGTTGTTTAACAGCAAGGCTATTGTCATTCTGCTTTTAATGTGCTTTTGTCATGAGAATCCATTATCTGGTTCTGTATGAAAGAGCATTCATATCGGCTTAGTTTTGTGGAGCTCCAATTTGGCGAATAAACCCCTTTCTGTGCTGAAATTCAAATGCAGGTGAAGGTTTTCAGCCATTAAAGCAGACCTGTCACCCTAAGAAATAATTCAAAATTGATCTCTGTTGTGTTTGTCAAACAAAATCAACTTCACTTACACTATACACATTATTTTAATCATATTTTCTTCAGCCTTGGAATTCACAATTGCAGCAAGCAGGCATGCGCCATTTTGTGGGCACTGTTAGTAAGGCAAGCTTTGTATCATGCCAATATCTTGTTTCTGTGGCATAATCGGGGGGCTGATGCACCTAGATGGTGAGGGGGGGGGGGAATGTGAGGAGTGTAACAACATCTAAGTTCTGAATTGAAAGTGAAAGTAAGGCATGGAGGCGGGGCAGTCAGTTTGATTGACAGCTGGGATTTTGAAATGCCTTTATAGTGGGTATAAAAAAAATGAGTTTGAGTTTCATGTTTAATTTTAAAATGGCTTTTATTATACAACTTGTTATCTCTGGGTTACAGGCCCCCTTCAAAGTTTTAGGAGGACTGTAGGGACTTGTCCTTGTAGGTTCACTGATGGCCCTAATGTCCAATGATGAATTGGTCTAGACTAGCCTCATTGTATAGGTTGTCCCTAATCAATTCTGGGAAATGTAGAGTAAATGATGACTTTTTCTTGCCGAACTCCACTGATTATGGCTGGTATCATGCCTGAAGAAGAGTCGTAAGGAGCCCAAATAGCTTGCGTTTTGCAATCTACATATCAAGCTAATGCGACGTATGACTCGGCCAACATGATTGTAATTTCACAGATTGCCACTTACATCCATGGCTTTATCATTTTAAGATGTACCCATTCGTAGGTTTAAAGGAGACATAAAGGATAAACAAAAAAAACCTCTAATCTTGTAGGCAATAATGAATAATATATGGTGCTGGTTTCACGTTGGGCTACAAATGTATAATATCTGTAAAAATGAAATGGCCCTTTATTGGCGATCCGTATAGATCCTCTCAAGTCCCTGTTTGTGTTTCAAATGAAAGGTGGGCGTGTCTAATGGTCACTGCCAGAAGCACAATAGGAGGAGGATAGCCAATCACAGCCCTGCAGGTATATAAGCAAAGAAAGGCTTAAGTACCCTATCAGGCCAGTCTAGATGCTGATTGGTCCCCCCCTCCCTGCACAGCCTGGGAAAGGAGGCAGCAGGAAGTGGAAAGAATGGGCGGGGCTAATATGATTTTTGCAAAAACTTTCGAAAGAATCGGCCCAAAACACTACTTTTTAAAGCCCATTCTTTCTGTAATTAGATGAGTACAATACATTTGCACAGTATTGGTTTTCACACAATGTCCCCTTTAAATGAGATGGAAAGGCTAATAAAGAGTTAATCTCAAGCTGCAGGCATACCTTCAGTTCTCTCAATAGTGCCCTTAAGTCTCCCCATATTTCACCTGTTCAGATGATCAGAAACCAAACTGGAAGAAAAAACGCTGAGCTGGGTAAAGAAAGTTCCCATAATGCCTCACTCCTGCACCCAGACCGGTGTACATGCTCAGTTTGTAAGACTATGAGTCAGCTTCCTGCTGATTTGCTCAGATCCACATTCCTAAGGGGGGGGGGAGTGAGTTCTTAGCATTCTTGAGGGAGGGGGGAGCAGGAGAAAGGAGAGAGCTGTGTGTCTCTGGCAGAGGAAAACAGACACAAGAAATATTTTGACGGAGAACGTTTCTGTGAGTGCTTCTGATAATGCTTATTTAGTTTTTACCTTTCTTTCTCCTTTAAAGAATAAGCCTTGCTTTATTATAAAGAGTTAGATGTTCCTTTTCTCTTTAAAATTGGATTGCTCCCATTGCTGGGCAACCCAATAATACAGAACTTTTGGGGATAGTGCAAGTAGGAAACGGCCAACTGAACTCTCCATATCCACAGTGACTCTCCTCCCCTATGGCTTCCATCTGAGCGAGACCTCTCGTTGCAGTTTGCCTGGTCCCCCCCGCATTAGCTGCACGCTTGCATGTGTATACCTGCGTGCCAGTGTCGCTCCGCTTGCCCGCGCCATTCACGCTGCTTTCTGTTTGCATTTTAGGTATTGTCAAAGCTTTAATAAAGGCATATCTAGGCTTATTATTAGGAACAAATATATGTAATAATGTTACAGCTGTGTAATTCTGCCACAATTGAACCTATTATTGGGAATCGGAGCAGCAATTAGTACGTTTCTTATATTCATTCCCGGTTTTATTATCCTTCTCAAGGGAACCCTGTCTGCCTCCCCTTTGTCCCTGAAGGAGGTTAATGCCTGTTTTATTGGGCTGGCTCCACTCCCTTCCAGCTATCGATCCAAAGAGTTCACAATTACGAATGGAAACCTGCCCATTCTAAATGTGTTTCTGTATATATAATAAATGTCACTGGAGTTAATTTGTAGCAGAGATAAGCAGGCTTCAGGTTTGGTATAGCTGCAGGCCGCAGTGCTATAGATACTGCTCTTTGCCTGTTACCCTTATACCAATACACAGTGTTTTGGGTTGCAATTATATAATAAGTTGTTTGTTCAATTAACCACACAGAAGTACTGAAACTTAGTTATACAGAATATGGCAAGAGTAAAGGCTGCAGAGGAAAAAATGGCAAAGGGGGCTATAATAGGAGGGGAACTGAAGTGCACCTTAAGGTGGCCATACACGGGCCAATTCTAACTGCCGATATCAGTCCCTTAGACCGACTCGGCAGCTTATCGGCCCATGTAGGGGCACAAACGACGAGCCTGCCCGACCAATATCTGGCCTGAAATCGTCCAGATCTCGATCAGCCGATCAGCCCATAAAACCCTGCTTCATCTAAATAAACCATTTTCATATAAATATACAGTTTTATTAGCATGTGCTATTGGGTAATCTTACTAAGGCCCGCCCCCTGGGATCATAGGATTCACAGTGCACACAAACATGCCAAGGCACACATACATGCTAGGCCCCATCAGCCAATGAATGGGTAGAGTTCTGCCTTTTGCTCCTGTACTACTTCCTGTTACAGTCAGAGCTGCATAATAGAAAATATTTGCAATATAGTTAGCAAAAATGTTATCTATAAAGGTTGGAGTGGGCAGATGTCTAACATAATAGCTAGAACACTACTTCCTGCTTTCAGCTCTCTAACCTCTTAGTTAGTCAGTGACTTTAGGAGGGGCACATGGGACATAACTGTCAGTTAGTTTGTGAGCACGCAGGTCAGATTCAAAAGCAAACTAACTGACAGTTATGTCCCATAATCCCCACCCCTTGCATCACTGATTGCTTACTGACTGCTAACCGCTATAAAGGAGGAAGCAGTGTTCTGCCTATTATGTTAGACATCTGCCTAATCGAGCCTTTATAGAGTACATTTTTGCCTAACTAATTATATTGAAGTCATTTTTTATTTTGCGCAGTCTGTCTATTTTTACAAAGTTTCATTTTTACACTGATGGGCTTGCTGTTGGGGAGCTGTGCAGGGGAGCTGGGGGTTCAGTGAATGTGCAGTTGGGGAGCGCATTGGGATGCTGCTCTACATGTCGCTTCCTCCATGGCGGGGGGTTTTAGCAGGAGCCGTTTTATCCACCAAAGGGATAAGGCTGATTCCCTCTACCCCCAGTTCAGCTTTCTGGGGAGAATGTTCAGTAGTGCTCCATCCCTTAATGCTTAATGCTTTCCATAGGCGTTGCATGCAGCCCTCCTGAAGAGACGGCGCCATTCTCCTTCCCTCGCTAAACATGCTCATCCCCAACAGTTGCAGCGTCTCTTTGTGGCACCCTTTGGCCGTTTGTCCTAAATGTCTTTATTGTCTTACATTTTGCTTTGTTTAACCCTTTTTTGTTGCTGGCTTTGATTTTTTTTTTATTTTCTGTTGCTGAGTTTACACATATATATTTTTTCACCTGCCATATCTTAGGGGGCTTGGAGTTCCCATAATACAGTGAGCCCACCTTCCTGGTCCCCCGATGGCTCAGAAGGTTGGGACATTTTAAAAAGCAGACAGCTTCTCGGCAATCCATATTGGAGCATCAAAGTGGTAAATAAGCCTTTCTACTACTGTCATTTGCCTTAATCTGTTACCTGTGGCTCACGTGTCTCCTGTAGCTGCTAGATGTCTTCCTTGCAGTGATTGGCTGAATGATGCAGATATCCTTGGTTTCTCTTTCTCTGTCTCAACTACTTTTTCATAAGTATTTAACAACAATAAATGCTATCCTTGTTAAATGGCACGGGGATCTGCCTCCTCTGGCTCTCCAGCCCTTGCCCTGCATCTCCCATTGGCTGCTGCCGTGTAGCAGCAGCTGAAGAGCCATTGGCTGCCGATCTCTTGCACTGCCCTAATTTGTCTGTCATGGCTTTCCCTATATGTGCCGTTCTCTGTGGCTCGTCAGAGTAACGTAAGTATTTTCTCTTCCTCCATACTCATGTACATTCTCTAATGCACCATGGCTGCACTTCATCCCTAGCAATTTGTCTAGAATTTCCCAGTTTTAAGACATTGCCCTTTAAAAATAATCCTGCCAATTTGCACATTTTGGAAATGTAATTTAATGTACAATTGGTTGTTTTTTATGTTTTACGTTTCTGCACCTCCCCTAATTTTTCTCCAATAAGTGTGAAGGGTTTCATTCATCCAGGCCATGAAATACTCTGTGATAGGTCTAAAGCAATAGGACTTGCTAAGTTATCACCACTCAAATGAGTGGCTTCTTCAGTTCACCTGAGTGGCTTCTTCAGTTCACCTGAGTGGCTGCTTCAGTTCACCTGAGTGGCTGCTTCAGTTCACCTGAGTGGCTGCTTCAGTTCACCTGAGTGGCTGCTTCAGTTCACCTGAGTGGCTGCTTCAGTTCATCTCAGTTGTGAATTCTAAATCTGGCTATATACAGACTGGGGGGGCAAGCCACTGACTTGTGTAAGGGGCAAACCTTGCTCTCCATGATCAGTATCTGATTGGAGTCCTTCAAATATCAATCAGAGAGGTTGGAAATCCCATGGAGTAGGCAATGACGGGCCTGGTCCCCATAATGTAATTCTTCCCATCTTGGGTAGCCGCGTAATTATTGGAGATCCACAACCTTTTTTTTACTTGTGAGCCACACTCAAAGGTTGGTGAGCTATACAAGCTTGAAAAAAAGTTCTTTGGGGGGGCCAAATAAGGCCTGTGATTGGCTATTTGGTAACCCCATGTGGACTGTTGGCCTGCAGGAGACTCTGCTTGGAGTAAAACTGTCTCTGTGCTTCCAACACTTGTCTCCAAGCCAGAAATGTACAAATGGGCACCTAGTTTGAGGCCACTGGGAGCAACATCCAAGGTGAGTAACATGTTGCCCCTGAGCCACTGGTTGGGGATCACTGGCCTAAATGATGGTGTCCCTCTAAGTGACGCTAAAACCTTCTTAAAAATACACACATAGAGATATTGTGCTTCAGTATGGTACATGCCCAAAGAACACATGCCCTTGGATAATTTTCCTTCAGTTTGACTGAAGCTCAGGATTGTCCTTATTCAGTCTGACAATAGCAATAAGAATGATGCTGCGGACTGTTCCACACTGGTAAATGATCTTTTTTTTTAAGGTAATGGTCTTAAAGTTAATGATTCAGCATTCTGTATATCAAATGGTTGGTCTTGTCATGATAATATCTATATGTGTGTCCCACTTTATGCTCCTTTCACTCTGTATAGCCCAGGCTCCATTCCTGCTCCAATCTTTTATAGAAGGCTAGTGGGAGGCTTTTCATAGTTAGCCCATCAAGTTCTACCCCTCCAAACTAACCCCAGTGCATATATATTTATATAAAGGGCTGATTTCTTTATTTTTCTGGTGAATTGTGTTCGTAACAAATAATGCTAATGGCATAAATAAGAAAATATATCTTTATCTGTTAATCAGCTGGACTCTGCTGCATTTATGTTGCAAAATAAACTTGTGACACTAGGAGGTGATGTTGCGGTTATGTTGGGTAGGCCTCTTGGTGCCAAGCTGGCCAGGCTGCAGGCTAATGGTCTGGTCTCACACATTGGTGGCCACATTACACTGGTCAGGTTGTTTGGTGGCCGACTCCGTTGTGGGTCGTTGTTTTTTTTTCATTTCAGGTTCGTATTGCGTGCCAGTCACTCAGATTGAGTGACTGTGGGACATCTAGGTTGGGAGTACTTGGTCTAAATTTCAAAATGAAAACATGAGGTTCTAATGTCTTCTCTGTTTATTTGGAAAACGTAAAAAAACACATCTTTTTTCCCCCCCCTCAACAGGGACGAGGCTCAGGATTTCCTAAGAGAAGACCACGTGGTTCGGGGCTCTCAGGGCGCGGCGGGCGAGGGCGCGCAAAATTAAAAGCTCCAATTAACAACTTCATATTTCCAGGGGTAACTATATTCTAAGAGATCTATTGCTGTATGTTCTATACATTCTGACTTTATTTTGTTTTCATAACATAATCAGCCACCCTCCCCACACTGGGTTTAATTACCCCTTTATCCCATTGGCATTGGTTTTTCTCTTTGCTGTACAATATTGTGGTTGGTGCATCCCGCCGTGGGGAACATGTGCCCTTGGTTGTGCTGTATCTATCGTGGTGCTGCTCCCATGTATAAAATATCTGATACTTTTGTTCAGCCAAGGCCTTTCAGAGCAGGAATAGGCAGGAAGCACATCCGCTTTAATGTAACTGAGCCGCTTGGGAGCCCATTGACACACACTGACTATCGCCTTTCTGTCGCAGATAACCACGTTTGATGTGTCATCGTACAAAGAGGAGGAAGAAACTTCAATGCACAATACAGTTGTTTTATTTTCCAGAAGTGACAAGTTCACCTTAAATCAGGTTCGAAACGCAGGCCTTAAAGGGGAAATTAAGCTTTTATTCAGTATTCATTTTTCATGTGGGGGGGGGGCGGGGCTTATAATTTCATCTTTAAACGAATGCAACATATGAAGGGGGTGATTAATCAACGGGCGAGTTTGATTTAAATGAGATATTCGAGATTTTATTCGAATGAGTTTTAAATAAGCGACCAATAGATACGCAAGTTTATTGGATTCGGAAAACCAACTCGAAAATGAATAAATAAGCCCATAAGGCTGGTAACATATTGATAAATATAAGTGTAAAGTCTATAGTATACTAGTCACTTCTTCTGTAAGAGAGGAAACTATTGTGAACTATTTAATATAAGCTTCATCTTTAAAGGAAAACTATACCCACAAACAATGTAGGTCTCTATAAAAATATATTGCATAAACAGCTCTTTTTTAGTCTGCTATTGGGTAATCCTAAATAGGAAATTGCCATTTTAAAAATTAAGGCCCGCCCCCTGGGATCATAGGATTCACAGTGCATACAAACAAGCCAAGGCACACATACATGCTAGGCCCCATCAGCCAATGAATGGGCAGAGTTCTGCCTTTTGCTCCCACACTACTTCCTGTTACAGTTAGAGCTGCATCACTTCCTGTCAGCTGATCTCTAAAGGGAGCACACAGCCCATCACTAAATGGCGGCTCAAGGGAAAGGATGTAAGGGCAATATTTCCTGATATAAATTACAGTTTGGCGAGATTCTTTAAAAGGCTGCTTAATATAATATAAACTATCTGTTGGTTATGTATTCATTCTAGAGGTATAGTTTTCCTTTAAGAAATAAGCTTTGTGCAAACATCCAATTATAAATGCAGTACCCCTTCTGTTACTTTTCATTATATCAGAAGTCTCTTTACATGCAGACTTTGTATCCTGAACCTGCCCAAGTGAGCATTTATAGGGAATCATTTCAGGCCCAGGCCTAATCTCTGCGTATCCTATTGCCGTCAGTAGGGACAATCCATAAGCAATGAATTCCCTGCTGTGCTGTAGCCCTAAATATACTTGATATAGAGCTGTGGCACACAAGGAATTTGGCCGCTATTCCTGTTAAAACACCCCTAGCTCGCTCACTACATGGAGCTTACCATTGAGGTCAGTGGGAGTGGTCCAAGTAGCAGTAGGTGGAGCTTCCCATTGCTCTTGGTTGCAATATAAATGTAAGTGCCTACTGTAGTATAGACTTTTCCTAGGCAATGCAATGCAGAACAGGTATTCAGCCACCTAATCTCCTTTTGATCTCTTCTAGGATATGTGTGTTGTATGTGGTAGCTTTGGCCAAGGGGCCGAAGGAAGGTTACTCGCTTGCTCCCAGTGTGGACAGTGTTACCATCCCTACTGTGTCAGTATTAAGGTCAGTAGAAGAAATGGAGTTTACTTTCATGACGTAAGATTCATGGAAATCCCCCCTCTTTGCCTATCCACAAATCACTCTTTCATGCTGGCATTAAATCCATTTAGCCGACTGTTTCTTTGTGCATAACTCACTGTACTATTCCCTAAGCCACTAAATATTCCAATGGTTTGATCCCCTCCTGCCACAGTCAGCCTATCAAAGCATTTAGAGTATTTAAAGCATTTGCTATCAAAGCCTTATAAACTCCTTTGAAATTGATATCATTTTATTTATCTAGCGCTGCTTGTGATAATCATTCTGTATAATGGGCATAATCACTATCTCAAGAAATGGCTGTGGCAGCTTGTGGGTCCAGTCCATAAATATATAAATATTTTACAGCAATATTGAAATTGGATTGCTCTAATACTGAATTGTGGGTTCTGGCAGAGAAGAACACAAGCAAAGTCGGTACAAAAATATCTGTCACCGGTGCCCCTAGTGGACATAAATGGATTAACAGTTTACTCTCTAGAAGTTTTGAAGGAAAGCATGGAACGAAACTACAGAATGTTTATTTTCATTAAGAACAGTAACAAATAAGCTTCTCTGACATTTCGAGCACTCTCAGCGTGTATATTTATCCCTCATTATTCCTTGTGTGTGTTTGTGGCCCTCCTTGTAGATAACTAAAGTGATCCTGCGCAAAGGCTGGAGGTGCCTGGAGTGCACCGTGTGTGAAGCCTGTGGGAAAGCTACAGACCCTGGAAGGCTGCTTCTCTGTGACGACTGTGACATCAGTTACCATACGTTCTGCCTGGATCCTCCATTACAGACAGTCCCCAAGGGAGGCTGGAAGTGCAAATGGTGGGTTTGGCTGCTGCTGCCCGTTATATATTTTATTATGAGGATTATTGAGAAAGCCTTATACAATTTGCCTCCATACGGACTGACTTGTTACTGTCTTCTAGGTGCGTCTCTTGCACAAACTGCAAAGCAATAACTCCAGGATTAAGGTGTGAATGGCAAAATAATTACACACAATGTGCCCCTTGCGCCAGCCTGTCTGCCTGTCCTGTCTGCTGCCAGAACTACATCGAAGAGGAACTTATCCTTCAGTGCAGACAGTGTATTAGGTAAGTACCCCCACACACATCCCTTCTTATCAGGCTTGCATGGGGAAGCCTGGAAGGTTAAAGGAATACTGTCATGGGAAAACATGTTTTTTTTCCCAAAACCCATCAGTTAATAGAGCTTCTCCAGCAGAATTTTTTTATATTTTGAAATTTCCCATGGGGCTAGCCATATTCTTCATTTCCCAGGGTGCCACAGCCTTGTGACCTGTGCTCTGATAAACTTCAGTCACACTTTACTGCTGCGCTGCAAGTTGGAATGATAATCCCCCCCCAGGACTTAAGTCCCTCTCCCCCGTGTCCTCATACTATGGCCCACTCCCTCCCAATCCTTGCTGTGTCCTTGAGTCAGATCGTAGTGGGGGCCAGCTAAATTACCTTGAGGGGCCTTAGTTTGAGGATGCCTACTTTAAACCAATTCAGCAGCTTATCTGTCCATGTATGGGGACCCCAGGTGGTCCATATAAACCGATATCTGGCTGAAAATCGGCTAGGTGTCGATCAGGCAAGTTTGATTTTTTAGTTGCAGCATGGGACACATTAATGAGCCGATTCGGTCCCTGATCTGACTAAAATAATCAAACCTGTCCTATTGACATCAGGGCCAAACAATCAAATTAGCCCGATATCACTCACCTTAGGTTGACATATTAGGGAAAGATCCGCTTATTTGCCGATCGCAGCAAACGAGCAAATCTTATAATGTATGGCCACCTTTAATATTTATTCTTCTATACTTTGTTTCAGGTGGTCCCATGCAAGCTGTCAGAACCTGAACACAGAGGCAGAGGTTGAACTGGCTGCAGACAGCGGGTTTGACTGTGCGGCATGCAAGCCATTTGTAGTATCACATGGTAAGATAAATGTGCTCTGTGTCAGTTTTCTTATACTCTTTCTGATTTGTATGCCACATCATTTCTAGCAAATGTCAGGTGTATACTTGCTGCCCCATAAGAGCTTGAAAAGCGTATTTAATACCAGTTTATCTGATTAATATCGATCCTGTCGCCATGCAACATATCTGCTCTTTTGTGTTTATACAGCAGTGCCCTCCATTGTCTGTTTGATTTTTATTCTGTAACACTAGTTTGTTAAACTATAGTAAGACCCCTGTTTGTTAGAAATTATATGTAAAGTGCTGTGCAACTTGCTGGCACTATATTAATATACAGTGGTGATGATGTGTATACTACATACAAAGTTTAGAATGGCCACTGTGATCTAGATTTATTGAGATAACGTCAAATACTTTATTTAAATTGTTCCTTTTCCTTTCTTTTAGAAGTCATTGAACCAACAATTGATGCTCAGATTATTCCAAAAACAAGAGATTCTGGTAAGAATAAACACATGCAAATACATATATATATATATATTACACAATGTGTGTAGAACTATGTAAATATGTGTGTGCAAATCAAGTATAAATTGCTCTGGGTTCTGCTTTATGACCCATTGCTGTGAGACGATCTGCAATGTATAATGATTCCTGTTACAGCTCAAACACTTATTGGGCCATATATGGAGCCCTTCTAACAACCTGCTCCAACAATATCTGACCAAAAATCAGCCACATATAAATTGGGCAGGTTAGAAAAATCCCAAATCAGATTATACAAATTTGGCCCGGTGGATTTGGTGGCCAAATTGTTTCAAAGTTCTGCTTGTTTGGCTTCCTCCCCATAGGAGCAAATGTGATAGTGTATGCCCAGTTTAACTCCTACGCTCTGAGTACTAATTGTGTTTAGCTATCTTTTCTGTAAAATCTTATTACAATCGCACGTTATAAGCAGAATCTACAATGCCTCATGATGCCAAAAAAATATGACTTAAATCATCTTACTAGCTGTACATATAGCTTCCTGAAGCAGACCTGCTATTATGCCGTTAAAGGAGGAAAAAGATCCCCTTAGAAGTTACAGATATGGGTCTCGTTATCCAGAAAGTTACAAACTACGGAATTGCCATCTCCCATAGACTCCATTATAAGCAATTAATTTTAATATTATTTTTTTCTCTGTATTAATAAAACAGTACCTGTACTTGATCCCAACTAAGATATAATTACCCCTTATTGGGGCAGAACAGCCCTATTGGGTTTATTTAATGGTTAAATGATTCCCTTTTCTCTGTAATAATAAAACAGTACCTGTACTTGATCCCAACTAAGATATAATTACCCCTTATTGGGGGCAGAACAGCCCTATTGGGTTTATTTAATGGTTAAATGATTCCCTTTTCTCTGTAATAATAAAACAGTATCTGTACTTGATCCCAACTAAGATATAATTACCCCTTATTGGGGGCAGAACCGCCCTATTGGGTTTATTTAATGGTTAAATGATTCCCTTTTCTCTGTAATAATAAAACAGTACCTGTACTTGATCCCAACTAAGATATAATTACCCCTTATTGGGGGCAGAACCGCCCTATTGGGTTTATTTAATGGTTAAATGATTCCCTTTTCTCTGTAATAATAAAACAGTACCTGTACTTGATCCCAACTAAGATATATTTAATCCTTATTTGAGGCAAAACAATCCTATTTTAACTATTGTTTAATTGATTTTTTTTTTAGTAGACTTAAGGTAAGGACATCCAAATTACATAAAGACCCCTTATTCGGAAAACCCCAGGTCCCAAGCATTCTGGATAACAGGTCCCATACATGTATAATATAATGAAGCTATAAGAAAGGTATATTCCCCAAAGTAATTACACAGAATGGCCCACCATAAGCCTCTCTCCCTAAATCAGTTAGGTAACCATGTTTTATAAATCATTTTAGATGTGCTGAAGACATTCACACAGGATGGAGTTTGCCTGACAGAGTCAGGGCTCTCACAGTTACAGAGCTTAACAATCACAGTCCAGCGGAAGAAGAGATCTAAACCAAAGCTGAAGTTAAAAATAATTAATCAAAACAGTGTGGCCGTACTGCAGACACCCCCCTATCCCCAGTCCGAACACTCCAGAGATGGAGAAATGGACGATAGCAGAGGTAAGCGCTATGGAGTTTCATATGGTGTGTCACTTGGCTTTGTGCTCTTCCTGCTCTCAATGGGATCTATGTCAGTGGCACTTGCAGATCAACAAATTGCCATTCTGTGCTAAGCCTGACCTAGGAACAATATGGATACAGCTTGCTCCTTACAAGAGGCATGACATTTGTGCCCATACAGTTTAACTGCCCATCTTGGGTTGTTACATTTTTGTTGGCCCCAATGAGGTGGGGTGGGGGTGGGGACCAAGAAGGGGTGGGTATGTAATGCAAATGTGGGCAGAGCTTCTATGCTATTGGCCAAAGCTAAGAGAGACAGGGTGAAAGAGGTAATGGTAAAGCACAGCATTCGGGTTGATCAGTTATGGGCACAGGGGGATTATATATTTACCAGCCAGTACATTGCCAGTAAATTTGTAATACCTGGCTGGTATTTTACAGACTAGTCTGGTGAGATTATCAGAACAGAGATGGGGGGCACTATATTCTGCCACTGGAAAGCTGGATTTTTACAGTGTTGTTGTTAAATTTTGTGCTGTAGAAGTGGATCTTATGGACTGTGATGTAAAATCAGACTCCAGCCCTGAACGGGAACCTATAGATGATGACTCTAAGAGCACAGAAGTAATGGATGGATTGAAAAAACGCAAGAGAAAGCCATACAGGCCAGGTACACTGTTATTTTCTTGAACTTAGGCTTTTATATAGCTACACTTGTGTTACCACAACTCCAGATAAGATGAACATGAGCCTCACCAGCTATCTATCCCAGAAATGTCCCATTCTAGTGTCTTCTGCATAATTGCACTTTTATTCACTGGCTAGTCTGTAATTCCAACTAAGCTGACTGGGTACATTCTGGTGTCCTTCCTGCCAGGTATTGGTGGATTTATGGTGCGCCAAAGAAGCCGAACTGGTCAAGGAAAATCTCGAAGGTCACTTTCCAGGAAAGATTCTTCAGGTTCCGTTTCTGAGCTCCTTCCAGGCAAAGATGAAAGTACGTTCATATAAAACAAGCGTTTATTAAGAGTATGAGATGTGGCCTTAGTACGGCACACTCTAGTTCCCCATTGTAGGCTCTGGTTTAGACCTGACATCAGTAATCTGCCTGATATATATCCAGAATACCACTGGTCGGGTGTTCATATGGAGAGAAGAGACTTGATAGAACCAGGTAGAATAATGCAGATTGTGATTGTGACAAACAACATGGGCACCAGGCCCAGACTGGCAATCTGTGGGTTCTGACAAATGCCAGAGGGGCTGCTGTAAGATGCCATAGACAGTCACTATTCATTGGGCTGGGGGGCTGTTGGGCCTCTGTGTACTTGAAATGCCAGGGCCTGTTTTGAATCCCAGTCCAGGTCTGATTGGCATTGTAGACTTCTTGCCTGCTTACTCTTTAATCTCAAAAGTCAGAAGTGATCTACGTTTATGTCAGACTGCATTGGGACAAGGACACTATCACCTTAATGCTGCTGTGGGAGTTTTTTTTTTTTAGGAGGCTGCCAATTGTGCCCAACACAGTCTGCACTTAGCTCTCCCTATTTGTAGGCATAGTTGTTGAACCATGCTAATGGTCCAAACAAGAACATTTTGAATCATGCTCATTGGCACTGAGTGCCCACTGCAGTAATTGGGACATATATAATGTCTTTTTGGAAGCAGCAGTATGGTAGATAGTGCCCCATTTAGTGGCTGGATTCATACTCTGGTAGTGGTATAATATCCATTTATCTCTATCTGAAGGCTGGAGTGAACAGCTGCCAGAAACTCCCTTGGAAGATTGTATTCCTGGCTCCGACGGCACAGAGAAAATAAAGAAACGATACAGAAAAAAGAAAAACAAACTGGAAGAAACCTTCCCTGCATATTTACAGGTAATGGCCACTTTCATATTATAGGCGTCTGTATAGAAATGAAGCCAGGCACCCCACAAAGAGAGTTGATCAGGAGAGAGTCATGATGTTCATGGGGAGGGGAGTATTGATTGTATATAAGGCACATACAGTCCGTATAACCAACTGGCACCTGTTTGCCTTTGTTTTCCTCTCCTTTATTGCACGTAAGCTACTTTTGTTGACGTAACTGTTTCTTTTCATTTTAGGAAGCGTTTTTTGGCCGCAATCTTTTGGATACTAGCAGGCAAAGCAAGGCAAGCACTGAGAATCTGACTGAAGATACGTCGCACATTTTGTACAGAGCGAATGTCAACACAAGCTTTCTGGATCCTTCTTCAGATCCAATGCTCAGTTCCGCTGCAACTTTTACTCCTTCTAAGCAATCTGAAGGTACTGTGTGTGCTTAAGCTTGTCATGCATAACATTTTAGTGCTGTTTAAATAAATTATAATAATTCAGTACCAAAAACTTGGGGTTAGAAGAATGAGTCTGGCTTATTTTTTTTTAAGCTTTTTATACATGCCTACATTTGGTTGGAAAGTCTAGGTGAGTGTGCCAGCTAGGCCCAGTTTGCCAGTCATCTGGGTTGTTTAATTTTGTTGGGTATTCTCTGTACCGTGTATTGCTCTTTTTTTATTTTAAAATCATGTAAAATGGACTATAACACTCAGCTGGAGGTTGAGCAGTGGGGGTCCTGTTCTGTACGCACTGCGCTATATTCCTATGCCCATCTTATGGTATACACTAGACTAGAGCGTCTGACAGATGTAACACTACATGTCTGCAGCCAAGACTGGCACTACAGACAGCAGAGATCCAATCGCCTTAGCTGAGGTGTGATATTATTATATTTTAGGTAGCACGCGGGATCCTCTTGCTGACCTGTCTGAGGTCTTAAACACAGAAGATGATATATTTGGGATTCTTACAGACGACACAAATCCAACTGGTATGTCCACAAAAGGTTTGTCGCTTCTTTGCTGCCTCCTATAGATATGCCCTTTTCATGCCAGCCTGTCACTGCTCCCTGTTGCGCCTGTCATTTCATTGGCTGAGCTTTCTTATCCAATCAGGATTTTGATTTCACTTGTGTTGCCACCGGTTGGCACCCTTGTTAATTTTGCACAGCTCCTGCAATTTTCCACTTGCTGCTACTCATCCTTTCGTTCCCTTACTCATAATCATCCATTTTATCTGGTTTGGGTCCTGTAGGTCTTGATTTATGCACTTTCCAGGTGGAAAATTCACCCTCTCCTTTTGGTAAGAGAAACAGAGTTAAACCTAATTCCCTAACTATGTACTAACCTGTCCCTTTTTTGTCATTGCTGTGATGATGCTTGTTAGATTGTGCATGGTTCCTTCTCAAACTAATTCTCTTTATAGCAAAGTTAATAGCACCTTTATTCTCTTTCTCTGTGTATCTCCTTACTTCTTCTGTGTGCCAGTAGTATTAACCCAACTCCTAAAGAGTTGCCTTACTGTACTGTGTGTCTCTTCCCATCTCTCTCAGCCCAGGGTTACCTCTGACCCCATCCATTTAAATGTCATTTATTCTGATTATTTTGTACCGCTATTTTATGATAGAATGACTGCTGGGAGCTTTGCTTTCAGATCATGACTTTTAATTTGATATTTTCAGTGGAAGCGGTAAGACAGCTCCAGTTATATCTGTTTAATATCTGCGGATACATCATTTTCTCTGTACCGTGTTTACAGAAAAGCTTAATGTTAACATTTCTAATAAACATGGTCTATTTTGTGTTTAGGTGTTTTCAGTTAGTGGGGAATCCAATGATTTTAGCATGTTCAGCAGAAGTCTGGGTGTCCTAGGACAGAACCAGCACTGAGTATGTTCCTATTTGTTGTATTTGGGAACACTTATATCTGGCTGTTTTCCCCCTCAGCTGGCCTTGATATTGGTACCATGTCGGACGATTCGTCGGCTCTGACTCAATCCAGTGTCGCACAGACCTCCCGTCCTCTAAGTGAGGATCAGCTGGATGGGATCCTGAGCCCTGAGCTTGACAAAATGGTTACAGATGGTAAAATATATATATTTTTTTTCATTCAGCTGCACGTCCTTGTTGAAAACTCATTATAAGCTTGCCAAAACTTAAGTACAATGTTACGGACTTAGGGCCAACAATAGGATCACATTATGCGCCTGCAGCCAGATGCTGTCCACGTCTGAAGCCAGTTCAGTTAATAAGTGGGCAATCTCCAACCTGAGATCAGTTGGTGGAGGCAGTCATTTTGGCCCCATACTTGGGCCAGTAAGTTTCATAGTCGTTGAGTGGCTTAGTCGGCATCTACTGCCGGCCTCTGTCTGGCCAGCTTTAAGGAAGACATTTGGTGGCTTTAGCAATACATTTTTTAAAGAATATCTTTCCTTTGTTTGCGTCCCCCTCAACTGGTACTGCGTGGTTCAGCACTGGAAGGGTTAAGGTGCTATTAATGGCAAGGGTAGATGTGCTTTTATTTGATATAATTACATTTTTTTTTATAAGTTATAAACATACTTGCACCTTTTGAGGTTCTGCAGGTGATCCATAAAGCCGAATGCAGCCTAACGAAGATTATAATTAATTGCTGTTAAGTGTTAAGATAGAAATTCTTGTCCTTGGGAATGTTCCTTTATACATTATTCTTGCTGATTTCCCTGCACAGACAAAAAGACACTTAAAGGGATACTGTCATGATTTTTATTTCTAAATGACACTGTTTACACAGCAAATAATTCCCTCTGCCATTTAACCTTTTATTCTTGAACCAACAAATGTATTTGTAGCTGTAATATTGGTGTGTAGGCGCCATCTCAGTGCATTGTGCCTGAGTCTGAGCTTTCAGCCAGCGCTACACATTAGAACTGCTTTCAGCTAACCTATTGTTTCTCCTACTCCCATGTAACTGGAGGAGTCCCAAGCCGGACTTGGATTTCTTACTATTGAGTGCTATTCTGGCTCCCTTCCCATTGTTCTGCTGATTGGCTGCTGGGGGGGGGGGGGGTGTATCTCTCCAACTTGCAGCACAGCAGTAAAGTGTGACTAAAACTATTTAATTGAAGCAAAAGTTAGCAAGTACACTGATCCATGGTCGCACAGTTTCGCAGTTCCCACTCAGTGTACATTCACAAACAGGAGGCCCACTATGCTGCCACTTGCCCTAGTCTATAAATGGAGAAGAGACTTGCCAAGCAAAGTATAAGACTACACCTTGCTATTCCTTCTTCAGGCCTAAGCTTGATGGCTTCCATTTGACCATTATTACCTGTTATAATGCAGTAATGGACCATTGGTTTATTTTTAAACTTACAGCCCTCCTTTTTTTAAACATGAGAGTTTGTTTAAGCAGTGATGATAATGGGACCCTTCCTCCGTGCAGCTTGTGTTTCAGGCTTGCAGATAAGGAGTAGTCCATTATACCAGGATAATGTTAATATGAATTTAACTAATTTTAGTTTCTGGAGTTATCTCTTCAAACCTAGTGTTTTCCTATAGCAAAATCTGAATGCTGCCCTGTAACAGTACTTTAAGATGGAAGTAGTAACCTATGGGCCCATCCAGTCTCTGTTTATTGGTGCAAATTAACACTAGAGGGGAATAGAACTGACTGACTTGTTCCTCATCACAAGGATACAGACGTGAGACCTCACTATAATGGAACTTTTCGTTTCCTGGTTGCCATAGTATTTCCCCCAGTTTGCTAATCATTCTTTGTTTTTCCATCAGGTGCAATTTTGGGGAAAATGTATAAAATTCCAGGTAATTATACCCATCCTCATTAAACTCTGTAAAAGTCATACCAGTGGGTTTATTTAATAGAATTGTAATAAAAAAAATGTTTGGTTCCTACCGTTTTTTTGTTGGGTTTACAGAGCTTGAAGGAAAAGATGTTGAAGATTTATTTACAGCTGTGCTGAGTCCTCTAGCCACCCATCCGCCATCTTTGCCACAACCGCCACCACCTTCAGCTCATCCTCATCCTCCACATACACAGCTCTTGCCTTTGCACAACCAGGGTAAGTTCCAGTCCTGGTTCAACCTTTGCTCTGTTTAAGGGCTTGGGTGAAGGTTATTACGCACAGTCACTATTCCTAAATAGAGCCTGTGTAATCGGTGTGCCAAGTGCCCAAGCTAACGGAGAGGCACCACCCTAAAGCCTTCAGGTGTGTCATTACCTTATGATTGGTGCATATTGATTTATAGAGGGTGCATAGGTCGCCCTTCATTTCAACTACATGTAGAATTTGAATAGGTATGTAAAATCCATGTCAAATAAACCACTATCTTCAATGTGTTATTTGCCCAGAGCCCATAAGATCTTGATACTTGTTTCCATCAGCATTTGGGTTATATGCAGTATGTTGGCTCCCGAGCTTGAATATCCTTTATTATAAACAAATGTAATTGGTATTCCCTTATGTAGCTTTTATCCTGGGCCTTGGGCTGTCAGTACAGGGATTGCCAGGCCTGGCAATTGAGATAACCAAGGGTACAAATAATTGACAAAAATAATTGTGTTGTAAAGTAAGGGAAGTAGTTTTCTACATACATGGTTTGGGTGACATGACAGATGAGTGGGTCGGTACTAAGAAATTGTAGCTGGTTGAATATATCACATGGACATATGGGTACTGGTATTTCTGCAGTGCCCTAACCCCAGTAACCTCTGACTCTTACCCAGGCCTCCTTTTCCTTTAAAGGAACAGTTCAGTGTAAAAATTAAACTGGGTAAATAGGCTGCACAAAATAAAAAATGTTTTCAATATAGCTAGGCAAAAATGTAATCTATAAAGGCTGTAATGAGCAGATGTCTAGCATAATAGCCAGAACACTACTTCCTGCTTTACAGCTCTCTAAGCTGTTAGCAGTCAGTAACCAATCAGTGATGTGAGGGGAGGGGCATATGGGACATAACTGTTCAGTTAGTTTGCTTTTGAATCTGACCTGCGAGCTCACAAACTAACTGACAGTTATGTCCCATGTGCCCCTCCTAAAGTAACTGACTAACTAGGAGGTTAGAGAGCTGAAAGCAGGAAGTAGTGTTCTGGCTATTATGTTAGACATCTGCCCACTCCAGCCTTTATAGATTACATTTATGCCTAACTAACTATATTAAAAATATTTTTTATTTTGCACAGTCTGTCTATTGTACCCAGTTACACTGAACTGTTTCTTTAAGACTAATAGCAGGACTGCCCAATACAGCCGATTCCTGCTAGGAAAGGAAAGGACAGTCCCTATAATAGACTTAAATCTGTGCCATAGTAGAGCATTGTGTCTTTGCAGCCCCCCTACAGTGCAGGTTATCGCTCCTTTTCTCTTGTAAACACCAGCCTCAGTACGGATTTGCTTTATTACCGCTCTTGGCATAGGCAACAGCGCAGCATAAAAATCTGCTCCATTAATATCTCTTCATTGATTGAGTTCCATTTCTGTATGATACGTCAACCATAATGACTGTTCAGTTTGCTACTTCTGTGGGGTTTTTTTTGTATTTTTTGTATTCCGGTCACAAGCAAGTTTTACAGGCTGCTGGTAGGTTGGGGCCTGGTTACTTTATGTAATGGCTTCCCTTGTGTTCACAACTGAATGGCAGCAAAAAAATGATTTGTACAAAAGAATTAATATTCAGCATAAGTGACCTAAATTTTTTTATATATAATATGTTATTCTCTGGCACCGTTTTATTACACACCCATGTCCTTTCACTGGAGAGGTAGGATTTTGTACTGAAACTGTACATTTCTGTTTTTAAAGGCAATGGCTTTTTTCCAAGAATGCCTATGGTCAACG
Organism: Xenopus tropicalis; assembly: GCF_000004195.4. Taxonomy (NCBI): domain Eukaryota; kingdom Metazoa; phylum Chordata; class Amphibia; order Anura; family Pipidae; genus Xenopus; species Xenopus tropicalis. Next base: position 14,719,190 of record NC_030682.2, on the reverse strand, counting down.
GCCTGATGCCACCCAATTCTCATCTCCAGCACAACCCTTTGGCTCCCGGAGCTGGACTGGGCACTTTCTCTCCTTTAGCACATCCACCTTATGCGGAGAGCAGGTAAGTCACCATGCCATGCTATACATGTTATACAATGGCGTAAAGGGCCACCGGTTGCATGTAGTGGCTCACTACTTAATCACAATATGCGCTGGGAGCTCTGTTACCATACATTGATTTATTATACAAGGAAAAGATGGGGTAAATAATTCCCAGCTGCAAAGCAGTTCTGTATTTGGCACAACAGCCGGATGTTTATTTCTATTTAAGTCTGACAAATAAACCTTTTAATTTACTAGGGAAAAGGCCCCGCTGTTCCGTAGCATGGGAAATGAGCCCGCCGGTTCCTGGCCTACTCAGGCACAAAGCTTGGAGAGTGAAGGTGATACAATGTCCAATGCACAGCGGAGCACATTGAAATGGGAGAAGGAAGAAGCACTTGGCGAGATGGCAACTGTCGCACCCGTGTTATACACAAACGTCAACTTTCCCAATCTCAAAGATGAGTTTCCCGGTTAGTCTGTTCAGCTTAACTTGTCCTTGTTGATTAGCTCGGATTTAACTCATGTCCTAAACTATAATGGGTATTATCTCTGCTTTTCCAACAGACTGGGCTACTAGGGTGAAACAGATTGCTAAACTTTGGAGAAAAGCCAGCTCCCAAGAAAGAGCCCCATATGTGGTAAGCGTGCCAGTTAGCTAGCCTAAAAAACCTGAGGACTGCCTAACTACTGTGAAGAGTTACCATAACTGCAATTTTAGCTTTGCCTAAGCAGCTGCTCACTTATTGTCCACAATCTTTTTATCAGCTTTCATAGGCAGCCTCTTGTAATATAATTCCATTACCAGGAGCCCGAAGGGGAGGAAGGGGGGCGGCTATCATGTCAGTGGACGTATGGTTGACCAAACAGGGCTGCAAGGCCTATGGCACCCAGCATTTTCTCTGTTGGTGGAGGCAAATCTTCATTCCGTCCCATTTCCCAAGAGGAGAGAATGAGATCTACCTGTTACTGAGCACATGTGGCAGGTTCTTTAAAGGCAGAAAACACTGCGATTCCTATTGGCCTAAATGGCAGCCTCCATTGCAGGGTTTCCCTATTTTTGCTAAAAGCATTAACCCCCACTTTCCCCAGTTTAATATAAATCACTGGCACATAAAATTGCTCTTAAGTAAATCATCCGATATACCATTGACAATGATTTCCCCTCTTATTAAGCACAGTGCAACAGAAGCAGTCCTCTAGGTTAGTTGCTATCCTTCTTTTTTTTTTTTTTTTTTTTTTTTAATATAAATTTTGTGTTTTTCTACGCATTAGATGCACAGGACAGTCCTGTTAGGAGCTATGGCTCATACTGAAAACAGAACAGAACATTTCCTAACAGGCTCCTTTACTTTGTGTCCATACCAATTAACTCTCTGCTATCTTTGATTTTTAGCAAAAGGCCAGAGATAACCGGGCAGCGCTGCGCATCAACAAAGTGCAAATGTCAAACGATTCCTTGAAAAGACAGCAGCACGAAATCTTGGAGCACAGCAGGATAGAGTCGGATCTTTTCAAGGATCCACTGAAACAACGGGAATCTGAGCATGAGCAGGAGTGGAAATTCAGACAGGTACAGTCCATGTTATACTGAAGAGCGACGGCATTCATTTTAATGAGATATATATATTTATTTCTCCTAAATTCAGATCAATTGATAATTGTCTCATCTCTGATTTTGATGTTATTTTTGCAGCAAATGCGTCAGAAAAGCAAACAGCAGGCTAAAATTGAGGCCACGCAGAAACTTGAGCAGGTGAAGAGTGAACAGCAACAGCAGCAGCAACAGCAGTTTGGGTCCCAGCAGCATCTGAGCCAGTCTGGAAGCGATACCCCAAATAGTGGCATTCAGAGCCCTCTGACACCACAACCGGGAAGTGAGAACATGTCCCCTGTTCAGCAGGGCTTTAATAAAGACATTTTTTCCAAACAGCCAATGCCTGGAACACCAACGTCATTTTCAGATGATGTTTTTCTAAAACCACAAGCTCCTCCCCCAACCCCAACAAGAATACCTTTACAGGACTCCTATCAATTCTCTCAGTCCTCACAGCCACCATCCCCACAGATGTTTTCTCCAGGTTCTTCAAACTCTAGACCTACATCTCCCGTTGATCCGTATGCTAAGATGGTTGGGACACCGAGGCCCCCTCCAACAGGTCAGACATTTCATAGACGGAACTCTAGGTCACCTGTGGATGTTTGTCCTTCCAGAACAAGCTCAGGGTGTGAGATGAACGATAATCGACCATCTCCTGTAAGAGACTCATGTTCATCTCCTGTCGGCAGTGATCCATCTCTAAAGATACCTCATTCTCAACGATCATTGATGTCCTCAGAATCCCTTTCCAAACTGACAGGAGTAGGGAGGCTGCCTGTTAATGCCGACCAGGCTTTAGAAGGTTCTTTAATGCTTGGAAGCAATGATTCTTTTGCAAGACTTCCTTCTAGGTCAGATGTGTTTCAGAGACAGCAAATGGCACATTCTAAAGTTGTTGATCAGTATAAAAGACCGCCTTTAGCCCCAACTCCTGGCATTGCTGATGGCAGTTCAGCTCCGTTTAAAACTCCCATGCGCCCGCCTCAGTCCCCACAAGAATCCTACGGTTTGTCCATTACTTCTCGACGCCTATCTGCAGATCCATACGAAAGGCCGCCCTTGACACCCAGGCCAGCTGAAAATTTCTCACATGATCCTTATAGCCAGTCAGCCCTAAGCAGTCATCCTGCATTAAATGAACCATTTGTGCATCCACATAGGGTTGTGAGACTGCATAACGACACCATTTCTAGAACAAATACACAGGACCCATATGCTCAGCAACCAGGGACGCCACGCCCTGTAAGCAATCCCTTTTTACAATCTCCTAGATCTGCAGTTATTGACCATTACATTCAGCAGCCTTCCAGACCACCTGTACAGCCAGCTGACCCATACAGCCAGCCTCCAGGTACACCAAGACCTAATATGGGAGATATGTTTGTTCCGCCTACTATGAGTAAGAGACACCATGATCCATTTTCACCTGGAAATTCAAGGCAAGTTGTGGATCCATACTCTCAGCAGCCAGGAACTCCGAGGCCTGTCTCTGTAGATCCATATTCTCAGCCTCCTGGAACTCCAAGACCAGTCCCATCTGATCCTTATGCTAAGCCTCCTGGAACACCAAGACCAGTCCCTTCTGATCCATATTCCCAGCCTCCTGGAACACCAAGACCAGTCCCTTCTGATCCATATTCCCAGCCTCCTGGAACACCAAGACCAGTCCCTTCTGATCCATATTCCCAGCCTCCTGGAACTCCAAGGCCAATCCCTTCTGATCCATATTCTCAGCCTCCTGGAACTCCAAGGCCAATCCCTTCTGATCCATATTCTCAGCCTCCTGGAACTCCAAGGCCAATCCCTTCTGATCCATATTCTCAGCCTCCTGGAACTCCAAGGCCAGTCCCTTCTGATCCATATTCTCAGCCTCCTGGAACTCCAAGGCCAGTCCCTTCTGATCCATATTCTCAGCCTCCTGGAACTCCAAGGCCAGTCCCTTCTGATCCATATTCCCAGCCTCCTGGAACACCAAGACCTGTCACTTCCGATCCATATTCTCAGCCTCCAGGAACACCACGCCCTGTTGCATCAGATCCGTATTCTCAGCCTCCAGGTACACCAAGGCCTGTTCTCTCAGACCCTTATTCACAACCTCCTCGAACACCTAGACCTGTCCTCTGTGATCCTTATGCTCAGCCACCACGAACACCAATGCCAGGTATTCTGGAAAATTGTTCTCCTGCCATTAGAGGTGGTTTGCTTCCAAATCAGGAGCATTTCAGGCAGACAGCACATTTACGGGGGCCTTCTATGCTTGTCCCTTTCGTGAGACCATCAGACCAAAATCCACGACCTGCAGGTCCAGGTCCTTCTGATATGTTTGGCCATTCTTCAGCCGGTCTATCTCATGATCCCTATGACCAGCCTCCAATGACTCCTCGAATGCAGGCCGTGGATGGTTTTGGCGATGCCACTGAGGTTGTTGATCCTCAAAGACCAATAATAGAGGAAGCTTTTGTTGCACCTGCAGGAATTAATGCCAACCCTCAAGTCCAACCATTTCCTAGCATGCAGCAAGGCTTGGCTGTAATCTCAGATGCACAGAACTCCCTGACCTTGACACAAGCAGAATCGGAAGAGAAACTAAGACAGGTGACCACAATCTCAGTGTTTTCTTTAATGTGTATGTTTATGATCCCAGAGGCTATTTAATGTGTTCTTTAGAGATAAACATTGTAACTGTGTTCATGTTTGTTTCTTTCATTTAAATAGCGTCAGAAGCTACGAGAGCTTATTCTGAGGCAGCAGCAAAGCAAACATTCAGTGCGTCAGGAGAAGGCCTTGCTGGATCCGCTGCAGATACCCCAAGGTGGCCATCCTACCCATTGGCAACCGGAAAATCCTCCTCCTGTCCAAAGCGAAGTCTTCAACAGGCCACCACCTCCTTACCCAGGGAGCATAAGAGTTTCGTTTGGTCCAAAAGGAAGCCCTCGATTTCCTGTATTCCCGAAAGATCAGCGCGGGCCATTTCCTGGCAATGGACAGTTTAACAGACCACCATTTTCAGGGGATATGTCAAGCATGCGAATGAGGCCTCCTCAAGGCAACAGGTATTTTTAATTTTTTTTTTCTGCTGTAAATATTTTTGCCACCTCATATATATTATAATAGTCGTTATAATTGCTTACTGGGGCCCCTGGATTGGTGCCCTTTTTGCTGAAAACTATATAACAAAAAAATGTTAACACTGGTCAGATCTTAAGTATTGTCACTTTACTAAACAGTAAAAAGCAGTAGGAACAAACTTCTGATTGGCTGCTATGGGTCAGCAACTTCCAAAACCAAACTTCTTTTGCCCACACTCTGTTCCCACTGGGCTGCTCCAGTTTTGCCACGTTAGACCAGCTTGTGACTCTCAACTGGAAACCTTTTTCATGTTTCTTTTTCTTTTCTCCCCACAGAATGGCTTACCCAATGGTTGGCCCCGGTTCTGTTTTAGGTCATGAGCGCTTTGTAGGAAATCCCTTACAAATGCAGATGACGGGCATGCAACCACAAATGAGAAGGGATATGTCCATTGAATTGACCAGACCCGTAGGCAGCACACAAATGAGCAATTCTGTTGGTCTCCCTCTGCATTTTCCTCACCAAGGGATGCAGCAGCACAGTATATCAGGCCAAGCATACATTGAACTGCGGCATAGGCCTCCTGATGGTAGACCAAGAATTCTTTTTGCACCTCCAAATTTGATGGATGGCTCCCAAAATATTAGACACGGAGGCTTTTTCCCCAGGTCAGATTGCCATGGTCAACGGTTGATGGATCCATCTCGAGTTCCACATCCGGATCTTCCCAATCCGATGCAAATTCCACCAGATTTGGATCAGTTAATACCTGCTACACCACAGGGACACCTACTACCTTCAGACCATCAGCCTGTCCTTGTAATGGGAGGGATGGAGCCTCCTTCAGGTACTGAAACCTTCTTGCAATCCTCTTTGCCTCCAATGAATTCACACGAGGAAGCCGATAACCTGCCAATTGATGGTCAGACCAATAGTGGTTTAGAAGTCAAGCTTGACCCAGACGATCCATCTGTAAAAGACCTGGATGTAAAAGATTTGGTTGGAGTTGAAGTTAAAGACTTGGATGACGACGACTTGGACAATATAAATTTAGATGATGCAAAAGGGGATGAATTAGATGCTCTAGATAACCTGGAAACCAATGACCCTCAGCTCGACGACCTTTTAAAGTCAGGAAAATTTGATATTATCGCTTACACAGACCCGGAGCTAGACCTTGGAGATAAGAAAGACTTGTTTAACGAGGATTTGGACTTGGGCGTGCCAATTGATGATAAGCTAGACCTCCCGAGCAAGAGCGATGACATCACAACAGAACAACATGGCAGCCAGGCTACGTCCACTACTTTATTATCTGTTCCTCAGGCCAGCGGTGTTTCCCTAGAATCAAAAGGAGATCTTATGTCATCAAATTCAAGCGACAGACCATCCGTCGAAGTCAAGTCTGAACTTGGTGTGGAGGCCAGAACCCAACAGCACGATGAAAACTCTGCTTCTGTGCCATTGTGCAGCACCGAGTGCTCGGTTAAAAGAGAAAAGGAAGCACATCCCAGTGCTCATATATCTGAAGATGCAATAGCGCTGCCTGAACAAGATATCGGCAGTTCAGGTAACCTTCCCGAATCAACACCAGTACTTGCAGGCTTGTTATCAAGTGACAAATCAGGCAATGCGGAGGTAGAAAGCTTAGATTGTGCTCCCGGAGCTGTGGTAGCAACTGAACCATGTATTCCTCAAGATGTAAGAACTTCTGAACAGCTAATGGAACAGGCTTTAAACCCATCTATGACACCAAGACTTAACCATGGCTTTCCACAAGGGTCCCCCTCTAAATCTCCCTTTGTATCCGCTCTGCCAAGTGGCCATAATTTTGTCAGCGGGGAGAACCCAAGTCAAACCATTCCCCTTCCAAATCAACCTTGTGCTGCCGGCTTGCCTAGTGCTCAGCAACTAATGCTTCAGCAGAGCCGCGAGAGACCCCTTCTACTGGAGGAGCAGCCGCTTTTACTGCAGGACCTTCTTGATCAAGAGAGACAGGAGCAGCAGCAGCAACGGCAGATGCAAGCGATGATTCGGCAACGTTCAGAGCCGTTCTTTCCAAATATCGGTACGTATAAATATGCTTTCCCTATATCCATACTTTTCCTTTCTTTTGTGTCCATATGTGAGATTGTCACGCACATAGGGTTTCGGTTTGAAGTAGTCGTGAGGACAATTACACAGTCGTTTCTCTGTAGAGCAGGTCATGTGATGTGCGCATATTTTAACATTCTTATATCATTTCAGATTTTGACGCAATCACCGATCCCATAATGAAAGCAAAAATGGTGGCGCTTAAAGGCATAAATAAGGTTATGGCACAAAACAATCTGGGGATCCCGCCCATGGTGATTAACCGGTAAGTGATCGTAGCATGAATGTCTATTGAAAATAATAAGAACTGTCTGATGTGGACTTTTGTAGATCTGCTTTACTCATAAGGAGATAAGGAGTTCATGAAAGAGGGTGCCATATAGGGTGCCGTGTGATCTCATTGCCACCTAGCGGCAGAAACATGCTGGGAGAAGCAGCAGCCATTCAAGGTTTAAAAAGAATTCTGTTGTGTCCCAGGGAAAGCCACAAAACCTTTTCCAACTTATTTTGGTCAGGTCACCAAACCTCATGTGCCCATATGGCCACCTTAAACCTTTCAAGCATCAAGCAAACCTCTGCATTACTAAGTCCATACTCCATGAACCGTATTGGTGTTACATTGTGCTGTCTAACTGCTGTGTATTCCTTCAATAGGTTTCCCTTTATGGCACAACAGATGTCTAGTGCACAAGCTCCGGACAGTCAGAGTATTGTCCAGCAAGCAATAACTCAGGTAATTCTCCCCCCCCCCCCCCTCCAAGCAAGCCTGTTCCATTCAGCTGGTGTGCTCATACTGATCTATACATGTATTTTCATTTCAATACTATCCTATATCTTTTGTAGGATGGAAGCCTCGCTCCACAAATGACACGGCCCAATCCACCAAGCTTTGGCCCAGGCTTTGTCAGTAAGTATGACCTTCATCAGTCAGACAGCAACCCCGGCATAAATCATGACGGACTGTTACATAATGCACAGATCATTCCCATCTTTCCTGTAGTTTTTTTCTAAGGGATTAAAGATATAAATATGGAGGTAAAAGATGTATTTTAGCCATAATATTTTTAATCTAAAGGGCAAAGATACATATTGGATCTTAATAAGTAACTCTTGTGGTGACAAGGTCTTCTACACAGTTAGTTACTTGATGTATTAAAAGGTACAAATTAGTGGCTGGTTTCTCTCTGTATTGCGACTCAGCGTAGAGAAGGGACGTGAGCTGGTCACACACGAACCGACAAAAGCTGCCAACACCGCTCCATCGACAGCTTATTGGCCTGGGTACAGGACCCTCCAGATGCCTGCCTTACACGTATAGTTCAAGCAAGGTCTCCGTTGGCCTGTGTTAGGATCTGATTGGGCAAAGTCTGTTTGGTGCCCCCGCTAAACCAGTGGGTCTATTAGGGTATTGCAAGCTCTTTAGTGTCACTTAATTTCCCTCTGTGATCAGCTGCGCATTTATAATGGCCAAGATCCCAGAGGGGAAGGAAAGATAAAAACTAAGCAAGCTTTATCAGAAAGTAAATACAGCCATAAGCACTCACAGAAATGCTGCTCTGAGTCCTCTATTAAAAGAAACACAGGATTTCTTGCCTCCTTTTTGTAAACATGTTCTTTGGTAACTGACTTCCTCTCTCAGAAAAATCTTTAATTCCTGGGGCCAGAGTCTGTGCAGCTCTCTCCTCTCCCTCCCTCCCATTAGAATTCATCAGAATGTACTCCCCCTCCCATAAGAATGTATAATCTGAGCTACCAGTAGCTAGAGCTGCAGCAGGAAGCTACTGAGCCCAAGTTAAATGGCAGCTGCTATCTTAAACAAACAGAGAAAGCTTCTAGGTCTCTTTACTCAGGTATGGTAATGCTTTCTGCAGAATAAATATAGCGTTCTAGGTGGCACTAATGTGGGTAATCTATTGACAATAAAATGCCAAAATACTTTTCCTTCTTCTTTAAATACTTTATTAAAGCTTATTGCAGTGGGTTGGTGATTGGCATTATGCGGTATTATAGTTACATCTTTCAGACAGAACTACAGCACCAGGTGGCAAGTTATTGTGGGTGTTACTGCCCCACAGACATGAATTCCGTGCCAAGGTTCCACACAATAGGGACACCATACACACACGGGTGCAGCAAGGTGTGCTGTCCTAGTGCCACATATTTAGTGAGCTTTATATGAAAGTCTGGATTTCTAAGGAACAATGTGCTTTGTTTTCCCGCAGATGATTCTCAGAAAAAGAAGTACGAAGATTGGCTCCAAGAGACCCAGCAGCTCCTCCAGATCCAGCAGAAGTTCCTAGAAGAACAGATCGGAGCTCATAGAAAATCTAAGAAGGCCCTTTCAGCCAAACAGAGGGCTGCAAAAAAGACAGGCCGAGAGTTCCCAGAAGAGGACGCCGAGCAGCTAAAACAAGTTACTGAGCAACAGAGTATGGTGCAGAAACAACTGGAACAGGTGAGCCGTGTCATGGTTTCTGTGAATGCACTGCCGATAGAGGCTTGGTGCCATAACCAGCACCTGGTTGCTAGGGTTCAGTTATCCTGGTAACAGGCAACTTTTTGAAAGAAAGATTAGCAAATACAAATTGGACTAAATAAAACTGAGGCCTCACAGTCAGTCTTTTTTCTCGGTCACCAGGGTCAGTGACCCTCTGACAATCCCATACAACATGCAGAATGATAAAACTTTTCATTCAGGATGAAATAAATAACAAAGACCAATTGAGAAATTGCTGAGAATAGATCTGTAACATACAGGAAAAGGAGTCCTTGTTGGGTTGAGCTTGTTCTTCTAAACACACTTTTTTCTCTACACGTAGATACGAAAGCAGCAGAAAGAACACACCGAACTCATCGAAGAATATAGAACTAAGCAACATCAGCAGTTTTCAATCACCCCGATGATTCCTGGGGGCCAACACCAACAGCCTGTGATGCCTGGGGGAGCTCCAACCTCTGTCAATCCGCAGAACTTCCCTCTGGCCCAAACACTACATCCCCAAGCACCGGTGATACTTGGCCAGGCCAACCCGTCCAGAATGCCAAGTTTACCAGGATGGCAGGCTCCCAACGCTCCCCGAGCTCTTGTCCAACCTAACGCTCCTCGGGCGCAGCGCCCCACGAATGCCGATGTGGCAAATTCTAATCCCAATGCTCCGCCTAGGGTGGAATTCGATGACAACAACCCTTTTAGTGAAACCTTTCAAGAGCGGGAACGCAAGGAGCGCCTGCGGGAGCAGCAAGAACGCCAGCGTATTCAGCTCATGCAAGAGGTGGATCGGCAAAGAGTTCTGCAACAGAGGCTGGAAATGGAGCAGCACGGCATGATTGGGCCTGACCTCAATAATGGATCTTTGTCTCAAATGCCTTTTTTCAGTTCTGAATTGCCCAGTGATTTCATGCAGCTCCCACAGCCTTCACAGCAGCCGCCACAAGCATCTCATACGATGCCACAGCAAAACCTACAGCAGGGACTTGTGAATTCTCCCCCAGCCGCCAATTTTATCCAGACTGCTGAGAGAAGCCCAATGGGATTGTCTCCCTTTGGGCAAGGTGCCCAGCCCGTTCAGTCCGTTCAACAATCTCCTGGCAGTATTCTCAGTACTGGGCATGCAAAGCCTCCATTTGCCTCAAGTGTTCCCTCTGCATCTCCTGCAGCTGATAATGGTCATTCCTCTGAGCAGGACAACTCTAACACGTCAAGCCACCAAGCTCCCAGTCAGTCCCTTATCCAGTTATATTCAGCCATCATTCCTGAGGAGAAAGGCAAGAAGAAACGACAGAGGAAGAAGAAGAAGGATGATGAAACCGAGTCTGTTAAGTCCCCTTCCACTCCCCGTTCCGACATGACCGCTCCTCTCACGCCAAGTCTCTCAGAAGCATCCACGCCAACGGTGACCGCTCCAAACGATCTCGCTTATCAAGCAGAACACCCCAACGATTTCATTCGCTCCTCAACTCCAAATGTGACCGGTAACACCGCCGTGGAATTGGAAGATCCCCTGGTTCCTGCTGATGTAAAACAAAGATTATTTCAGGAGCCCAACCCTGAACGTACAGCGGCAGGGCAGCATCACACAACAGAGGCTCTCAAAATCCAGAACATTAAATTGGAACGGGCCGACGAAGATCAGGCTGTTGAAGCGGCACAGGAGGAGGGGAAAATGGAAGAAAACAAAGCCACATCGCACAATGCACTTTCAATGGACATTACTTCTCAGCCGGCAAGCGGCCCCTCAGGAAAACTGGAATCTGGAAACGAATTGCTCAAGCACTTGCTGAAAAATAAAAAGGATCCATTCATGTTGCACCAGAAATCCGAAGAAAGCCTAAGGTCAGAAGAGCACTGCCCCCTCAATGTTAAGGTGCCGGAGATGCAGGGCCACTTGAACTCTCTGGTAAGTGCCACTGGGTGGGGTAATGGCTTTCTATTTGTATCATTTGATAAAGGAAACATGTAATGAGCAAAATGCTAACTATTGTATGTGCACTTCCATGTACAGTGTGTATTCAGTCAATGGCCATATAGTTGTGTATTTATTTACCTATTTCTGACTGGCTAACTATCCCCTAGCGTTATTGCATCTTGCCCAACGGGATTATTGGCCACACAGCTATTGTACAAGAACAACAGGGGCTTCATCTCTTTCATTGTTAAATGACATTTTTTTTTCTCTCTTTTAGCAAATGCCAGAAAATAAAGAACCCGGCTGTTTTAACCTCAATCAAAGCTTGTTCCAAAAATCAGAATTTGAGATGGAAAAAAAGAAACCGAGGAACAAACGAGTACAGAGATCAGAGGGGAAAGCCACCCCGCGCTCAAAAAAGAGGAAAAAGGATGAGGAGCAGAAGTCAGCTATTTATGCCAATGCCGAGACGTTCACCCAGATCAAACAGGTAACCCTGCCAACCCCGAGTTCTGGAACACCTCATTGATGAATGTTATGCCACCTAGTGGCCAGACCTAATACTGCAGTAACTTCATTTCCTTATGATCTCTAGGAGCAAATGTACACGTTTAGGCTTAAGTAGTATTATGTGAGACTATGGGGCCATGGAGGGAGATGTATTATCTTTATAACCTTCACCTGCTTTAAAGTGGTCATATGTTGGCCAGCCTGATGCTTATTTGACCAGTGATGAGGCATATAGGACCATCTATGGCAGTGGCCAGATAGCATTGTTCTGTTACTAGCAGCCCACCTGAACAGCTAGCACATCTGAATGGGTGAGTGAGAATGATCTGTGCCTCCTTTCTGCCAATCTGGGCAGATAAATGTGGGCATGGCTGGCTTTACACATAACTGCTTGCTTCCATGTTGGCAGAGCAGTGTTTTTATTTTAACCCAAAGTCATTTATAGGCACCCAGGGGACTATGCTGTACATTCCTTGGTAGTACCTGGAATCTGCTTATAATGTGTGCTTTAATTGGTACAATTTCTGTGTTTCTTTTCAGCAGCTGTCCCTTCTTCCGTTAATCGAGCCCATCGTAGGAATGAACATTGCACAATTTCTTCCCTATGGGGCTGGATCAGTTTGCACAGGAAGCCGTCTCCATGGTACCTTTGGCAGTGCCTCCCTAGAAGGGGTGTCAGACTATTATTCCCAGCTAATATTCAAGGTTTGTAATGGAAAATTCTCTGCGTGCGTAACTTTGTTATGGGATACACCACTTGTAACTGGTAACTAGTTGGGTTCCCTCTTCACAAATAGGTTACCTGATACTGTGCTGAAATACAAAATTCATCCAAAATAAGCTGAGTTTTTAGTTTCCAGGGCCAGCAATGCGCACTCTGCTTCCTGTTTTGCAATGTATTTAATTCCACGTTATTTGCTATTCCGAGAGTTAAAGCCATGTTCAGTTCAAAGCCATGCTCCATTGCCATTTATTATTCATATACACAGAAGGCTGATGGGCTTTGGCTTAAAGCTTAATCAAAACTAGTTTATTTAGATAAATAGATCTAAATCTTGTGTTCCTTCACAGCAAAATAATCTGAGTAATCCGCCTACACCGCCAGCCTCCCTTCCCCCTACTCCTCCGCCCGTGTCCTGTCAGAAACTGGTGAATGGATTTGCCACAACTGAAGAGCTGGCAGGGAAGGCAGCGATTTTAGGCGGGCACGGTAAGCAGCCTCTTTATCTCTATAGTGGCTCTGGTTTGCCAGCTGTTTTGATGCTTTTTGTGTTAGCCTTGTAGCAGGCACTTTGATTGGAGCTGCATTGTGCGTCCTATGAGAATGTCACCCACACAGGGTTTCAGAGATGCACCTCTTGGGAACATGTAGACACAAGAACATTGTCCTATCAGAAGGCAGGGCACCGGAACCTCCTAGCCATCTGGGTTTTAGTATCCCAAATCATGGAATTTAGTTCTGACATTAGACTGGGGCTGATTTATGAACACTGGGCAAATTTGCCTGTGCACAGGAACACATAGCAACCAATCGGGCTTTTTCAGCCAGCTGCAGGTAGAACAATGAATGCAAAAATTTGATTGGTTGCCATGGATTACTGGGCAGTGTTAATAAATGGTCCCCAGGCTACTACTGATATCAAGGAGGACTGTGTGCTCAGATGTATCCATCCCTATATAGTTGCTTCAGCAGGGATCTCTCGTGCTGTATGGGTAAAGCAATGAAAGCTCCTACTTGAATGCATGAAAAGGGAATGCTCTGTTCTGTAGTCTCATATACTTGCCTTAACTGAATAGCAATTCATTTCCATTTTCAGTTACCAAAGCCCTGGGCCCCAAACAATTTCAGCTGCCTTTCAGGACACAGGATGATCTGATAGCAAGAGCCATGACCCAGGGACCAAAATCCGTGGATGTCCCTGCATCCCTGCCCACCCCGCCCCATAATAATCAGGAGGAGTTAAGGTAATGCCTGTCCCTGTCTGGGCCACTATTGCTTTGGAACCAAAGGACAAGTATCTGTGTGTGTTTGTTGAATGAAGCCAACTTTCTCATGTAACTGCTTAAATACTAGGATAATTTTTAAAGATTTCCTTCGGGGACCCAGTACTTTTTGCAGGAGTTTTATTTGTCCAAATCAAGGCCAGGAAGTTTTGCAATGTACATATATCTTGGTTAAATGCTGTGTTGCCATGTACCTGTTAGACCATACAAGGCGCCACTCATGCCTGTTTATTCTTACAGGGCTCAGGATCACTGTGATTCCAGGGATAGCCCTGACAGCTTTGTGCCCTCCTCATCACCTGAGAGTGTGGTTGGAATAGAAATCAGGAGATACCCCGACTTGTCCCTTGTGAAAGAAGAGCCGCCGGACCCCGCTCAATCTCCTATCATTCCCATCCTTCCTAGCAGCATGGGTAAAGGTATCCTAACCTTATCATTACATTACTACTCCATTATACTAACTACTCCATAATACAAACATCCAACTAAGGTTCTCCCTTCTCAAGTGCCACATTGTGTTTCCCTCTAGGTTCTGTGCTCCGGGATTGTGCGTTTAAGACTGAACCCCCACCAGGAACAATGTTCTTTGGACCACAGTTTGTTCAGGCGCCCAGTGGCCCTAAAACGGGTCTGATCTCCGTGGCCATCACTTTACATCCTACAGCAGCTGAGGTAAAGTATCTCTCGCCATGTTAGCCTTTTGTGATATTCTAACGTGATCCAAATACATTCAGTAGATCATATTTACACTGTTGTATCATAATCCTTATTGGCAATCTCCAGAACATCAGTGGGGTTGTTGCTGCCTTCGCGGACCTTCTGCAAGTCCAGATTCCCACTAGTTACGAAGTGAGCAATGCCCGCGAGCCTGGCTCTGTCATCTTGATGAACGGCCACAGACTGAATCCTAATATGGACTACAGGCAGCAGTTTTTCCGCCAACGGCCAAGACCAGGACCCCTGCCCCCAGGAAGACTGATTGGTCCCTATGGGCTGAGACCGCAAAACCTGCCTTTTCTTTCATCTGATAATGGTGAGTCCCAAGCAGATCAGTTTCTTATAGTGCAGTGACAGCGCTGAAGAGGATGATGTGAGAGGAGACAACGTTTTGGCCAAAAAGAATAGTGAAGTCATACATATATCTAAAGAGACTAGCAGGAAGGCTTGCTGTGGGAGGGCAGTAACACTGAAGCCAAATGTTCTACAAATGTAATTGCAGGATCCCTAATGTGTGTTCTTTTGTGTGCTCACAGGGTTCAGACATAACAACTCAAACATAGAATCATCTCCAGTGCTTAAACCTTCCTGGTGCTGTCACTGCAAAGTGGTCGTTTTGGGATGTGGCGTTAGAAAATCCATGAAGGACCTGAGTTTTTTTAAGCAGGTATGCGCCTACTATATGTAATACATTACACCTACACTTCTTGTGCTCTCTACCAGAGCTCTCTGTGTATATGGTGTCTTGGACCCACTACACAGTGTGTTGTGTGATGAGAAAAATGGAAAGATAGTCCTATGAATCTAAACCAGTGATCCCCAACCTGCTGCTTGGGTATTGCTCCCAGTGGCCTCAAAGCAGGAGGTTGGATAAAAACCCCAGTGTACTGCCAAACAGCCTTCCATAGGCAGCCAGTACACATTGGGGCTACAAAATAGCCAATCATAGCTCTTATTTGCCAGCCTGGGAACTGTTTTCATGCTTGTGTTGCTTCCCAGCACTGTTTCCATTTGAATGTGTCTCGTGGGAATAAGGTTGGGGATCCCTGGTCTAAACAAAACCGTGGGGCTGTGGGCTTGGAGCAGTAGCAGGGGGAGATCAGCCTGCAAGGGTAAGAATTGGGCAGAATGGGTATTTGCTCTGCTAGAGTCCAATTTGAAGGTCAGCTATGGTGAGTTCTGGGGAGAATATGTATTTGCTGCCTTAGATATTCTTGAAGCTATGCCTGACAGAGAGATATTTCCCTGTACTCATTTTGTCAGCTAATAGAAGGTTGGGCAATCACTGGTCTCAACAGTACAATTTGGCCATCGACAAACGGTGCCCAGATTATAACAAATGACATGCAATCGAGACAAAGGGAGCACTGACTGTATTTTTCTGATTGTTCAGGAGTGTCTGCGGAGCCCAGGGAGAATGGATGGGAACCTGGTGTTCTGTAGTAACAACTGCTTCCTGCTCTATTCAGCTGCCCAATCAAAACACCTGGAGGCCAAGGTAAGACCTTTGTGGCTACTGTCATTGTTGTGGCACTGAAGTTTGTTTGTATGTGTTGTGTATGTTTGTGTTTGTTTTTAGCTGCTCCAATATCCACAGCTTGAAGGTTAAGCAACTTTCACATAGGGCACCATTCCTTTAAAGGGGAACTAAAGCCTAACTAAAGAAGTAGGGCAGAAATGTTACACATTATGTATGTTGCTTCTGTACCAGCCCAAGGCACCCCCAGCCCTTTAGCAGGGAAGGTCTGTGCCCCTGAAGTTGCCCCAGTAGCCCCCCATAGTCTTTTCTGCTGATTCCCAGTACATGCTCTGTGCTGCTGGCAATTACCTGAGCTTAGGGGCCGACACACAATATACTGTATATATACACTATAAATGTCACAGTATAACCTGAGCTTAGGGACCCACTCACTATATACTGTATATATACACTATAAATGTCACAGTATAACCTGAGCTTAGGGACCCACTCACTATATACTGTATATATACAATATAAATGTCACAGTATAACCTGAGCTTAGGGGCCCACTCACTATATACTGTATATATACACTATAAATGTCACAGTATAACCTGAGCTTAGGGACCCACTCACTATATACTGTATATATACACTATAAATGTCACAGTATAACCTGAGCTTAGGGGCCCACTCACTATATACTGTATATATACACTATAAATGTCACAGTATAACCTGAGCTTAGGGGCCCGCTCACTATATACTGTATATATACACTATAAATGTCACAGTATAACCTGAGCTTAGGGGCCCACTCACTATATACTGTATATATACACTATAAATGTCACAGTATAACCTGAGCTTAGGGGCCCACTCACTATATACTGTATATATACACTATAAATGTCACAGTATAACCTGAGCTTAGGGTCCCACTCACTATATACAGTATATATACACTATAAATGTCACAGTATAACCTGAGCTTAGTGGCCCACTCACTATATACTGTATATATACACTATAAATGTCACAGTATAACCTGAGCTTAGGGGCCCACTCACTATATACTGTATATATACACTATAAATGTCACAGTATAACCTGAGCTTAGGGGCCCACTCACTATATACTGTATATATACACTATAAATGTCACAGTATAACCTGAGCTTAGGGACCGACGCACAATATTCTGTATATATACAATATAACCACCACAATATACTGTATATATACAATATAAATGACACTATATACTGTATATATACAATATAAATGACACTATATACTGTATATATACAATATAAATGACACTATATACTGTATATATACAATATAAATGACACTATATACTGTATATATACAATATAAATGACACTATATACTGTATATATACAATATAAGGCTGATTAGTAATTAATACAGATAATTACTACATGGCAGCCCAGAAACCAGTGCACTTAGCATCAGAATTTAATAGTCACACCTTTAACATCAGCTTATATTACAGACAAACCCCATTTTCTGCTGGATAATTTGCTATGACCCCCAAGCTCCGCTTCTCAACAGCTGCTCACAGCACCCGAGTATGTGAATGTCACAGACACATCCAAGATGGTGACCCCCATGACAAGTTTGAAGTCCTGGATTATTGCTGCTATTGAGATGCTGAATCTTTAGGCTGGGGCAGTCAGTTCAGTATATAAAATATGGCATTTTTAGCCATATTCATTTTTAGGGTTTAGTTCTCCTTTAAAGCTGATGCTGACAGAGAAGCACCTGAAACTACACTGGCCATCACCTATTCCCTTGGATGGGAAGTGCCTCACAGTGCCAGCGTTTTCAGTCTATAAAGCGCCAGTCAGGGGTTTCCCATTCAAATGAATAGAAGCTGGAAGGGTCAGTTTCAGGTGTTTTTCTGCTGGTCGATCAAACAGCCCACATGTCATGAGCCTTGTAGGTGCACAAATCCTAGTCTGGTACTGGCGCCCTTAGTTTCCTCATCTAGATGCTTTGTATAACTGTTCCACCCACTTATAAATGGGCCACTTAAAGGAGAAGGAAAGGAATTTTGGCATTTTACTGTCAATAGATTCACCGCATTAGTGCCACCTAGAACACTATATTTATTCTGCAGAAAGCTTTACTATACCTGAATAAACAGCCCTAGAAGTTTGTTTAAAATAGCAGCTGCCACTTTAGCTTGGTCTCCGAGCTGCAGTTTTAGCTGCTGGCAGTTCAGATTACACAGAGTTGGGCGGGGGAGTGAATTCTGATGGGAGGAGGAGCAGGAGAGGGGAAAGAGGAGAGAGCTGGGCAGACTCTGGCCCCAGGAATGAAGGATTTTTCTGAGAGAGGAAGTCTGATACCAAAGAACATGTTTACAAAAAAGAAGACAAGAAATCCTGTGTTTCTTTTGATAGAGGACTCAGTGCAGTGTTTCTGTGAGTGCTTATGGCTGTATTTCCATAGACCTTTCTGATAAAGCTTACTTACTTTACCTTTCCTTCTCCTTTAATATAATGCAGTCGGTAAAGGTTAAGTGACAGATAAGATACAACCACTCCATGTAGTTACCCACCATTTTGTCACATGATAGAACATTACTCACCACTAGATACGAAAGAGGAGCCTTAGCAACTACTAAATGTGTATTCTGTTTATTTGTCATGTGTTAGCGCCCGGATCCATCCTTCTTGCCACCATCTGTAAAGGAAGCACAACCCAAATCATGCCATCAGTACAACACCAACACTTCCACCCTAGATGTTCATTGCCTTCCTTTGCTGCAGGAAAAGAGCTCGCCGCCCACCTCCCCTCCAATATCATTCCCTCCGGCTGCTTTCCAAACCGCCAAAGTCGAGGCGAAACCAGACGAACTGAAAGTGACCGTGAAGTTAAAGCCGCGGCCCAGAGCCGTTCACGGCGGCTACGACGACTGCCGTCCCGCCAGCAAGAAGTGGAGAGGAATGAAGTGGAAGAAATGGAGCGTGCAGATCGTGATCCCCAAGATGCCTTTCAAGCCTCAGTGCGAGAACGAGTTGGCGGAAATGTTCCGGCGGCTGGGAACGTCGCTCAAACCCCACCCGCTGTGCAAAGACTACCGCAAATGCTGTTTCTGCCACGAAGAAGGGGACGGGTTAACGGACGGGTCAGCGAGGCTCCTCAATCTGGACCTCGACCTCTGGGTCCATTTGAACTGCGCCCTTTGGTCAACCGAGGTCTACGAAACGCAGGCCGGCGCTTTAATTAACGTGGAGCTGGCATTGCGGCGCGGCCTGCAGATGAAGTGCGGGTTCTGCCACAAGACCGGGGCCACCAGCAGTTGTCACAGGTTACGGTGCACCAATATTTATCACTTTACCTGCGCCATTAAAGCACAATGCATGTTTTTTAAAGATAAGACGATGCTTTGCACCATGCACAAGCCGAAAGGGCTGCACGAGCAGGAACTCACCTACTTCGCCGTCTTTCGGCGGGTTTATGTACAGCGGGACGAGGTGCGACAGATAGCCAGCATAGTCCAGAGAGGGGAGCGAGACCACACTTTCCGAGTCGGAAGTCTCATCTTCCACGCCATTGGACAGCTGTTGCCTCAGCAAATGCAGAACTTCCATTCGGCAACAGCGCTCTTCCCCGTCGGGTTTGAAGCCAGCCGGCTGTACTGGAGCATGCGATACGCCAACAGGCGGTGCCGCTACCTGTGCTCCATCGAAGAGAACGACGGCCTGCCCTTGTTTGTGGTGCGGGTCATTGAACCTGGCCATGAAGAACTGGTTCTCATGGATTCCTCACTCAAAGGTATGTGTTTGCGCATGGAAGGTATGTGGCTTTCAGGCTCAGAGGTGTGGGGAAATGTCATTAGTCACAAAGTGGGAGTGGTGTTGGTAGAAAGTGGGAGTGGTGTAGGGAAAGTGGGTGGCGTAGATAGAAAGTGGGAGTGGCGTAGATAGAAAGTGGGAGTGGCGTAGATAGAAAGTGGGAGTGGCGTAGATAGAAAGTGGGAGCTTTATAGATTAAAAAAAAAAGTGGGAGTGGTTATAGATTAAAAAATGGAATTAATAGCATAGCAATACATGGCATGGCAATTTAGTAGGTGCTAAGCCGGAAATTGTTCACAGATTGTTGAAGTTTCCAGGCTTGTCTGCTTCCCTACCCACACTGTGACCCATGGAAGCCCCAGTCAGTCAAAAATGGCCGACCTGAGCTTCTGAGGTGTCTTTCTTGGGTCAGTGTTGGAAGGTGTGAGGCTCTCAATATGAGTTACAAAATGTGTTTAACCTGCAGCCCCCGGTGCTACAAGAACTGTAATTAACCTTCCCCTCCTCATTTAGGTGTTTGGGACAAGATTTTGGAGCCGGTTGCAAACTGCAGGAAGGGTTCGGAGATTCTCAGGCTGTTCCCAGTGTTCTTGAAAGGGGAAGATCTTTATGGGTTAACGGCCTCCGCTGTGACAAGGATAGCAGAGTCTGTAAGTCTGTCATTACCCTAATTCCCCCCCCCCCCCCCAGCTGTAACCAGAATGGGCTTTCTGATTGTTCCCCTTCTCCCCCACTCAGCTTCCTGGCGTGGAGGCCTGCGAGAACTACACATTCCGTTATGGCCGAAATCCGCTAATGGAGCTCCCCTTGGCTATCAACCCCTCCGGCTCCGCCCGCTCAGAACCCAAAATGAACTCTCATGTCAAGAGGTTTGTGTTAAGGTATTTTGCTTTCATTACACATTGTACAGCCCGGGCTGTGAGGCAGCCGCGCTCTATCTGTGCCTGTCTGTATATCTGTCAGTGTGCTTCAGCTCCCTGCCCCCTGGCTAATCGCCAGAACTGACTGTCACTTCCATTTCTGTTTGTCTCTTTGCCACGGGATGCCCCACAGGCCTCACACCTTGAATAGCACCAGCACTTCCAAGTCCTTTCAGAGCACAGTAACCGGAGAGCTGAATGCGCCCTACAGCAAGCAGTTTGTCCACTCCAAATCTTCTCAGTACCGGAAAATGAAGACTGAATGGAAATCTAATGTGTACCTGGCCCGATCTCGCATTCAGGTGGGTGGTGGCCCCATAGGCTAAACTAAGGAATATCCCTCAGGGCTCATACAGTGCTACCCCAGAGGCCTTATATGGCACCTCCAGCTTAACTGCGCACAGCTATACCAGCGCCGGGAGGTAACGTTCCCCGCGTGTTACTGGTTTGGTACACAGGTTGCCTTACTCTCTAGAACAGGGGTCCCCAGTGCTGTGATTGGCTATTTGGTAGCCCCTGTGTGGACTACAGAAGGCTCTGTTTGGCAGTACACATGGTTTTTATGCAACCAAAACTTTCCTCCAAGCCAGGAATTCAAAAATAAGCATTTGAGTCCACTGGGGGCAACACCCAAGGGGTTGGGGAGCGACATGTTGCCCCTGAGCCACCAGTTGGGGATCACTGCTCTAGAAGGAAGCCCTGCACCTAACGTCGGCCTATTCCATGTGCTGGGTACAGGTCTTTCTTAGCAGCTTGTGCCTACTGGGGCTCAGCAGTAGGTGCAGTAGGCCCTGGCCTTTGTGTGCCCCACCGTGCCAGACTCACTACTGTACATGCTCTATCCCCAACCCCAGTCATGGCCGCAAGGAGGAGGTAAAAGGTAAAACGTGTGTGGGGGGTGTTGGCTGGTGGTGGATTTGACGCATGGAGTCAGTTGGAGCCCATGAAGTGGCAGCCATGGCACCAGTCTGACATTGGTATTCTGTGTTGCCCCTTCCTGCTGAATCATACAGACATGTGCATTTATGTCCCACTCACATGCAGCCCCCTCCCTTCCCATTTGTGTCCAACTTGCTGCACATTTTTACTCCTCCTTATAGTGGCACAGATAGGCTGGACTTCTGGAGAAGAATGTGCTGTTGTGAGTAAACAAATCCGGGTCATTGCTTTTTCCTTGCACTCCCTTAGCAGATAGACCCTTGGATACTGCCAGTACTCCAGGCATAAATATTATATACTATCTATATATAATTCTCTTGTCCAGCTTTGGGCAAAGTTACTATGACATTTTGTATGATAGATGATATGATAGATTTTTGCTTGGGCTCCAGGCTATAACATGATCCAGGTCTGTGTCCACCCACTGGTACTTATATATGTATGTATGGCATGGTTGGCATCTAATAAGGTAACTTATTATAATATGTGTATATGTTATCTGTATGTACCCACGTGTTGGCATGGCTCGCTGGGTGCCCAGCTTGGTCAGCCTGTGCCTAATGGCTTCTATGTCTCCCCTAGGGTCTGGGCTTATATGCTGCTAGAGACATTGAAAAGCACACAATGGTCATTGAATACATTGGAACAATTATACGCAATGAAGTAGCCAATAGAAAGGAGAAGCTTTACGAGTCACAGGTAAGCTGAGTGCTCTGGGGGCGCCGGGGGGGACCCTCCTGCTGTGCCCCTGTGTTACAGCTAAAGACTCTCGCCCACCGTAGCATATAGTGCCTCCCCTGTTGTGCTATTAGTGTCAGGCCCCCCGATACCTGAAGTCCCCTTATACTGTACCCAGGGTCCCCATCCAGTAGCCCCTCCCACCAGCAACACTTTGTATCCCATAAATTAAAGGGAAAGTCTAGATACACGCGCTGGGCATTATTTGTTTTGTTAAGTTGTTGAACTATTTCATTCTGCTGTTTTTCAGTTTGGAATGTGAGCCGCTGCCTGGTTACCGGGGTCACTGCCCCTAGCAGCCGCCATTGGTTTCAAGGTCCAAGTGAAGGATACAAATCAATTAGGCATTAAAATAAAAATAGTCACAAAAGTAATGTAGCTATAAATCTGAATTGTGTTAAAAATCTCCCATGTCCTGCATGTATCCAGGCCTTTGGCGGTGCAGTCATTGGGATGCAATTGATGTTGCCCCCCCCCCGTGTCCCTTACTGCCCAAGGAGCAATAACAGGTGTAGGGAAATGTCCCAATGGGCAGGAGCGGCTAACTAGAGCGACTAACTAGAGCGGCTAACTAGAGCGACTAACTAGAGCGACTAACTAGAGCGCCCAATGTTTCTTTCAGAATCGCGGTGTGTACATGTTCCGCATTGATAATGAGCATGTCATCGACGCAACCCTGACGGGGGGACCTGCAAGGTATGTATCTACTCTCTGTGCCAGTCATGTTACCCAGGGCCGCTCTGTCTCTGCCCCCCCCCCCCCCCTTCCTTTTCCTACACACAAAGTTGGCGCCGGCTTTAATTGTTTACTTATAGGGGCTGCAAATACTATGGGATGTGGCACTGACAGTAGTTGGTTCTGGGCCCTCCAGTTTGGGCAGTTAGTCCTGGGGTTCGGCCATTTCTCCTCTGCTCCTTGTGCAACCCATGCAATACATGGTATAGTCACTCTTGGGAACCAGAGGGTACAGGTATGGGTTTTCCCTTTTCTCTGTAATAATAAAACAGTACCTGTACTTGATCCCAACTAAGATATAATTACCCCTTATTGGGGGCAGAACAGCCCTATTGGGTTTATTTAATGGTTAAATGATTCCCTTTTCTCTGTAATAATAAAACAGTACCTGTACTTGATCCCAACTAAGATATAATTACCCCTTATTGGGGGCAGAACAGCCCTATTGGGTTTATTTAATGGTTAAATGATTCCCTTTTCTCTGTAATAATAAAACAGTACCTGTACTTGATCCCAACTAAGATATAATTACCCCTTATTGGGGGCAGAACAGCCCTATTGGGTTTATTTAATGGTTAAATGATTCCCTTTTCTCTGTAATAATAAAACAGTACCTGTACTTGATCCCAACTAAGATATAATTACCCCTTATTGGGGGCAGAACAGCCCTATTGGGTTTATTTAA
Source organism: Xenopus tropicalis (assembly GCF_000004195.4). Classification (NCBI taxonomy): domain Eukaryota; kingdom Metazoa; phylum Chordata; class Amphibia; order Anura; family Pipidae; genus Xenopus; species Xenopus tropicalis. Next base: position 14,695,398 of record NC_030682.2, on the reverse strand, counting down.
TGGTTAAATGATTCCCTTTTCTCTGTAATAATAAAACAGTACCTGTACTTGATCCCAACTAAGATATAATTACCCCTTATTGGGGGCAGAACAGCCCTATTGGGTTTATTTAATGGTTAAATGATTCCCTTTTCTCTGTAATAATAAAACAGTACCTGTACTTGATCCCAACTAAGATATAATTACCCCTTATTGGGGCAGAACAGCCCTATTGGGTTTATTTAATGGTTAAATGATTCCCTTTTCTCTGTAATAATAAAACAGTACCTGTACTTGATCCCAACTAAGATATAATTACCCCTTATTGGGGCAGAACAGCCCTATTGGGTTTATTTCATTGGGCGGCTCTCCCGGTTCCTGGCTGACTCTCCCGGTTCCTGACTGACTCTCCCGGTTCCTGACTGACTCTCCCGTTACAGGTACATTAATCACTCGTGTGCGCCTAATTGTGTGGCTGAAGTGGTGACCTTCGAGAAGGGGCACAGGATTATAATCAGCTCCAATCGCAGGATACAGAAGGGCGAAGAGGTATTTCCCTGTCTGTCTGTCTGTCTGTGTGTGTCTGTGTGTGTGTGTGTATATATATATATATATATATATATATATATATCCATTTATTGTCAGTGCTTGTTTCAGCACTGGAGCTTTAACCCATAACCCTGATGGTACAAGCCACACTCCTTTATGGCACTGCTGGGAAAATGAAAGGTTTATGTTACTCATAGCAGCCAATCAGATGCTTTGGTTTTCTAAGCGTTGAAATCTTAATTGCTGATTGGTTGCCCTGGGCAACATCACCGGTAATGCTTCCCTCCACTTTATACACAGCGTGATAAATATACCCCTAAGTATGATGTAGACAGTGAACATGCAATTGGTCTTTGTTTTATTTTTTGAGGCTTTTCAGTTATTTAGCATTGTGTTCGGCAGCTCTCCAGTTGGAATGTCAGTATCTGGTTGCTGGGGTTTTGTTTACCTTAGCAACCAGGCATTAGTTTAAATGAGAGATCGCTAGGAGAGGGACCGAATATAGAAAGATAAGCAATAAAAAGTAACAGTAATAAAACTGGAGCCTCACAGAGCAATAGTTTGTGGCTGCCGGGGTCAGTGACCCCCATTTGAAAGCTGCAAAGATGTAGAAGTGAAAGGCAATTGGAAAAAAAATGAAGACCAATTGCAAACTTTCTAGAAATAGGACATTCTTTAAACTTCAGGGGCCACCCTGGGAAGGTGTCACAATCCAGTCCAACCAGCAGCTGCCCCAGTAAGGTGAGAGGGGGAGGGTTATGTTGCTATAGAGACCCAACCCCCCCCCAGTTTGCTAAAAGCCAATGTGAGCCCTGAGCACCTCCCCTTCTCTTCCAGCTCTCCTACGACTATAAGTTTGATTTTGAAGACGACCAGCACAAAATTCCCTGTCACTGCGGTGCTGTCAACTGCCGGAAATGGATGAACTAACGGCATTCCTTGCTCCTCCCCTCGTCCCTTATATGTGAAATACCAAGTCAGTCGTCGCCGCCGCCGAGGGAGGAGCAACATGGCTGCCATCCGCGGAGCTTCCCGTTGGCCGGCTGCTCATAGAGCACTTCTCTGCTTTGAGCTCACTGAAGAATTTCGTTTTTAGCTGGGTTACGGAAACAAAAACTAAAAAAAACAAAAAAAAAAAAATAAACAAGATGGCGGGTGGGCTGAACCCATGAATGTAAGACTGAGATCACCAGCGACGCGAGACGCCCAAGTGCTATCTGAATAAAGGGGCAGGCCCTCTAGTACGTAGGCACCACTGAACAAGGAATGTACTGAAACTCGATAACTTGCACTAAATACAAATACTTGATTCCATGAGTCAGTTTATTGTAGGCTTTTGTTTTGTTTTTTCTTATTTCTGTAATATAAGAGCAACTTTTTGTATTTATTATTATCGGAGAACTGAATGAAGCTATTTTTTAAACAAAAAAAAAACGAGAAAGAAAGCCAAGCTGCTGCTGTTACCTGCAGAATCGCCCGAAATCATGTTACTTTGTACATAGGTGTAAATATTTTGCAAATAGAAATTGTATAAAATTTAAGAAAAAAAAAAAAAAAAATTTAGTGATTGACCAAATGCAGCCCAACCCCCTGCAGCCGCTTTGGGGATTTACGTAGGGATGTTACAATACGACCTTAACGCCATGTTCCTTGGTAACTGAATAACCAAAACTTTCTACGAGAAGAATATTTTTGTTTAGACGGAAACGGAAGTAACTGAAATTTGTGTTCGAAAAAAAAAAAAAAAAAAATCGCTTCTGGAAGCGGCGACGGCGCGTCTGTTTCTTTCCCGTCTCAGCGCAGCTTTGATTTCACATTTCATTTCACGTCGTGACGTCCCTTTTCCTTGTCGGGTTTTTGTTGGCGTTTTTGAATTTTATTTTTTTTTTTTTCATAATTTTTGTAATAACTGTGAATGACCCCCCAAAGCGCCGGGGCTTTTTCTTTTCTCCCATTCAGCGTGATTATTAGGTCACCCACGTAGTATCATAAAAACCTCATCAATGACGTCGCTTTCCGGTAAAAAAAAAAAAAAAAAAAATAATTTTGAAATAAAATGATTTGTGCAAAACTAGAAAAGTTTTTGTTTTTTTTAAAAAAATCTATAAAATTAGATTTAATGGAATTTCTAATTTAAAAACAAAAAAAACCCGTTTGGATTGTTTTTTGTTTACATTTTATGAAAAAAAAAGATAGTTTTGTGTTTGCTTGACCTTTAATACAGACTTTTTTTTTTTTTCCTCATGCGTTTTATTTTGTTTTTGTTTTTTCTTAAAAATTCCGGTACTGACAACGTCACTCGCTGAATATAAAACGAAGCTTTTTATTTGTGTGCACAATACGAGTGGGCCGTGTGGGTTGGACGGACCCGGTCACATGGTCTGGGGACTGTAATGTAAATGGCATGATGTATTTTTTATCTTTCAGAGGAAATCAATTGTATATATTTTTCTCTTGATAAATCGATGTATGAAATTGTTTCTGAATATTTTTCTTCTTGTAAAATATCCCAACATGCACCAGTATTTGTCCTTTTTTTTTTTCCTGTCCTGTAAAATAGTATCTAATGTTGGCAAACAGATTTCTTTTTTTTGGAGTATAAAGAGTGTTATGGGTTTTGGAATTTGTGGAAACAGATTTAGAAGATCGGCATTTACAAATAAAAATATTTTACAACTATAAAAGCAGATTCTGTCTGTGATTGTTTTGGAAGTTGAATCTGTGGGAAATGAAACGTCAGTCGGGAAGATCATTGGCGCCTTTTTCCTCTTCAAGTTGTCGGAATTGAGTTCAACTTTTAAGAAAATTACCCCCCCACTTATACCCCCCTCCCACTTATACCCCCCCTCCCACTTATACCCCCCCACACTTATGACCCCCCCCACTTATACCCCCCCACACTTATAACCTCCCACACTTATACTCCCTCCACCTATACACTCCCACTTTTACCCCCTCATTTATACCCTCCCATGTATACCCTCCCCCAATTATACCCCCACCCACTTATACCCTCCCTCACTTATACCCTCCCACTTATACCCTCCCCCACTTATACCCTCCCACTTACTGTATATACTCGAGTATAAGCCTAGTTTCTCAACGCCCAAAATATGCTGAAAAAGTCACCCTCGGCTTATACTCGAGTTGGGTGCCATGTGTCCCTCCAGACTAGCACCCTCTGTCCTTTGTGTGCAAGTTAGGCCCCCCGCAACCAGACCCTCCAGTGCCCTGGCCTAGGCTCCCACTAGCAATGCTTATTCCCCCTTACATCCCTCCGGTATCGGGTCTGCTGCCAGTTTGCCAATGTGCAATGAGCGTGGGGTAGTACTCATATTCTTTTTGTTGCCCCTTTTCTCCACATACAGAGCTAGTTTACTGTTTTTCTATGAAATAAATCTTGAAAAACATATACCCCACTGATGCCTCAATTAATGTCATTTTACTGGTATTTATTTGATTATTGAAACTTAGCAGTAGCTGCTGCATTTCCCACCCTAGGCTTATACTCGAGTCAATACGTTTTTACAGTTTTCTTAGGTAAAATTAGGTACCTCGGCTTATATTCGGATTGGCTTATACTCGAGTATATACGGGTATACCTATTTATACCCTCCCACTTATACCCCCCATTTATACCCTCCCTCACTTATACCCATTTATACCCTCCCCCACTTATACCCCCCCATTAGACACCATTTTGACATTTGAAACCATTCCCACTGCCTGAGCAAAAATCTCCCAGAGTGCTCTGGGCCCCCGACGCTGGAACCCAACTGATTTACTCCCAGGAATTAACATTAATGGCAAAATTCTAAAAAAAAAAATTCTGAATTTGCTGATGATTTCCCTCTAGTGATGAGCGAATCTGTCCCGTTTTGGTTCCCGAAAAATGAGTGAAACTTGCAAAAGATTTGCAAAACGGGAAAAATGTTGTGCGTCAATATTTTGCCGCTTCGCGAGCCTTTTGAAATATTCACTAGTTTTATGGCAGAGCAAAATGTGTGCAACAATTTCTTTGTCGTGCAACAAATTTTGTTGCTCCTTCTGCGAAAAAATCCACCAATGGCGAAACGAGGAAATTCACCACAAATCCACGCCTAATTATTTTGCCCACCACTATTTGCCTCTCATTCAGAAAAAAACCCCAAACTGAATCGTATGCAAGAAGCGGCCGAACTGCCCAATCAGTCTGTTGTTTAAATATATTTCCTTTCTTATTCCCATAAAACTTCCTGTATTTGGCTCGGGATTCAACCCAATCGAAAGCTTTTCCAGCCGGATTCCAAGGCGGCCTCCCGGAACGGCTCCCAAGCAAATTACTTTAGGTCACGTGATTAAGGAAATTGCAAAAACATTTACAGAAACGCAATCCCCCTGTGCTAATTTGCATATTCAAATTAGGGGTTGGATTCAATTAGGGTTTCAGCAAATCTTCTTTCTTTAATATGGATATTAATGAGACTTAATTTTCCTTATTTCGGCTCTGAAATGTCCCTGCACGACGATTTTTATCATTTTCAAACTGAAAAGGGGCAATCAAATGGCCTGTATGGGATACAGAGAGTGGCTTTATAGGAATTTCTGGCCCTACAGACGCAGATACGGAACATTTGCTTTTGGCCACCCCCACCCTGGGGCAGCCCCTAAGCACCCTCTAGTTCCTTGCACTCAGCCTACGTGCTGCCATGATATGGGAGGGGCTACAGGCCCACTATGTTTGTTGTCCAGTTATGTGGCTTCTATGGCCTATATACCTGCCCCTCCCCCACACGCCAGATATCTCTTGTGTCGGCACAGGCCATTGGCTGCCTATAAATCATACAGGGTACAATGTAACGTATGCCTTGAGCCTGATGACAGTTCACTCCGGGCTTGTGTATGTTGTCGCTGCACAATTGTGTGTGGAGTAAAACACTTCCAACAAGGAGTAACACAAGATTTGTTGCACCTGATTGGTTGCCTTTTTTATTTCAAACTTTTACATTTTATTGAATTACAAAGAATAGAGTTTTCTTCTCTTTCCGCCGTGTCTGTTACTCTCTGCCCAATATCGGCCGCCATCGCCTCGTCGCTCCCATAAAACACAGAGTCTCAGATATACAAGCAGCTCTATAGCAATATATATATTTTATGTATAAAAAATATTTTCCACACAGTTAGTTTACAGAGACGCTACACACTGGCTAAATGAGAAACCGCGCTGGGCGGGAATGTTTAAATAGGCAAACGGGAGTCACTTCCTGTTGTGCACATCTCACTTCCTGCTGTGCCCTATAAAGGCTGATGAGCTATTGACCAGAGTAAAAGCACAAGCCTGACTTGCTGGGGGCCCTGGTTAACGCCCCCCCCCCTTTTCCTATATTACTAAAGCATTTCAGGCAGGGGTGTAATAGTCAGGGAGGCTCGGAGACATTGGGTTTTAGTCAGCTGTTGGCTACAGGCTCCTTGCCAGTGATTGGCTGCACCTCAGTGATAAAGGTGTAGTGGTTTCAGGGAGAAAATGGCTGCAAGGTTGGAGTAGTTACTAAACTAGACACAGGTAGGGGGCAGCGGTGAGAATACTGTTGACAAAAGGTCAGATAGGGACCTGGGCATAACGGGGGTTGGGGAAGACAATACAGGAGGCTGTAGGACTGGGATATTGTATGATACAAGGATACGGCTATTAAAGGGCCAGTACGCCTTTGTACTAAACCCGCCTATTCTTTCACTTACATTATTTGTATGGTTTGTTATTTTGTGCACCAAAAAGGGCAAGACTGTAAATTGAAAGTAAAATCACATGCCACACCCTGTTCTGAGCACAATCAAAACAAATCAGCAGCGCATGGAGCCCCCTCTGTATAATGAGCTGCTCCTTATCGAATGGCTGCAGTTGGGAGGGAGGGGTTTGTTTATACAGAGGCCTAGTCAACTGCTCTGTTTTGATTGCATTTTCATTGTACAAACCAGGTACAGGAATGTGACTTTAGTTTAAATTTTATATTTTGCTCTGTTTAGTGCAAAAAGTAACAAATCATAGAGAGAAACGCATTAAAATAACAGCACCAGCTCTAGTCACTGCTCAAATGTGGGAAAAAATGGACTCGGCTATATTAGGGGATCCTTTTACTTTCTCTGTGAGGGGAGTTGTTCTCCTTCATGTGACACATACAGGAAGTACATTCATTCTGCTGCGACTCACACTGACTGATCCAACATGAAAAAATGGATCTTGGCTCTGTGATTGGTCAATGGCAGCCAACTTACTAACAAGGGGAATGTATGGGGATGTCCCTTCCCCTCTCTCTGCATTTCACTGAGGAACCAGCACATTATATTCCATGGGGGGTCCTTAAGTGTCTGATCTGGCAGCCAATGGGGAGGGACTCGGGGGGCGGGACAAGCAGACACAAGGGAAGTGGTTCTTCCCATGAACCCAATGGAGATTAGAAGAGTTTATTAAGCGAGGCCCGGGCAGCGACAGTGCCAAGTACCGTAAAACCACATAAAATACTGTCAAATAAAAGATTCCAATGTAGGATTTGAACTCAAAATGAGCTACGGTTTAAAATAACACTTTTTTAAAATTAATAAAAAAAGCTAAAAATGGTCAAATTATTTCTTAAAAACGGTGAATTCTGTCTCAGAAAACATAAAATCTCTCTACGCGTATCCTCCTGCAGTGCATGTGTGGCCCGTTGGGGGCACTGGTGGGCTCCTTGGGGGGAATCAGCAAGTGAATAGCCTTACGGAGCCGCCGCCGCCGCCATGCACAGGGTACCAGTAGAACCGGATCAGGCTCTGCAGATAAAATAGCAGCTTAGGGCCAGTAATGCCTCTCAGAACCTGTTACCCATCAGGCCGAGTTCTTGCCGGGGTGGGTGGGGCTCTAGGAACGGTGAATCAGTTCTCCAGGTGCCACTGCTGGGAAGGGGATCCGTCGCAGATTGCCATGGAAACGTAGCCTTTACGGCTCATCGGATCCACAAGCTTCAAGCATTGGCCAACGGAAACCTGGTACAGACGGTTGCTCTTCTATGGGGGGAGGAAAGAGATTCATGTCAGTTTGTCTGTCCTTATTGCACCGATGGCCCCCCACATTCACCCAGCGGCTGCCCCATCATGAACAAATAAGCAAGTGGGGCAGCAAAGTGCCCTGTACACTGGCAATGCCCATTAGCTGATCTGGGCACATGTGTGATGCCACCAACAAGATTGGTCAGTTAGACTGGCGAGTATGCATAGTAGTACTGGGGGCACATAAGTTTGGTTTACTTGCCCTTTAAAATGAATAGAGACTCCTATTTAGCATATAATGGTGACCTACCCCAAACACCCACTGCTGCGATCCCCCCGAGCCGTGACATTTCATAAGTCGGGGGGGATCGGACGAGCGGGTCTCTGACATATCCAGGCACAGGAGGTTGCTCAAAATCAGCTCGTGCTCTTCATTGTAGCTCCATACCTGAAAGGGTTACAGGAGGCGGAGACATTTATGGTCATTTATAGGCAATGGGTTTCAGCAGAACTATAGTACATAATGGGGGGGTATTGATACAGTGGGGAGAGACACACAAAGGCACCGACCTGTTCGGAATCGTTATAGTCGCACTCTTTTGCCACCACCAATCCCCCTTTCTGGCTGGGGTGCCCCTGCGCCACGAGGCATCTGTTCGTCTGCATGTTGATCAGCTGAGAGAGGGAAAGGGCGAGGTGTTAGGAAGCTGCCATGTTTAGTAAATCTATAACACGGCGGGGCATTGCAGAGAGTGCCCCCTGGAGGCAGAATAGGTGGGTGAACTAGGTCTAAGCTCAGGAAGGTAGGAAGGGGTGGGGGATAGGGAAGCTCAGGGGGCACAGAGGAAGGGGTGAGGGGGTAGGGAAGCTCTGGAAGGTGTGAGGGGGGTAGGGAAGCTCTGGAAGGGGTGAGGGGGGGTAGGGAAGCTCAGAGGGCACAGAGGAAGGGGTGAGGGGGGGTAGGGAAGCTCAGGGGGCACAGAGGAAGGGGTGAGGGGGTAGGGAAGCTCTGGAAGGGGTGAGGGGGGTAGGGAAGCTCTGGAAGGGGTGAGGGGGGGTAGGGAAGCTCAGAGGTCACAGAGGAAGGGGTGAGGGGGGGTAGGGATGTTCTGGAAGGGGTGGGGGGTAGGGAAGCTCAGGGGGCACAGAGGAAGGGGTGAGGGGGGTAGGGAAGCTCAGAGGAAGGGGTGGGGGGGGTAGGGAAGCTCAGAGGAAGGGGTGAGGGGGGGTAGGGAAGCTCAGGGGGCACAGAGGAAGGGGTGAGGGGGGGTAGGGAAGCTCAGGGGGCACAGAGGAAGGGGTGAGGGGGGGTAGGGAAGCTCTGGAAGGGATGAGGGGGGGTAGGGAAGCTCAGAGGAAGGGGTGAGGGGGGATAGGGAAGCTCAGGGGGCACAGAGGAAGGGGTGAGGGAGGGTAGGGAAGTTCTGGAAGGGGTGGGGGGTAGGGAAGCTCAGGGGGCACAGAGGAAGGGGTGGTAGGGAAGCTCTGGAAGGGGTGAGGGGGGGTAGGGAAGCTCTGGAAGGGATGAGGGGGGGTAGGGAAGCTCAGAGGAAGGGGTGAGGGGGGATAGGGAAGCTCAGGGGGCACAGAGGAAAGGGTGAGGGAGGGTAGGGAAGTTCTGGAAGGGGTGGGGGGGTAGGGAAGCTCAGGGGGCACAGAGGAAGGGGTGAGGGGGGGTAGGGAAGCTCTGGAAGGGATGAGGGGGGGTAGGGAAGCTCTGGAAGGGATGAGGGGGGGTAGGGAAGCTCTGGAAGGGGTGGGGGGTAGGGAAGCTCAGAGGGCACAGAGGAAGGGGTGAGGGGGGGTAGGGAAGCTCAGAGGGCACAGAGGAAGGGGTGAGGGGGGTAGGGAAGCTCAGGGGGCACAGAGGAAGGGGTGAGGGGGGGTAAGGAAGCTCAGGGGGCACAGAGGAAGGGGTGAGGGGGGGTAGGGAAGCTCAGGGGGCACAGAGGAAGGGGTGAGGGGGGGTAGGGAAGCTCAGAGGGCACAGAGGAAGGGGTGAGGGGGGGTAGGGAAGCTCAGGGGGCACAGAGGGCAGGGTGAGGGGGGGTAGGGAAGCTCAGGGGGCACAGAGGGCGGGGTGAGGGGGGGTAGGGAAGCTCAGGGGGCACAGAGGGCGGGGTGAGGGGGGGTAGGGGAGCTCTGGGGGCACAGAGGAAGGGGTGAGGGGGGTAGGGGAGCTCTGGGGGCACAGAGGAAGGTAGGAAGTGGTAGGGAAGCTCAGAAAGGCAAGTGAAACACAAACCACAGACCGGTTGCTTAGTGGTTATTTTTTACCCTGCCGCGCTGCAGTATTTTTGGTCTTTTTTGGCCTTTATTCATGAACACGGGCGGCTGTGGTTTGGCGTTGGGCCCGGAGACCTGCATCTCGGGGTAGATATTGTCCAGATACCACTTGAAGGATTTGCAGTTCAGTCGCCTCCTCAATGCCAAACGCTCGCGGATATCCCCGAAATCCCTGTTCCGCAGCTCAGGCCTCAGGGCAAAATACTGATCCTACGGGGGAAAGCGGCCAAAAAGGGTAAAACACACAGATTGGTACGTTCCTGGCAGCACAGCGCCCCCCGGGAGTTTCCTGCACTTCTCTAAACCCAGTGGAGGGGCCCATCCTTCATGCCCCATGGTCTGCACTGAGGTGGGGGTGGAAAACAAGCAAAGGAGACATAAGTTGGGGAGGCATTTGACCTCTGCACTTTGCCCACTCTGTGCAGGGGCTGAAATATAAATAGGTACATACAAGATGGATTCCAGTAGTAGATGGAGATCCTGCACCAAAGTTACGTGAGCCCCTCGCCTCTGTAGAGTTACCCAGTCTATGGAATCCCTCTATGCTCATATATCCCCAGGATCTGGGGGGGTCCCAGTGCCCGACACCTTATACTCATCCATCCACACGTGTGCCAGGCGCAGGGAGTTGTGGGCCATCGTGTCATGCCCTCCAGGTGAACCATATGGGCGCCTCTTACGGAAAATATGGCCGACCCGCGAGCAGGGGACAATGAGTAAGCTGCCGCCACACATCCAGATCTGCCATAAACACATTGCAAGTGAAGTTTAGTTACAGGTCAGAACCACTCTCGAAACTGATCCGCCAAGTACAGAACCCTCCCCAAGAGAATTTCTACAGACACTGAGCACCAACTGGACCTGGTTCTTGTTTGCAGAACCATTATTTGCCTTAACCTAGGTCTAGGGCAGGTCCAGTTAGCAGTGCCCAACACTGGCCATTCAGCCAAGTACCAATGGGCCGAGCTCCTAGACAGACATTCCTTACACCCAACGGAACCGGAGCAGTGGGACCGGCAGGGAGTGGCACAGAATCCCAGAGACGGACAGACGGGAGGGACAGGGGGCCTTTCTCAGGCTTCTTATACTTTACTAAATATGATTTATTGAACTACAAACAGATGAAGTTTCTACAACCCCCATCCAGTTACCCCGTATATAGGGGGGGCACATTATTTACCCGGAAAGAGATTTCTAGGTTTTCCCCGCCCCAGATGTCCATGCCGCTGTCGTACTGCCCCAGCATGTTGAAGTATTCCCTGTCCATCGCAAACAGACCCCCGGCCATTGTGGGCGACCTGAGGAGAAAAGAAAGAATAGGCTTCACATCAAATGGGGACCCAAACCCAACGCTCACTTGGCTACTGACCCCCCTGACTGAGCACAGAGTGCAGATAGCCACATAGGCCAGCTGGGTTATGCTGTGTTAACAGCTGATCAGTTATTGGCTAAGCTATTGGACCCCTAGTGTTCTATAATATCCAGCTTGGCAGCACCCATGGTCATAGAAATTTCCTTTTTGTGTTAATGACACTTTATAGGGTCTCACAGGCTGCCCCACATACTAACTAGCTCAGCACTGGCTACTAAATTCTATATAATCAGTGCTGTGGTGCCCTATGGCATCTCTCAAAGCTGGCAGGCCAGCACCCTAGGGTGAGGTAACAACAGAGACTGGAGGCAAAGGCTCAGGAATATAAAGTTCAAGTGAAAAAGATCATGTTCCCCAGATGTTGAAGGGTTGGAACTGCCTTGGGGGATTCTGCTACAGCACGGACTATAAAAATAAGCAGAAAATAACAGGCATACTTCCCCTTTAAAAATAATGACCAGCGTCCAAAGTTTTTGGGAATTACACATTTATATGGGGCTGTTCTGGAAAGTTACACACAGTCTCTCCCACACTGCAGAGCTGCAGTTTATAGGCCCGCCGAGAATGGAGCCGGCCCAACCACAAGGCGCTTTCCAGCACAAATGCAAGTAGCAGGCTCAGCCGCTCTCCTTCGCTCTGGCAGGATAATCTCTTGGCCGCTACAGAGTCGGATTATTTACGAGCGGTGCTACGAAACAACGGGTTGCCAGGAAAAGACATTCGAGTTCTTGGCAGCTCCGGGGCCCAATGACATTCCGTGCATCTGTGATTGGGCTCTGGGAGCGGTGGAGATATTGGGCTTGTGTTTTGTACAGACAAACAGACACACAGCTATGGATGTATCATAACTTGCCCCTATGCCCACATTACTAGCCCTGCACTGTGTGGCCCATGTGTGGTTCTGGCTGGCCCAATACATTGCATTAATGGGACTGTGAGGAACTTGGCTGCCAGTGTAACACATCAGAACCGAGCAGTTTGAAGGGATATTAGGACATAGTGAGCTAAAGTTGGCCTACCTGCCCAGATTTGGCAGATACTGACCATGTCCCATCACAGGCCGGCCCAACAAGTAATGCTGCAACTCTTAGGGTGAAGACACACTGAGCTACTAGTAGCAGCTACTTTTTCATGGCTACTAAACTCCAGAAAATCCCCTGCCATAGACAATACTGAGAATTGCCTCTGCTAAAACACATGTAGAGACAGTTATCAGTAAATGATCAGCATTGTCTGTTTTAGTAACCACAACAAGTAGCTGCTACTAGTAGCTCTGTGTGTCTTCACAAAGGGAACAATGCAAAAGATGTCCACACACACATATGGCTCCTTACATGGCACGTATCCATTCAGACTGCAGGATGATTAGACGGAGTAATGTAAGGGTCAGTGGGTGCCAACTTTACCAGAATGGGAAGCTATTCTATTCCTTTAATCCTGCCCAAATAACAGTCCCCGTATATTATCTCACAAGATGCCCCTGGTTATGGATCAGGTTACCTGATGAAACATATACATCCATGTAAGCATGTAACCTCTGTGCTGCAGGTGTCAGGCTTGCAGGACTAGTGCTTCCTTGCTAGAACCTGTTCCCTTTCAGCACAATGGCTCTACATCTACAGAGTGTCTATCTTTGGACTTTATCAAAGTTGTTATTCAGTCTTTGGATCTTGATAATACTCATTTTATGGTTGTTCTGATCCGTATGGCACCTCTAACTCAATAAACATCAGCAGACAAACATGGCTGACTAGACTTCAGTGTGCAATTCTGCATATTTATAGAACAACAGAAACTACTTACCTAAACGGTGCGCTAAATCCCTCAGGGCCTCCCAGCTCTGCGAGAGGAACAGGATCCCACTTGAAGTGCAAGCCCCAGTTAAACCCCCCGCGTACAACAGGGGAAGAGCTGTAGATAAGGGTGTCGGCACTGATGATATCTATGACAGGACACACCACTGTTCTGGGGTTCTCCTTGATAGGGGCAAGAAGGGGCTGCAGCCACATCTCATTCACCTCACAGTGACTGTCCAAGAAGACGAGTACGTCGCCTGCAGTGCAACAGCGAGAAAGGTAAGTGGGTGACAAACTGAGGAGGTTCTGAATAGGGACCACCCCCCCCCCCCCACACACACACACACACACAGGCCTCTTTGCACTAATCCCACCAGCAAACCCTAATGTGGGGGGGTCCTGCACTGGCTTGGTTCCTGCAGAACTCCCACCAAGGGGCTGAGTTTGAATGAAAATGCCCCAATTCTATGGAGATGGCCCATGGGAACCCTGCGATGGGACTTAGCAGGTACATACATTATCTTTAACTTCATAGCAACCTGCACCTCAACTAACTTAACCCCCAGAGTGACATCAATGCCGGTTTATAGTGACATCACTTCTGGATCATGCAGCCGCAAAGGGGGCACATAGCTTAGCTTCCCTTTAAAGCTTAGGTAAGTGGGTTGGGCATGAACACCCAGCTATGCCCTCTTGCCCAGGTGGTGCCCCTACAGATACCCAGCTATGCCCTCTTGCCCAGGTGGTGCCCCTCAGATATCCAACTAGGCCCTCTTGCCCAGGTGGTGCCCCTACAGATATCCAACTATGCCCTCTTGCCCAGGTGGTGCCCCTACAGATACCCAACTATGCCCTCTTGCCCAGTTGGTGCCCCTACAGATATCCACCTATGCCCTCTTGCCCAGGTGGTGCCCCTACAGATATCCAGCTATGCCCTCTTGCCCAGGTGGTGCCCCTACAGATACCCAACTATGCCCTCTTGCCCAGTTGGTGCCCCTACAGATATCCACCTATGCCCTCTTGCCCAGGTGGTGCCCCTACAGATATCCAGCTATGCCCTCTTGCCCAGGTGGTGCCCCTACAGATATCCAACTATGCCTTCTTGCCCAGGTGGTGCCCCTACAGATATCCAACTATGCCCTCTTGCCCAGGTGGTGCCCCTACAGATATCCAACTATGCCCTCTTGCCCAGGTGGTGCCCCTACAGATATCCAACATTCTCTCCTACCCATTAGGCACAATTAGAGGCTTCAAAAAGGAGAGTGATTTTCAGTAAGATACTGATAAAGCTGTAATGAAGTGCAAGCTTTGTTGGCTAGCCTGAGAATAACTAGCACCTCCATTATTACCAAATACAATGCGATGACATTACTATTTGGATGGCTTTACCTGTCGCATGAGAAGCTCCGACCATCCTGCCGCGGATCAGCCCCTCTCGCTGTTTGTTTCTCACCAGTTTCACCTTCTTGGACAGGTTCTCCTGCATGTAACCATCCAGGTCTTTCTTCAGGTCGTCTAATGAAAAAGCACAATTGGATCTTCACTCACAGCCAATCAAACTGCCCTGTTAGCTAAGGATACGCACAACGAATACAGAGTTTACCAGTTCCCCGTTTCTTGGTGCCAAAGGGCTCCCCCTAGTGGAGGAGCATTGAAAACTTACCCAGTTCACTATTATCATCCACTAGTATTATCTCGTGGAGCAGCTGGGCCGGTGTTCGGTCCAACACGCTATGGACAGTGCGCAGCAAGGCAGAAAAGGCTTCATTATAAAAGCATATAACAATGCTGGCCATGGGCAGATCCGGGGGGTAAGTCTTCTTGGCGCACCTGGGGAGGATACAGCACAAAGGGGACTCACACATGGGCACACTCTGTAGCCAGAGGTACTGGAAGGAGCCAGCGCTGTTATTTTAGGTCTAAGGCCCCTTTAAAGATTTAGATGGGAGAATCCTGGAAGGTCCGATTGCATTCATACCAACACCCACTTAAGTATGTGAGCAATTTTACTTTGAAATGAGTTTCTGTTGAAAGCAAACAGCTGAGTAAGAAGCTGCCGGCACGCTAGCGAGTAAACAGCGAGTAATGTGATGCCAACAGAGCCCCCCCCTGGCGCCCCGCGGCACAGCCGGGAAACGTTATAGCGCGGCACTTACATCATATCTACAGCTGCTGCTCAATGTCTCACAGTTCAAAGGATGCTGGGAGTTGTAGTCCAAAAGCATCTGGGGGGGGGGGGTCACACATTGCAAGGGGGATTGATTAGTTATTCTTTAATTATATAACACCAACCTCTACACCAGCAGAGCTTACAATCTAAGGTCCCCATTTCCCTGCCTGTTTGTTTATGGTGTGTGGGAGGAAACTGGGGTACCCAGAGCAAATAAGGAGAATATCCATTGCATGTAGCTCCCAAGTCACAACTGGACTCAGCACCCCAGCACTGCAACACCCCAGGGTAACCACTGCGCCACCCACAGTTAGGGCACCCATAGGCTTGCAACATTTATTCATAAAAACACCGAGTTATTTACACAATGTTTATTTCTGTTGCAGACGTGGGTAATGACTGAATGTTTTCATCATTCCTTGGCCTGTGAGGTTTCCTTATGGGGCATTACTCATCCTCAGAGCACAAGTGGGCTATTTAGCACAGTATAATCTATGGCACAGGTTATGGAGACATGGGGCTATAGCTATAGTGTTCAGCCCCTTTGTGTATGGGGGGCACAGCAAGGGGGGCACTGGGGTCCTAAATCCAATCCCAGACAGGGCACTAACTGCAATAACGGTGTGTGGGGTTCCTCTGGGTACCCGGGTTTCCTCCCACACTCCAAACACATACACACAGGCAGGGTAATTGGCTCCTGATAAAAGGGACCCTTCTGTGTGTAAGAAGGTACTAGGGACCTTAGACTGTAAGCTCCACTGGGGCAGGGACTGATGGGAATGTGATAGGGACCTTAGACTGTAAGCTCACTGGGGCAGGGGCTGATGGGAATGGGATAGGGACCTTAGATTGTAAGCTCCACTGGGGCAGGGAATGATGGGAATGTGATAGTGACCTTAGATTGTAAGCTCCACTGGGGCAGGGACTGATGGGAATGTGATAAGGACCTTAGATTGTAAGCTCACTGGGGCAGGGGCTGATGGGAATGGGATAGGGACCTTAGATTGTAAGCTCCACTGGGGCAGGGACTGATGGGAATGTGATAGGGACCTTAGACTGTAAGCTCACTGGGGCAGGGGCTGATGGGAATGGGATAGGGACCTTAGATTGTAAGCTCCACTGGGGCAGGGAATGATGGGAATGGGATAGTGACCTTAGATTGTAAGCTCCACTGGGGCAGGGACTGATGGGAATGTGATAAGGACCTTAGATTGTAAGCTCACTGGGGCAGGGGCTGATGGAAATGGGATAGGGACCTTAGATTGTAAGCTCCACTGGGGCAGGGACTGATGGGAATGTGATAGGGACCTTAGACTGTAAGCTCCACTGGGGCAGGGACTGATGGGAATGTGATAGGGACCTTAGACTGTAAGCTCACTGGGGCAGGGGCTGATGGGAATGGGATAGGGACCTTAGATTGTAAGCTCCACTGGGGCAGGGAATGATGGGAATGTGATAGTGACCTTAGATTGTAAGCTCCACTGGGGCAGGGACTGATGGGAATGTGATAAGGACCTTAGATTGTAAGCTCACTGGGGCAGGGGCTGATGGGAATGGGATAGGGACCTTAGATTGTAAGCTCCACTGGGGCAGGGACTGATGGGAATGTGATAGGGACCTTAGAATGTAAGCTCCACTGGGGCAGGGACTGATGGGAATGTGATAGGGACCTTAGATTGTAAGCTCACTGGGGCAGGGGCTGATGGGAATGTGATAGGGACCTTAGATTGTAGAATTGCGAGTGCAGAATTTACATTTCGAGTGGCGAATCAGAAACAGGTCAGAGAGAAGGGCACCTACTTGGAGTCCCTGGTGTCGGGCACGTCTCGGTGGTAGCCAAGTCTATTGCTTATTAACAGATTGAAGGCGTGCTTCTGGTAGCCAACGTCTCTCACGTCTTGATCCTGTTCATTGAATATCATGCCTGAAAGCGGAGATGCGAGGGTTAAATCCTATGTAAATCAGTTATCACTATCAGCAGTCACTTGCAGAAGAATGTCTGTGCTTCTCAGCAGCATCTGGGCTACATCTGCCCCCGCGCCATTACGGATTTATTGGCTGCATTGGGGCAGATGCACTGTATATAAACCCGGCGGTGTGATCAGGCCAGAGACTATGTGGGTGTCTATAGCTGGGGGTTACAGACAGTATGTGGGTGACTTTAGCTGGGGGTTACAGACAGTACGTGGGTGACTTTAGCTGGGGGTTACAGACAGTACGTGGGTGACTTTAGCTGGGGGTTACAGACAGTACGTGGGTGACTTTAGCTGGGGGTTACAGACAGTACGTGGGTGACTTTAGCTGGGGGTTACAGACAGTACGTGGGTGACTTTAGCTGGGGGTTACAGACAGTACGTGGGTGACTTTAGCTGGGGGTTACAGACAGTACGTGGGTGACTTTAGCTGGGGGTTACGGGCAGTACGTGGGTGACTATAGCTGGGGGTTATAGACAGTACGTGGGTGCCTTTAGCTGGGGGTTACAGACAGTACGTGGGTGCCTTTAGCTGGGGGTTACAGACAGTACGTGGGTGCCTTTAGCTGGGGGTTACAGACAGTACGTGGGTGCCTTTAGCTGGGGGTTACAGACAGTACGTGGGTGACTTTAGCTGGGGGTTACGGGCAGTACGTGGGTGACTATAGCTGGGGGTTACGGACAGTACGTGGATGCCTTTAGCTGGGGGTTACGGGCAGTACGTGGGTGACTATAGCTGGGGGTTACGGACAGTACATGGGTGCCTTTAGCTGGGGGTTAAGGGCAGTATGTGGGTGACTATAGCTGGGGGTTACAGAGAGTACGTGGGTGCCTTTAGCTGGGGGTTACACAGAGTACGTGGGTGACTTTAGCTGGAAGTTCCAGAGAGTACGTGGGTGACTGTAGCTGGGGGTTACAGAGAGTACGTGGGTGACTTTAGCTGGGGGTTACAGAGAGTACGTGGGTGACTTTAGCTGGGGGTTACAGAGAGTACGTGGGTGACTTTAGCTGGGGGTTACAGAGAGTACGTGGGTGACTTTAGCTGGGGGTTACGGGCAGTATGTGGGTGACTGTAGCTGGGGGTTACGGGCAGTATGTGGGTGACTGTAGCTGGGGGTTACGGGCAGTATGTGGGTGACTTTAGCTGGGGGTTACGGGCAGTATGTGGGTGACTGTAGCTGGGGGTTACGGGCAGTATGTGGGTGACTGTAGCTGGGGGTTACAGAGAGTACGTGGGTGACTTTAGCTGGGGGTTACAGAGAGTACGTGGGTGACTTTAGCTGGGGGTTACGGGCAGTATGTGGGTGACTGTAGCTGGGGGTTACGGGCAGTATGTGGGTGACTGTAGCTGGGGGTTACAGAGAGTACGTGGGTGACTTTAGCTGGGGGTTAAGGGCAGTATGTGGGTGACTATAGCTGGGGGTTACAGAGAGTACGTGGGTGCCTTTAGCTGGGGGTTACACAGAGTACGTGGGTGACTTTAGCTGGAAGTTACAGAGAGTACGTGGGTGACTGTAGCTGGGGGTTACAGAGAGTACGTGGGTGACTTTAGCTGGGGGTTACAGAGAGTACGTGGGTGACTTTAGCTGGGGGTTACAGAGAGTACGTGGGTGACTTTAGCTGGGGGTTACAGAGAGTACGTGGGTGACTTTAGCTGGGGGTTACGGGCAGTATGTGGGTGACTGTAGCTGGGGGTTACGGGCAGTATGTGGGTGACTGTAGCTGGGGGTTACGGGCAGTATGTGGGTGACTTTAGCTGGGGGTTACGGGCAGTATGTGGGTGACTGTAGCTGGGGGTTACGGGCAGTATGTGGGTGACTGTAGCTGGGGGTTACAGAGAGTACGTGGGTGACTTTAGCTGGGGGTTACAGAGAGTACGTGGGTGACTTTAGCTGGGGGTTACGGGCAGTATGTGGGTGACTGTAGCTGGGGGTTACGGGCAGTATGTGGGTGACTGTAGCTGGGGGTTACAGAGAGTATGTGGGGTGACTGTAGCTGGGGGTTACGGGCAGTATGTGGGTGACTGTAGCTGGGGGTTACGGGCAGTATGTGGGTGACTGTAGCTGGGGGTTAGGGGCAGTATGTGGGTGACTGTAGCTGGGGGTTAGGGGCAGTATGTGGGTGACTGTAGCTGGGGGTTACAGAGAGTATGTGGGTGACTGTAGCTGGGGGTTACGGGCAGTATGTGGGTGACTGTAGCTGGGGGTTACGGGCAGTATGTGGGTGACTGTAGCTGGGGGTTACGGGCAGTACGTGGGTGACTGTAGCTGGGGGTTATGGGCAGTATGTGGGTGACTGTAGCTGGGGGTTACGGGCAGTATGTGGATGACTATAGCCGGGGGTTACAGAGAGTATGTGGATGACTATAGCTGGGGGTTACGGGCAGTATGTGGGTGACTGTAGCTGGGGGTTACAGAGAGTATGTGGATGACTATAGCCGGGGGTACAGCTGTCAGAAATGTGACACTAGACCTGTGTGTCTGTTTCTTTCTGCACTGCCGGTTCTGACTGACCGTGTGTGCTGGCTCCTGGGCAGTCGGGGGAATCCCAGCCCTTCAGCCCCAGCTGAATGATCCATTTGCAGCCCCAATCTCTGCATGTCCCATCCGCACAGTCACACAGGGCAGTCGGTCAGAACTTGTCACCATTCCCATACTCAGCTGGCTTCAGCTACATTGTTTCATGAGTCAGAACCAGCAGTGCCAGCATGACTATATAACGACTATAATAACGAACACAGCAATTTGGCGGCTCACCCAGTTCCGGGGAGAGATCTGCGTTGGCTTCGGTTTCCAGCTGATTCCCATTGTGGCCCTTGCGAGGGTCACTGTGCTGCCCCATGGAGTCCCTGGAGAAGCGGGGGTAGATTTTTTTGGGAAGCGGCTTGTAGGGCTCCAACCCCTTGACGGGCACATGTCTGAAGCCTTGGCTTTCCTCGCTGAAGTTAAAGTAAATGAACAGGAGAAGCGTCCAGGTCACAGACGTGAAGAGGCAGCCATAGCAGAAACAGCGAAGCGCGGCGCTGCCCATCGTCCCCCTAGCATCGCCGTCGGCCCATCCTCAGATCCCTGGGGGGCAAACAAAATGGTGCATAAATACATTGCAGGCACAGTCCTGCACATAAACTGCATGGGGGTGAGGGTCCTGCGGCTGCCACTACTCTCCCTTCTTGCCCACATAACTCCCACTCTGAAGCTGCTGGGAGTTGCAGTTCATACAGAGACAGGAGGGCTGCATATAAAGTCCCTGCTCTGGTACAGTGTAGCCATACAGCATTAAATAGGGGGGGGGGGGGGCAGTTTATTTGCTGCAGCAGCACAGCTACTGGCTCTGCTGAGGATTCTGGGAGCTGTAGTTCTGCAAAGGCTTCCCGTCCCTGGGGCACCAGATACACAGCACTGCCTTCTGCATAGCAATTCCCTACGCACCACAGAGCCCCTTCCATAAGTGGCAGCCCTGGCATGTCCGCCTGGCACAGCTATACCCCAGCCTGGCACTGAGCAAGAGAGGCAGCCGGGAACATACCCCCCCTACCCCCGGGAACAGCCCCACACAGGCACCCACCGGCAGCTCTACCCCCGCAATCCCAGTCCGGCGTTACCTGGGCCCCTGCTACAGCGGCTTTGCGGGACAAGTATTTACAGCAAGCTCCGCCCTCTCCGTGACAAACCATGTGGTTCTGCCCAGCCAATGACGCCCATTAGGCGAACCCCGCCCCTCTTATGACGCGTAATTAAAGAGCCCATACAAAAAGAGGAACAGTCGCCCATAGATGTTATTGCGCTGTATTAGTGTCAGAGCGCTGGTGTGGGCTCCCTGTATTGGGGGTACAGGGGGTACAGGGGGTACAGGGGGTACAGGGGGTGATTGGATCGGTAGCCCTCACATATCCCAGTGGGCTCCCTGTATTGGGGGTACAGGGGGTGATTGGATCAGTAGCCCTCACATATCCCAGTGGGCTCCCTGTATTGGGGGTACAGGGGGTGATTGGATCAGTGGCCCTCACATATCCCAGTGGGCTCCCTGTATTGGGGGGTACAGGGGGTGATTGGATTAGTAGCCCTCACATATCCCAGTGGGCTCCCTGTATTGGGGGTACAGGGGGTACAGGGGGTACAGGGGGTGATTGGATCAGTGGCCCTCACATATCCCAGTGGGCTCCCTGTATTGGGGGTACAGGGGGTGATTGGATTAGTAGCCCTCACATATCCCAGTGGGCTCCCTGTATTGGGGGTACAGGGGGTGATTGGATTAGTAGCCCTCACATATCCCAGTGGGCTCCCTGTATTGGGGGTACAGGGGAGTGATTGGATCAGTAGCCCTCACATATCCCAGTGGGCTCCCTGTATTGGGGGTACAGGGGAGTGATTGGATCAGTAGCCCTCACATATCCCAGTGGGCTCCCTGTATTGGGGGTACAGGGGAGTGATTGGATCAGTAGCCCTCACATATCCCAGTGGGCTCCCTGTATTGG